>NC_143014.1:412737933-413037933 GCF_055824585.1 Amblyomma mixtum
AGATCATCAGAAACTTATAGTAACAGCTTGCTGTAATAGGGTGTAGTATATAGTGTGGCATGGAATCATGCGGCGTGCTGTGAAGGGCTCCGGATTTTTCGAGAACGTGGGGTTCTTTAACGCGCACTGACATCGCAGAGCAAACTGGCCTTTTCCTGTTTTTTTTTCTCTCCAAGATACCGCTACCTTCGGCTCAACAGTCGTACGCTATAGCCACTAATACCATAGTGGGTGCAGCAACAGCTTCAGAAATGCAGCGTGCACGCTGTAACTCACGTAGCGACCCACTCAAACACAGCAGCTATACTCATCAAGCGGTCTTATTAAAGCCTTGTAAGCGGTTCGCTTATAATATTTTCGTGGTCATTATTCAAACTGCGTTTTTGTAAAAGCGTAGCAACCTGGCAGCGGCCTCCGCTGCTTGAAACTGGGCGCACCACGTCGGCAACCACTAGTGGAGAGGTACCGGGCCAGGCATGTTCGGAACGCGCAATCATCTAGAGGAGAGTTGCGAACATTCGCCCTTTGTTCGGAGCCGCGTACGCAATGCAGTAGCGTCTGAGTGGTTTTATTCGAAGACTACGAAGGAATAATTGCTTACAGTCTTCTCTAAGAGTCTCCAGGCAACAGGGTTGGCCTTTATGCCTTGTAGCTGAGCAGCTAAAGGACGGCCGAAGTTCCGAACGTCAAGGATAGGAGGAAAATTGCTGTCTATTGTTCGGAGCTCTCAAGCCTCAAGGATACCGTAACTGCCCATATCTACGGCTGATGAGTAAGCCCTCAGGCCTGAAGACTTTTCACCAAGAGTGTACACAAATGGGCGGAGCCCGAAAATGCTTGTCTGGTCAGCTTCAGTGGCGCTCGGCTGCTGACCCGAAAGACGCGGGTTCGATCCCGGCCACGGCGGACGCACTTCGATGGAGGCGAAACGTCAGACGCTCGCGTGCTGTGCGATGTCAGTGCACGTTAAAGAACCCCAGGTGGTCTAAATTAATCGGAGCCCTACACTACAGTGTCCATTATAGCCTCAGTTGCTTCCGGACCTTAAACCTCCTCCCCCCCCTCCAAAAAAAAAAAAACTAATAGCATGTGACAGGGGCAGAAACTGTTGATGCAATCTGCAAATAAGCGAAACATATGTTTCTTGTCCCTTTCTAATGCCTCGAAGCGATACTCTTTCAACGTAAGCGAGAAACTCTCTCGAGAGGCGTGGCTGGAAACGATATTGTATTTATGCGCAAATGCTGCTATCGTCAGCGAAATTTTAAGGCATAGTAATACACTTTACAAGACATTTTCTGATCACCGAAAGAAGAGACTGAGGGTGAGAGTCCTCGCAGTCATCTCCTCACTAAAAAATGGGCGACACGTTGGCAACTTACGCCTCAGAGAAAATAAAAAATAAAGACGCTTGCGCAGGTGCTAGTTTAAATATAAATAAATGTTAGCAAAGGAGCGATACTATGAACGCAGAACTTCAGGGTATGTATGTGAATTTTGTCGCAGTGGGTGGCGTTGCTATTGCTAAGGTTGTAGAACACTTCTGTTACTGCGTCGATGCGTTCATGATACATGCAAAGGGTCATCGGTGTTGGACAATTGCGTAATGAAGGGTATAATTTAACATCGCTTATCAATTTTGTTCAAATTCCTTCTGCATCTTCAGCGGTTTAAAACTTGAATGCTTTTGCACTAAAGTAAGAATACTTTTCGCTCCGGGCTGAGGCAGCAAGACTGCGTAAACTTGAGCCGCGCCGCAGAAAGTACAGCCAGCCAAATCTTTAGCTGGCGTGCGTGAAGGCCGCGTTTTCCGTGCTCCTGTAGCTTATGACGGAGCAAACTTGCGAAAATATCAAATTTAAGCACAGGCTCACTAAGTCCGTGCTTAGTATTCAGCTTTCCTCAAGTTTGCTTCATCCCAAAGCGCAGGAGCATAGAAAAAGCGGCCATCGCGCACGCCAGCTAAAAATTTGGCCGGCTGTATACAACCCTTTTCGAAATTCTTCACTTAAGTTAAGTTATATGGCACACTGCATGAAGGACCGCTAAAAGCCTAAAGACGCTAAAAATTATAGCGACTTTGATTGGCCAAGTTCATGTTCATTCTATATCACGACAACTCTCTCTTCATTCAGGAAAGTGCCCCGAAGTGAATGCGTTGTTTGGACAGCGGACAACTTAATTCACCACGCTCGTTTACAACAGAGTCTCCGCGTCCTATTTCAAGTCTATTCTCAACAGGCCACAAAGTTTTTTAACTGAACGAGAGCGAGCACATTACCCTAATGCACATTCAACCACTGTTTTCCATCTGCGTTTTGAGTGTACCCCAAATTACTTTTATTGTGTCACTTTTATATGATAAACTATCAGACTTACCTTTCAAGATGTCAAGCACACAAGGGAAGGGGATGAGGGGCTCGTTATAAATATGACAGAAGCCAACAGCCACAGAAACCAAGGGGCACAGGGGATTTTTTATAAGTTATTTTATTTTGTGGTGTTGATCAATTTAGAATATTACTGAATATGTTATCGTTTAAAGATAACTGATTAGAAAAGCAGAAGAAAAAACAACCACCTGCCGCCGGTGGGATCCGAACCCACGACCTCCGAATTACGCGTCCGGTGCTCTACCTCTGAGGTACGGCGACGGCTGTCAATTCTTCTGCTTTCGGGGGTATTTATGTTTACAAGTAACCTAACCTTGAGAGTGTTCATCAGATGTCGCTATAAATGTTCCCATTTTTCGCCGAAACTGCGCGCCAACTTTTGATGTGTCGTTTTTTGCCCGCCCCATCGTTCTCCTTCGTATTCACAACTGCTGATGCCATTGCCGAACTAGAAAACCCCCTTCATTGCATTTGACCTTCGATGTTACCATGGAGCTAAATTATAACATTAGTCGTTATACAACTGCCTTCATAAGGCTATGAAATACGTCGAATAATAGATTAAGTGATTGGACGTCCTCACGTTCTGCTATCAAAATAACTAATTGTAACCGCGATCTCGCTTACCTGTATTGTAATATATTTTTGAAGTTTTTTTCCATCCAATTAGTTGCGTACTTAAACTTTGTGCAGCCTAAACTACAATGCTATAATATAATATTTCCCACTTTGACGCGAACTATGTTAACGTAATTAGCAAGATCGAATTTGCCCAGACCTCTACCACCAGATTGCTTTGGTTCCTCCGGTTTCTGGTAAGTACTGCAGCTACGTAGCCTTAGCTACATGAATAGCGGGTCTCTCCCTCTTCCACACGTTCTTTTATCCCTTCGCCGCAGATAATCAGCTCATCCTCATCAGCTGACCAGTCATCCTAACGCCGTATGCCCGCTCGCGCCCACTAACGACTACCTTCCAAGATCACCTTTTCTTGCGCATTGAGCGAAGCCAGAATGGCCTTCCCTGCCACGTAACCTTACCTACCGGCTAGGGTTGATTTTCAAAAATGCTGTTGAAGGAACCCATTTTTCGGCGCAAATCTTTAAGAAAAACCACCTGGTTCCACTCTTTCTCCTCAGGTAATGCCTGAAAGGTTTGGTGTCCCGGAGAGATAATTACGGGCACTTCTCAGCGTAAAATGAGTTCGGCACTGGCCGGCGAATCAGCTGTAGCACCTCGTTAGCCTGCATGACTTGTGGCGCAGAGGTGAAGGCGAATCGTCAGACTGAATTAGGAGGAGCTGCGTGAACCTGGCGCAAAAGGAATGCGAGGGTGAGGGGCGCGCGCACTCTCCTAGATCTCTGGAGCCAAACACATTAAAGGTGCACTGAAGAGGAATCTTAACTCGTCTTTTTGCCGCGGGAACTCGATCTACACGTTCTGAGCATGCTTAGAAACTTAGATTTATTGACCTGTGCGGCCGATTTCTCTAATTAAATCGAATTAATGTCCGGCTCCCGCCTTTTTTTTTTAATTCTCCCTCGTACGGTGGGCGGAGTCGACCAACGCGCGGAGTGCCTTTCACCCAGTCCCGTGGCGGCTTGCCACTCTGCCATCGGCGGAGTAATACGTAGTAATCCGCAGAAGCAAATATTCCGCGCGTATTTTTATTTCTGCGGGCTTATTTTGCGGCTATATTACTTGCGAATGAAACTGTTTATTCACGGAAACCTAAAAAACAACATAAAGCGAAAGCAAAGCCTCCACGGAGCTGGCTGAAAGGCACTCCACGCGTTGGTCGACTCCGCCCACCGTACGAGGGATAATTCAAAAATAAAGGCGGGAGCCGGACGTTAATTCGATTTAATTAGAGAAATCGGCCACACAGGGCAATAAGCCGAAGTTTCTAAGAATGCTCGGAACGTGTAGGTGGAGTTCCCGCGGCAAAAAGGCGAGTTCAGATTCCTCTTCAGTGCACCTTTAAGACTCCGGCACAAGACTGGCCCTGCAGCGGGAAGTAAGGGGTGGGGGGGGGGGGGGTAACAAAGCTGGCCGATTGAGCTTAGACACACAGATGACTAGACTGGCAAGTGGGCGAAATTTTACGGCTGCCATTGTGATAGGTTAATACAGCGATAGATTAAATACATTCGTCAGTTACAAGACACGAAATATAATCATTCCGTCATGCAACTGAGAAGACTCGTCAAAGAACCTTTGGAAGGGAGAAACAGCGCGAAAAAACACGGACACACAAGCGCTGACTCACAACTGAAGTTTTATTCTGGTGGAAAGACGCTTAAGTAGCAGCCATGATAGGGTGGGTAACACCTTGCTCTTCTGAACATTTGGAAATTGTAGGCATGCTTTAATTTCTGTAGCGTATTGAACTGGTTGCACTGTGGTTAAACGGGCAGCAACAAAAAGACACACAATACAATGCGTTTCTTTTTGTTAGCTGCACCTAATTTTCATAAAAAGGCAACTGACACCAGCACATTTTTCTATTTTGCAGTTAGTTTTCAGGGAATGGGAGTCACTCGAAGCACGGGTGCTTGTGCACTGAGCCGGCTAATTAACAGTTGCATTCTAATGAACTTTTTATTTACAAACTTTAAAATTCAAGTTGCAACAATCAGCGAAGTTGAAGGGCAGCTTTCATATACACCAACTGTACGGTGAAATAGCGGGGAGACATTGTTGCGGGTCCTGCAGGCGAAATTATTTCCCCTCCACACCACTCTTGAAAGCGAAACTGGTTGGCTAAAGAGTGACTGTGACGTCGACTTCTCCGCCTCCACTGGGGACACCGCACGGCATCATCGCTCTCGCTGTAACCGTGTGTTCCTCTCTTCTTTCGGCGGCAGCTTTCAATCTTTGCGTCTGCAGTCGGCGCCAGCCATGCGTAAACTTTGCTGTCCTCCCGCGGCCACGGCAAAGTGCCGTGTCAAGCTCACAACAGAGAAATTTAGCCCAGTGCAGACGTACTAGCGTAAGCATATACAGGTTTACCGGACGCCGGCTGCCCACGCGCAGTGGCCCCACCTGGTCCCGTTTACACAGGTGTTCAGCAAGTTCTCATCAAGTGGCCCGGTGACGACTGAGCGAAGTTAAAAGGAGTATGTCATCAGTGAAGAGTTGGAGGCCGGCGTACTCAAGTACTGCCTCGGTCGATTTGAAGGCCGTCGCGTCAGTTCTGTCCAGAACGAACAAAGAAAATTTTTCTACCCTGGCGGTCGCCTAAAATGCAATAAAGACGACGTTGCATACTAAGTAAGTCCTTCAACTAGCTAAAGCAATGTATTGCTTAGAGTTCTTTTTTGCTAAAATAAACGCTGTAACAGCCCTTTATTCGATGAAAGTGAAGCCTGAAATAATCATCTTCAAATCGCCTCACACTGTGCCATGTCGCATCCAAGCCGGAAGCGAGCTTGCCTGAAATTGCGACATCCGCTATGGCCCAGCCTGCAACCAGTGTGGAGAGTGCGTGTAAAGCACATATGATGCCCATTTCACAGCAGCCTGTACCAACAATTGCAAGACAGTGATTTGAAACGACCCCTGTACTTCTACATTTGGCTTTTAATTGAAGCAGAACGCGGCCCTGAATTCCCGAACAAAATTATCTGGACTGTTGAGGCTCATTTCTGCAGAAATTCGGTCATCGACCCACACAATGCCCATTAATGGTCCAGCGACAACCCGTCAGATGGTCCGTTAACATTCGGTTCGGAATATTTGATGACAGGATTATTGGCCCATACTCATTCGAAGAAGCTGACAAGGACGTACACGGAAGCAGTAAGCAGTAAGTGAGTTGTGGACGACTTCACTTCTGACCTGTCTCTTGGTGTGCTAAAGGATGCACGGTTTCAGCAGGTCGGCGCTCCATCGAATTCTTCGTCCCGTTCATGTCTGCAATTTCATGTCTGCAATTTTTGAGGGAAGTGGATATGGCGCTCTGGCTCCGTTTCATGGCTGCCTCGACTACTGAACCTGAACACATTTTTTTTTTTCCGGGGGGGGGGGGGGGGGGTGTATGTGATGCATAATGTTTACGCAACGGAACCCAACAGCGTGAAAGATCTCCCTCGCGGAGAATTGTTGCCGCTTGCGCCATTTCAGACTGGGATGATAAAATGGGCAGGCACGTAGCCGGGATTTTTTTTTCGGGAAGGTGAGGGGGGGGGGGGACTCTTTAGTAGAACAGGCGTAAATAACACCCTTTTTCCTAACAGCCGCCCACCCCTGCAGAGGTGTATTAAATCTGATACACATCTCAGACATGCGCCACTGAGATAAAGCTTTTTAGCATTTTGTAAACAAGAAACCAGATCACATGGGAGCAAAGAAGGAGCAGCAAGAAGCCAACCTACAAGAAAGGAAAGCACAAGCGAAAATATAAAGCTTTTTGGCATTTTATAGAATAACCTCTGAGACATTTACTGAGAGCGTCATATTTGGGTAACGGACACAGTTATTTTAGATTTAGCGTCCACTGCTCTACAAAGTCGTGCCAAAACAGACTGCTGCGATTCTTTCGGAATTCGTTTAATGGTGCGCGGCTGCCGTTCCCAGATGATCACGTTCAGCACAGAATGCTGCGGTCCTAGGCTTATTGCACCCATCGATGAAAGTTAGAAAAACACCCACACCAGCGCAGCAGAGTAGTGCCTGTTGCAGTGGGTCAACAAATAGCTTTGGGCGCGTAATTAAATAGACATGAAATTGTTCTCCTCCTCCGGTCACATTTTTTCTGCTTCCATTTATATAAAAACATTTCGATTCACCGATGATTCTGCATTATTAATAAATCTAATGCAGTTTTGCTTTCGATTTTCCGCTCGCTCTTGATTTTTTTTTTCTGGCAGATCACTTTATTCCTGAAGTCCTTGAGACACTGGTTTTCCGTGGGCAATGTTGCACGGAAATGGTATATAACTGAGGGAAAACAAAGAAGTTAGTGGCTAGCTGATATTCATATTACCCGCATGTTTAACTGTTACAGCATGGCTTGAAGCTGAAGGGCGGTGAATTGCTTGTTTATATTTTCCAGCTTGCCTGGCCTACACCGCTGGATACGTCGCCGAGAATACGCCAGCGTCTAGTTGGGCCGTTTGTGGAGGAAATAATCGAGCAAAAAAGTTACACCCAAGCGGCATTTTTTTCGGAAGCAACTAGTGCCTCGAGCAAATAGACCAGCAGACTAAGCGATGAATCCCTTTCTTGTACAAGATTAAGCAAGGAAGATCGAACTGATTAAGCTAAAGGGACGCCCGTCACCTTACAGTAATAGGCGATGAAGCTCAGCGCGGACAAACCGTTCGACGTAAGGCTGAAAGCACCTGGCGCTAACCGCGCTCGCACCGCTTCGGCGAGAAGGCTACCTCTCGCACTCCCAGAGCCGCTGCTAACCCCCGCCATGCGAAAGGTGTGAGGAAGGGCAGTGGAACGCACAGATCGTGGAGATGTAGCAGCCCCCCACACAGCTTTGATTGGGATGGACAACAATGGACAGTGACTACCAGAGACCGACTACCACTTCCCATGTGGTGATAAAAATTACTTTAATCAAGTAAGAAAAGAGTCCAAATATGGTTAACCGAATGTTTCACAAAAAAAAACAGAATCTCGTGAGAGTATGCACCATCTTTACTATAAAGAAGGTTACACTGACGTAGCTCGTACAATGCGTACGCACCGACAGAGGTACTATTTAAGCGTCAAAAATGAATCAATCAAACGCGTGGCACACTCGACAGTAAATATTTCTCACACAAAAGAGGTGTCTCAGCAATCTATACACTGCTATAAACAAGCATTAGCCCCACACCTGTGGGTGAGTGAACAACAAGAAATCAGAAGAAAAGTGCGATATGTGGCGGTAGTTCATTTTTTTCTTCACCAAGCTGCACTTTTGATGTGGGTGAGAATATTTTTCTTCTCAAGCTGTCTCCTTGTTTTAAAGCTCCTTTTCTTACCAAGCTACTTTCTTAATGAATACGCCGTGGCTTTGCTATAAGCATTGAATTAATGATGTCGACGCCAACTGGTGCCCAGTGAACTGACATGAGGGCTAACCTGTTAAGGCCCCCTTGAGCTGTTCGGTTTCGAAGGCATGTCGTTACCATTTTCAGTGTCGAGAAACTGAGTTCTTCAGCAGTGGTTGACAGTGGCAGTGTTGCCAAAATCTTCAGGAGTGTCAACCTTCAGAAGCAGCATCTCGTCGGCTTTATTTTCTCACTTCAAAGGTTTTCCAGTTTTTTTTGGAGTGTGTCCTCGACGTGCGACGCCCTGGGGGTCCCTGGCCGCCGGCAAAAGCACGTCAAGCGACCTCCTCGGCGCTGTGCGCCGTATCAACGCCGACACGGAACATCATCACCAGCTGAACTCCATGCTGCACTGATGGCAGCAACGGCAGCGGCGGGTCCAGCGGCCCCTGTAGTTGCGGCTACAGACCAGGGCCCGGCAAACAAGAGACTGCGCGACGACCAAGCCAGCAACGAGCCTCTGACCGACCATCCAGAGGACATGGATCAAGCATCATTCACAGTTGTATCGTACAAGAAAAAGAGAGCTACCGGTGTTCCTGTCGTCTTCAGGCCCACCGAGGAAGGAGGAAGCCTATGGAAAGCCAACCCCAACATTGTGGCTTCGGCGGTTGTAGCATCGGCTCAAGAAAAAGTCCTCAGCCATCGTATTCACAAGGATGGGAGCCTGATGGTTACAGTATCGACGCTGCCCGCCGCCAACCGTCTGCTCACGGTAACTAAGCTGGCTGGAGTGGCTGTAGAGGCCCGAGTCCCATACTCTTACATGGCAAGCTATGGCAAAATACAAGATGTACCTGTCACCTACACAGACGAAGACCTGCACGAATATCTACGCGACCAAGGTGTCCTGTCAGCGAGGAGGCTAACAGCCTACACTCCTGAGGATGGTGGAAAGATCAAAGAGGTACGCCGTCGCGCAGTTATATTGGAATTCGCAAAAGATGCGCCGCTACCAAAACGAGTAACGCTTGGGTTCTGTAGTTACCCTGTAACTGAATACGTCGGAGCAGCAACTCAATGCTATAAATGTCAGAGGCATGGCCACATATCAAGACACTGTAACGGCCCCGTGCGCTGCAAAGTCTGTGCTGGCCCCCATTCGCACAAAGAATGCACTTCGAGAGCGCAACCTAAATGCGCTAACTGCGGTGGCCCACACCCTGCTTCCTATGGAGGGTGTTATAAAAAGAAAGCAGCCACAGTTGCTCGCACGGCAGAGCAAACACAAGGGAAACCCCCTAAGCGCCATGAACCACCACCTAACCCCGACATGGTTTTCACGCCTACGGCAGCTCTTTCCGAGAAGCAGTCAACACAGCGTGGCAGAGCAGCTGACAAGACCTACGCAGATGCGGTAAAAAAGAAGCGTGGGAAGTCTGTTGGTTCTCCTCCTTCATCAAAGCTGCTGCAACGCACTGCACAAGACCCGACAAACAGCGGCGCTCGCTCTGAGCCTAAGGCGCCACAACATGACAGGAAGATCAGCGGCCGGCAGCAAACCGGAAGCTCGGAACAAGATGTCACATGCCTACTGATTCCGATGCTGTTTGCAGCCATCAAAGCTCTTATCCGTGCAAACCCCTCGTCAGGAGGACTCCCAGAAGTAGAAGCTGTCCTTGCAATGGAGCCGTTGGTGTCGGTCTCCTACGCTCCGCAGGGGCGTAATACCACACTTCAGTAATCATGGCTTCCACAGCGAGAACTTCACCGCAGCTGACAATCAACAACATCTTTCGCACATGCACCATTTTCCAGTGGAACGCTCGCGGGCTACGCTCTAAACTCTCAGATTTCCGACAGCTCGTGCGAGCGTACCGCTTCCCCTTCATAGTCATCTGTGAATCACGCGTCGAGGAAACTTTCCGACTCCAAGGATACTATTTCCATCATTCACAACGACCAGATAACGTCAGCAGATTGCTGATAGGCTTTCGCAAGGATATCCCGGCCTCGCCGGTTGATGTCCCGCCTCACAGCGACAATGAATACGTGTGCGCTGTCACAGTTATTGCCGGACAACAATACACTCTGATTGGAGTATATCTTGAGCCAGGCACGCCATTTGATGCTTTGAGACTTGAAAATTTGATATCAAAGACGCCCTCTCCGCATATTATTTGCGGAGACTTCAATGCTCATAATGAAATTTGGGGCAGCTCACATACATGTCCCCGAGGTGCCAAGCTTGCAAAACTTCTCTCCAAGCATTCAGTTCAGCCATTAAATGACGGCAGCATCACCTACCTCCGAGGCGCGACGACTACCAGCAGCATCGACGTGACATTTGTCACAAGTTCATTCGCCCACAACTTTGGCTGGTGCACTGATTTGGAGACACGCGGAAGCGACCATTACCCAATCCTCATATCGGCTTTCCATGCGCTGAGGAACCCAAAGAAATTCCTTATAAAATCTACAGACTGGGACGCATACAAGGACGCTGTAAGCAAAGGAGTTACTGCGGCAACTCGAAATGAGGAATTAGCATCGACAATGGCGTATCGCCTGAGAGCGAGTACACAAATTACAGCTAAAAATGATAACCTACCTTCAAATGATGACACATTCCAAAGGCTTTGCGCTATACGCAGGCGAGCTGAAAGGAAAGCTCTGCGCACAAAAAGCCTCGATGACCTACGTGCATGCCGACGGGCACAACGTCACATTCGACGCTACATGGATAAACTGAGTCGGCAAAAGTGGCGTGACTTTTGTTCTACGCTGGATGTGCGCCAACCAGTAACCAACATTTGGCGGATAGCTAGAGGTATGCGCACGCCACTTCAACAACTCCACCCCTTCGCTGCACTCTCCCTTCACGAACAAAAATCTGTAAAAGAAGTCTCAGAAGAATACTGCAGGCTACTGTCGACAGGGTCAGGGCATTCGACACTCTCCGCAGATGGTCAAACAGGCATCCCAAAGGCGGCAGTGCCAGCGTTAGACCTGCCTTTCACAATGGAA
This sequence comes from Amblyomma mixtum, assembly GCF_055824585.1. NCBI lineage: Eukaryota > Metazoa > Arthropoda > Arachnida > Ixodida > Ixodidae > Amblyomma > Amblyomma mixtum. The sequence goes on from NC_143014.1 coordinate 412,749,344, forward strand.
GAACTATCCACAGCTATCGCGGAGACAAACAGACACACGTCTCCGGGTCATGATGAGGTGACCTATGACGCCATTGCTAAGCTACCCCACACCTCCCGTCTTCGACTCCTGGAGTATTACAATTCTTCCTGGATGGCTGGTGAGGTCCCCACGGAATGGAAGCTGGCGAAAATTGTGCCCGTTTTGAAGCCCTGTAAGCAGCCAACAAGCTACGCATCATTCCGGCCCATTGCCCTACTGAGCTGCGTAGGTAAGCTCATGGAGCGCATGATCTCCAAGCGCATAATTTGGTTCCTAGAAAGCCGAAATGAGTTCCCCCAAGAAATGAACGGGTTCCGTCAAAACAGGTCGGCGACTGACAATATCATCGCCCTCGTCTCATCACTTGAGGAGTACCTTCATGCTGGGTACATCCCGACAGCCGTTTTCCTAGACATCAAGGCCGCCTTTGACTCTGTCTTTCACCATGCAATTCTCGCAGCCTTTGGCAGTCTTGGCCTTGGAGGAAGGCTATACAAGTGGATTGGGCATTATTTAAAAGAACGGCAAATTTTTATGACCACTCCAGACGGTCCAACTCGCTTTCACGCAGTGGAGAGGGGCGTACCACAGGGAGCGGTGCTCAGCCCTCTCTTGTTCAATATTGTCCTTATTCACATAACAAGAAACCTTTCGCGTTCCGCGAGGGGTCCGCATAACAATTTATGCTGATGATATCTGCATCTGGACCGCATCACGTTCGCGCTATATTACCCAGCAACGTCTTCAGAGAGCGCTATTGCACGTTTCGATGTACCTGGCTTCCAGAGGTCTTCGTCTATCGCCAGAAAAGAGTGTTGCAATGGCGTTTACAAGAAAAACGATGACCCGATATCCGCTGCTCCTAGGCGGACGATCGCTGCCATATGTACGATCTCAGCGATTCCTGGGTGTTGTAATCGACTACAATCTGTCATGGTCACCTCAGATCAAAAAACTCCGCCAGAGGATTACTGCAGCATCGCAAGTGTTCAGGTTCATGGCGGGAACAAGGTGGGGTAGCAACTGCCGATCAATGCTTCTGCTTGAAAAAGCCTACGTTGAAGGAACCTTGCGCTACTGTCTACCAGTGCTTCAAAGATTATCTACATCAAGCAATAAGACTCTCAATGCCGCACGGAACAACTGCCTGCGAATATGTCTTGGCCTACCAAAAGGTTCCTCTGCGTCAGGAACAGTAGCGGAGGCAGGATGTCTCCCACTAGAGGTGATTGCCGCCCAGGAAACTATGCGTACCCATCTCCGCCATGTCCTGCAAGGGAAGAAGCACTTCCTACACCGCGTCCATCTAACTCACAGCAACTCTAGCTTTGGCCAGGCAGTACAGCTCCTGCCCCTTCCTACTATTAATCAGCCACAGAAGCTACTACCTCTGTCCTTTCCTCCATGGACACTCTCTCCTCTAAAGGTGAAGAAGTCTGTTCCAGGTGTGAATGCAAAGAGCCGCATGCCACAGGCAGCGCTTCTGCAAACTACTCTCGCCTACTTAACGGAGGAATATACGCAGCACATCCATATCTTCACCGATGGTTCAACTACTAAAGAAACCTCTTCTTGTGGCCTTTATGTGCCCTCAACAGACCATGTCCTTTCTTACCGGCTGCAGCGGAGGACATCCTCTACGACAGCTGAGCTTCACGGCATTAAGGAAGCTGTTTCTGACATCCTGCACCGAACCGCCGGCCGTTGGGTTATCTTCACCGATTCAAAAGCATCGCTGCAGATCCTCGCGAACGTGCTGAAGAAAACGAATCACCAGCCAGTTTCCCTCGACATCGGGTATATACATCATTTAGCTATTGCCGCAGGCCACTGCATAACATTTCAGTGGGTACCTGCTCACTGTGGCATTCTGGCTAATGAAAAAGCAGATGAAGCGGCCCGTAAGGGCCATCAACATCGGAGATACATTCGAACTTTTTTCACGAAATCGGATGCGTCCCAAATGGCTAAAAGTTTTGCTTACGAAGAAACGTATCGGCTTTGGAGTTTGCCGACACATCAGTACCAATTTCTTCACTCAATCGACCCACATCTTAGATCAAGACTCTCACCCAGAATTCCTCGACAACTGGAAACACTTTATCACCGACTTCGTCTGAATTCTGCATATACAAACCGCTTGCGATACCGTTTTGGACAAACGAACAGTCCGCATTGTGACAATTGTGCCGCGGTAGAAACTGTGGAGCATATCCTACTTGTGTGCCCTGCGTATGCTAACGAGCGTGCGTACTATGAACATTGCATGCAGAAGCTCTGCCCAGTGCCCCTAACAATGGACAAAGTTTTAGGTCCCTTAGCCTGCTTCAGGCAACAGAGACTTGCAATGAACTTTCTGTTTTCATATTTAAAAGACATTGGACATCTAGATAAGCTCTAAATTCGCTTGCACGTTACCTTCATGCATTCTTCATGCAGTGAACTTCGTCAGCCCATTTGTCGGACTATGCGCTCCATCATTCCATAGGTTACATCAATACTCGCCATTGCATCCTTAGTACCCATTTCATGGCCGCATTTTATCTTCGTTTTTTTTTTTCCTCTTCCACGCTGCTCTCCTACTGTCTTTTTCTCCCAAATTCCCCTTCCTACGCAGAGTAGCATGCCAGCGATTTTTAAACGCCGGCTAAATTCTCTGCATTTCATTAAAGAGTCTCTCTCTCTCTCTCTCTCTTTCCGATTTCCCCATCTCCCATTTATTCCGTAAGAGCAGTGATGCGCGTTGCGTGCATGTCCTTAGTGTAAAATTTTGCCTCCGGCGACACGGTCTCAATGTTTCTTTTGGCAGAATGTTTCGGTGAAATAAAATGCCTACTCCACAAACTGGCTCTACGCTTTGCAAAGCGGCGCTCGAGAAAAGTTCAAAGATCATCCATTCCTGATCACCAGGCAATAATATTAAAAATATTAGGCCAATCTGAGATGACGACCACATACCATTTTGTGACTTATCTAGAAATGCTCTCAGATCTCGGAATTTAACGACCACGGATTCAAAGCTTCATCACCACCACGCCACAACAATCCAGCTCAAATGACGGCGCTTACCTTTGTCACTTTAGGAAAGAAAACTGTACTTCCAAAAATGAGCTTTGTCGCTTCCTGGCCGTCGAACTATGCTTGCCCGGTTTTTGCTCATAGTCGCGGCTTGATATGCAAGGTGGGTTTCTCCGCAAGAATGAAAACAATGATGCCGGGTGGTGGTTGATAGGGAGGGAAAAAATGAAAGTATATTAAGAAATGCTCAGCTTTGAGAATGGTAGGCGCGGTATATGAAGAATTATTTGACGAATTGAAGGGAAAGACCCAGAAAAAGTTCTTGAGCTGGGTTAAGTGGCCCATCCCGGTGTTCTCGCGCATTTTTTTTTCTCCAGTCAGGACGAGTTTTTGTTTAGGCTCCGTCTGCTTCTTTCCTCTCCACGCCACGCTGAACGGCCGAGCAGACGTACTACAGCACGTTCACATTCGGCCACATTCAGCGGCAAATGTGGCGCCAACGCTGGGTACTGGCAGGAATGCGGGACAATGGTCTTAGTTTGCCCTTTTAACTCGCCGAGGAAATTCCGCGCTGCTTGTTTGCCTTGACATTTTTGTTTACGGCCGCTGGCATGAACTGTTCAAGCTGCCAGGTGACCGTAAGTAATGTGTTTTTGTTCGTATGGATGATGGGCCAGCGGCAGGCAGTCTGTGCCCCAACAAAGAGGAGCCGGTCGCCGGGAGAGCAGTACGTCTTCCAAGAGAGCCAGTGCAGAGCGCAGTGCGAGCTCGGGATGTGGCCACGCTACGGAGGGGCCACCAACGGCAGGCGTGGGCCGCAGCATCCAGACTCTCCTGCAGGGGGAGCATCAGAAACAGCGCACTACTGCGCGCTGTGGCAGTCGGCTCGAATTACGCTTTAGAAGGAGCCACTCCGCTACTACCGTAAGCTTTATTAAGCATGAAATGCTTTTAGCTCCCGTTGTCGGCAGTGTGGTGACGTTACGCCGAGACCGAGAGCCAACATCCGGGCACTGAAACGAGAGCATCCGGGCACCTTACGAGATTTAAGGAGACTCTCCGAGAGAGGGCCGCGCTTCCGCGCCGTTCCCAAGGATGGCCCTGCGGACCCACACTCACGCATTAAAAGACCGGCCGCTGGGCCTTCAGCTCATGAAGGTTCCCCCTTTGGCAGGCAGACGTATACACGCTCGCGGAGTATTCGAACGCGCTGCAGATACATTCTTGTCAGGCCTACGTCTCGTCGTGTCCGCGTACGCTTCTCCATCGTCCTGCATTTCATTGCCATTACCGTCACAGCTGCTTAAGCCGAGCAATGGAGCCTGATGAAAGGAGAGATGGGAAGCGTCTTGAGGAATGCGATCGCTTTGCGAGTGATACGACACAGCAGAAGGCTGCTCGTCCCTGCCGGAAACGCCATGATTATGCGGCCGCTCCCGAAAGCTACAAGGCCGCCACGGTTCGCGGCTGCCTACCTAAGCCTGCACTATAGCAGGCGATCGCTTTGACGCAACTAGAAGTGTGTGGTGTGGTGTGGTGTGTTGAACACTAGACCCATTTCAAGATTTTGACTAGTGCCATCTACAACCAATGTGTTATGCCCGTAAACATTTCATGCTCACTCTACTCTCGGTTACGGGAGAGGCAGAGATTTTTTTTTTTGTTTTTTTTTCGCAGAAGCCCCATCGGAGCGGATAAATTTCTTACACTCGCAGTTACAGGCATTCAGCAAGGCGGAAGATGTGGGAGAAAAGAAGCACTGCCGGGAAAACGTCTCGCCCCAACCAAAGAGGCGCGTCTCAACACTGCAACCTCCTCTGCTGACCGTCACCTAGGCCGTTGTGATTAGTTAGTCACGGGCACTAGTCACGGGCATCGGCGTCGTCGAGAACGGTCGCCACAAAATGTCCACAGACAAAGAAACTACAGTGTGGACCCGCTTCCGTTGATAGCGGCTCAGCGACGCCACCATCGCCTCCTCAGTCGTTTGCCGCCATTGGTGCGGTCAGCCCGGCACAGTCGAAAGTTGTCTTGCCCCTTCGCTCTAAGCTGTTCGTCGGCGAAATAAGAAATGCACTCCTACGGCCCATGGACTAAGGAAAAATGGCACTGCCGTCGCAGCAGCGGACCAGGATCGAGTTGGCACCGCATCACAGCACCATTTTGAGTCGTACGCGTTGACGCCTCAGGGACGCCGCGTGGAGCTTCTCCCGCACGTCAGAAGTCGCCGAATACAAGATCCCGCATCGACACTTCAAATCACTGTCCGCGCGACAGGTGCCGCCAGACGCTTCCCCGTGCCTTTCTGGATTTTACTTCAGGGTAGTGCTTATGCCATCTTTGCGGGATCACATTAATTTCATGAGCATTTAAGTAGCTGTGATCAAATGCAGGTTTATAACATGTGACATGAGATATTTCGAATCGCTGTAATTCTTTCAATGCCCCGAGTGGAAGCACTGCATACGCTAACAGCCCCAGCAGTGACCACACTGCTGTGCAACTTAGGGCCACGGTTATACGCTAAGAGAAAAACTTTCCTCTCATCGGTGCTCTCTGGTGGCCAGGGATGTAGCGGGTAGAACATCACATAGGAATGCACGCGAACACTGCGAGGTCCACAACTTTCAAATCCTGAGGGCGGGACACGAAACGTCGATCATTAGAAAGGTGTCACTGAGGCCTTCCACGCAGCAGCACCTAGATAATTCGAAACAGACATCGAAATATTAGGAAGGCAGTAACATTCTTCTATTTTTTAGCCAACAGAGTGTCAGTTTGTTTCACGCCTTCTTCGTTCGGTGTCGTTTTGCTTCCAGAACCATATTTTAACTGCCTCTTAATGTGAGCAACACGTGCTGTGGTTTTCGGTGAGCCCACTGCTCTGGCAGCTGCTTAAGGTACACTGGTTACCCGATTTGTCGATCGCTTCAAAGAATCGGCTATCAGAATGCTGTAACACCAGCTCAGTGTACACCGGCGATTAGCTCTCAATGGCGAGGATTGATATGGCGGCGCCTTTGGAATGCCTGCAACGTCTGCGCGGGTTTGGGGAGTGTGGGTCGGAGGGAGCTTGATAACAAGGAAGGAAGAAGGGTTTCCCCTCACCTCGCTTTGTACATAGAAACGGCTTGCAGGTTCTGAGCGTGACTGACTAATGATGTACGCGGCAACGTGTGGACAGCTTCGTAACTGTTGCTGTTTAGCCAAGTGTTTTTATTTAGACTAATAAAACAACCGATTGCATGCGTGAGAAACGGCATTCTTGTGTTCTGTCTTTTTTCGCGCCTGTAACCAAAGATGAACGGTTACCAACTTGCCCAGCAAGACGTTCTTTTAGGCATTCCAAAATTTCTTTGCACGCTGTGTTTTTGAAGGCACCAAATTCAATTCTGTTTCCACATACGTGCTCCCCTGACGGTGAGGTGCGTCGTCCCCGTCGCGACACTTTCTTAAGATGAAAGGATTCTCTCAACATGCGATGCCACTTAGTCGAGTTACTTCCTCCGACCAGAGTACAACCGCTTCTTATATGCGCACTTATCAGCCTTCAACCCCTGTGAATAAATATGCGCAAACTTCCAAGAAAGATGACAGCGTTTGTTGTCAGCATGACTCGACAGTTTGCCTCGGCTGCGGAATGCAAGCAAAGTGACGCTGACAGCAGACGCCGATGTTGAAAGCTTTCGTCGAAAGAAGAAAAGAGAGAAGAGGGGCCACAGGCGGTGATAGCTCCGGCGATGATTTCTGCTCTCCAACATGTCAGACCAACTGGCCCAAAGCTTCCCGTTGCTGCGTCACGGATGGCGCCGTACTGCTTCACCAGGAAAGGCGGAGGCATTGACGTCATCTTCGCTTTTTTCGATTTGATGACGGGTGGGGAGATGGAACAATTTTGCTTGTAGAACCCTCAACGACTTTTTGCTTTCATTTCACCGGGCAGCTGGTGCATGGGCAGGATGCCCTACAATTTCGCTATTACGACATGCAATTTGATGTCATTAATTGAAAAGGTAATTAAACTATATTTGTTACATCCCCCCCCCCTACTCCCAGTTTGCAAGCTTTCACGTTTCAAGTGGCTCCCGTGCCCTGAACATTTATTTAAAAAATGTGCTAATGTGAGCAGTCTTTGTAAGAGAACTTGGTGTAGCAATCCTGCATATGAATCTTTGTTGTAATGACTCGGGAAGCCTGATGTTCTGAATGAGTAAACGGCAGTAAAAAAAGTCTAAGAGCAACATGTTCAGGGCTGTTTTTACGCTAACAAAATTTAGCAGCCAGGTTACGCCTCTTCTTTTGGCTAGTGGAGGCTTCCCGTAATTTAAAATGCTGAATTCTTTCTTTCCATTAAACCCGATTCCACACCATCATTAAAGTTTCAATGTATCAAAAGGAACAAATCATTGCAAGTATCTAGACTTTCGTTAATAAAACGGGCAGTTGCATCGTTGGCAGGGCCACATAATGAATCTCTATGTGTGCGAAGGTAGGAATGTAATTGATGTGCACGGAGACAATTTCTACCGCAATGTTTTGCGGATTGATATTGCCCCCAAAACGGGAGAGGTGTGTTTGAGGGAGAAGGGCACGTGGAAGCCTTCATCACATCACGCCGTTGACGGTGCCCCTGTCGAAGATTTGGTCAACTGCACCAGCCGGTGTACTACAGCTTGTTTTGTCGCGTTGCACACCATTCAATAAAAGGCAATGTTCGCAGCCCTGGAACACTCTGACTAAAATGTGGGTTAAATCATCTGTTTCTCACTTAACAGCCTTGAGCCAGAAGTGGTACAGGCGTAGTAAAATGCCCTGTTATCTCTGGTACCGTACACGATCAGGTCTACAGAAACTGCACAGCTGGTTAGAAAGATTAAATTAGGGCTTTGCGAAGTAAGAGTCTGATGCTCCCTAATCCCTGTGCAGGTTGTTAAGAATGTTTTTCATTCTCCATTGGGATAGATCGAGACTCGTGCAGTCATGAAAAAAAGTTTTCGGGATGGGGTTTAAAAAAAAAAAAGAAACTTATTTGTAGATGGCCTCCATAGCCAGACACCTCGTATTTGTTGTAGCGCATTGAGCACGTATGTCGCCGCATGCTTCTAAGCTTTCCATCGACCTGCGGTGCCTGATCACGCAGAAGTAAATTTTTATCCGCGAATCTGCATCTGACAAATTCTTCTCCATGACGCAAGTCAGCTGAGTCTGGTTGCGGGAGGAAGCCACGCTTCTTCGCCGCGGCCTGCGCAAGTGTTGCAAGCACGGCGTCTATAAGGACAGCTCAGGTGGTTTTCGCCCGAATTAGACCATATATCTATCGGCAGGGTGTGTAAATATGGCTAGAGGAATTACACGTTACTTTAAATAAATCCCCAGAACTAGTTTCCAAGGTCTACTTCACCTGAGTAGGACGGTGCAGTGATGCGGTCGCTAGAGCCGGTGCCAACAAACCAACGGGTAAAACTTCTCAAACGTAGGTAGGGCTCGGGAGTACAGGAAATTCTCTGGGGGTGGCATCTCGACTGGCCACTGTGCGACATCGGCTGTCCGCTTCCGACCAGCTCTGTGAAACCGGTGTCTGATTAGCTAACGGGGGCAGCAGTTTCCGCAACGCTGGCCGCTTGCAACGAGCCGGGGCAAAGTTGACCGAGTAACGGGGGCGGGCGTGTGGTTAATACGGCCGGTACTCGGGTCGGCTGAAGGAGTTGCGCCGGCGCTGACTTGAGGCTAGACTGTTGCGAGGACGGCCTACGAAAAGTTGTTTCGTAGCAGAGACAGAAGAAAAGATCGAAACAAAGTTCGACAAACCTTACCCACAGCAGTTTCCGGTACACCGACCCTCTGCGGGCTTACGCATGCCGTAAACGGCACAGCATTTTCTTTTAAGCAAGACACCTGCTGCCTTGCTGACGTCAGGAAACTCTTGCGAGGTGCCAGCGCTTAGGTGAGCAGAGAGAAGATTCAGTAGAGATACAGCCGGTGTGATGACTTCAATCAGGTTCTTTTTGGTCTGCAGAGATATATTATGCACGTATGTTCCATCATCATGGTCGAGTAAGGGTTGCAAAATTTGTGAATTCGTGGGGACACGTGCTACGACTGGTCGGTGCTCCGAGCGCGCAGGGAGAAGAGGCGGCGCCACACGGCGCCTCACGCAGGTCGGTTTCGTTAAGTGGAAGCGCCTTATGAAAGGGACGCGAAAGAGAGCGGAGAAGCAGGTAGACCTCCGAGAGCAGCAGACAAGATGCTGACAGCGATATTAGATTTTGAGGGGATGGCCGGTAAGGCATCCCCTCATCTATCCCCTCATCTCCTATCTACTCATACAAGAGAGATGAGTAGAGGCGCAAGCCTTGATGTCACGCGAAGTAGCCAAAGGTGGGCAAGTGGAGGGCAGTTGGCAGGCATGACGAGTTGCACAAAAAGCAAAAAAAAAAGAGCTGAGGAAAAACCTCAGTTGTACAAGAAGTCAAAGCGAAGCAGCGACAAACACTATGATACGAAGGCAGCAGAAGCAGGGAGGAAAAAAAGAATCAAGCGGAACTCCCCAACGTTTCGTTCTGAAATGTTCTGTGTGGTGTGTTTGCAAAACGTTGGTGGCTTGTGGCAGGTGCATGTAAAACCTCTAAATAACTTCACGCTTGACGCCTCTCCCCATGTACAGACAAAAGTCTTCTATTTTACTAAACAATCAAAGGAACTATCTTGCTCATTTAGTAAATGTCCTGGTGATTTAGATGTCAGTTTCGCTGTTTTAGTAGCGTCCGGAAGCGCAGCGCTGCGTTCGCTGAATGTCTATCGGCAATGCCCGCTGCCTCATCGGCGAAGCTCTACATATGCTAACTTGTCGGCGCTGCGGCTGCTATCGGACCGGCCGTAGCTTTTACTTGTGTGTCCTCACCCAAGCTCTTTGCCAAAGCAATGATTTTATGCAGGATATTTCATCACAGGCGTCATGTGTATTGCAGGTTTCTGGAAAACTTCGAAGTAACTCGAATGGTTTGCGATAAACGAACGGATTACCTAGCTTTAGGTAATGGACAGTCTAGTGTGGATAGCAGTGTCTGTGCTTGCATATCCTTCTCTCTAGCTTTTCTGTGCTCTGTCTGATTTTACTGAGTAATGGCCAAAAATATTGCACCCTTCGCTAGGCGCATGAATGTAACTGCACTTGAAACTCTGCTTTGAACCACGTACTCTGAGCCACTGTGAACGCAATGTGTATAGTTGTTCCAAATAGAATAGCGCAAATTTGCACGGAATACCGAAATTTCGCAGAAGCTAGCCTAGATGACTGATCACACTATTGTCATAATTATTGCTTGAAATGTGCTTTAATCAAGAAGATTGGATAAAATCATCATGAACCTGAAGGAATATACGCTTAGAAGCTACACTGACACTTGAAAAAAAAAAGCATTTTACTAACGTTTCCACTCGAGAGGATATTCACGAACGTAATTTATATGATTATTACACACTGAGTATTTGTTTATACGCAGTAGAGCTGCTACAATTCACCTTAGTTAAGACACGAAAAAGTTAACACACATGCGCGTACCAGGCGCGCGTCTCGGGCGCCCGAGTTTCTACAAACACGCTGCACGTTGGCTGCTATCTGTCGTGTCTTAACTAAACAGCACTGCAGCACCTTCCGTACGCAGCCTATAAAAACTGACGGAAAAATCATGAACGTCACTCAAGTAAACACTCCTCCCCAGTCGAATCCTGAGCAAAAAAATTTTGATGCTTATTCCCTGTGTGTCAGTCTACTTTATAAGCAATATATGTGTCGTTATATCCTGGGCTCACTCTTAAACATAAGATAAGATCCTGGCAGCATGGCCAGAGCAATCGAGTGTCCTTATGGCCTACAAGGCACTGTTTTGCTTCCTTAGAGCAACTGACTTAAGGGACCAATTGTGACTGTGCTCCTCGCGCCTCCCCTTTTTCGCTTTCTACTTCCCCCATCCCTCTTCCACAGTGCAGAGTAACCAACCGGAACACTTTTCTGGTTAACATCCCTGCTTTCCTACGCCCTCTTTATCTGTCTCTCCTGGGCTCAGTGTTCGTAGCCTCTTCTAAAATTGCTTTTCGAATACAATCATTGCTGCGCAGTTACAAGCCTTTACTGCGTTTACAAGCGTTATTAGCCCCAAGTGCCAGCGTCTGTCAATAAGTATATGGCGCTCCCGGTGAAGAAATCCCGTATCGTTTTCATTTCGCCATATAATTCTCACATAATAACGTTTCTTGGAAGGCACAGGAAGCATTGATATGTAATCTGTTCTTGCAATACGGCTAGCCGGACGTCATAAGCGCGAATCAAGCATTGAAAAAAGGGGGTTTCTCGGCGTTTAACGATAAATGTTTCGAAACAATGTTGCTTCGAAATGCTGCTCAGAATTTTCGAAAAAACGCTTTGCGCTCCAATGAAAACAAGGCCGACGTCGTAAGCCTCGTAAGCGATGACAACATACCAGCCAGTTATTTCGTGAACTAGCTGCGGCATGCCGCTACAAAGTGCAGGAACAACAAGAAAAGCGGCAATATAACACCTCTGGGGCAACATTCCAGACACTTAATCCGTAATACTGGAGAACGACGATGGAAATTCTGAGCATTACACATCCGCCACATTTATCTGCAGCCATATGAACAAAAAGATTGAAGTGGGTTTGTTTTAGAGTGCTTGCACAATATTTCGTAGTTTTTTTTCTGATACTATCGGCCATTCAGGCAGCGCCGTACCTCGTTCGACGACAATGGAATGGGACCCGACCATATGAGCAGTTTTCGCGGCTGCCTTCTCGAAAGAGTGGAACAGCCGCCGGAGGGACACAGGCAGATACGGTAGTCCGCTGTACTTTGGCCGGTACAACGCCCACGATCTCGTCCCACTTCTCGTAAAATTGACTCGTATACCGCTGATGCGCATCATCATACTGTACGTACGATTGCCAACGGCTACTTCAGGCTACTCAACAGCCCATACATCTGAGGGAAGCTGAGGCAACAATGTGTAGGGAAATCTAGGACATGAAATTCACCGCCTACATCACCATGACAGACTATAATGCAGCTGCTCTCTCACACATCGGTCAAGGCGGCGATAAAAAAAGATAACATTTCCATCCCTCTGGGCCTTCATCATAAAACACATCCTGAAATGAAATATAAATATCCCCACTAATATTACACCAGGCTGAACTCGTAAGATACTGCTTCCAGTTTTCTGGAGTAGACATGGTATATGCAAAAGTTTCATGAGCGCATTTATACTGCTAGTTTGTTTTTATACTGCATCCTTTTGAACACCATATAAAGGGGAACGTTCCACACAATAATATTATCAGGAACGTCGTACAAGACGCCAGTTTTTCAGGCCAATTTGTTAAGAACTCAACAAAAGAATGCGCAGCAATAATCCCTACTAGCAGTCATGCCGATGCCAACTCCTCTAACTCGCCTTTGCAGGCGGCAGCCTTACATGGCTTTTAAAATAAAGTGCTACTCAGCGCGAGCGAGTAGCATGTGGCACCCAATTCGTCACGGCAACAACAGCGGAACTGCCCAGTGGTACAGTCAGGTATAGCGAACTGTGCCCTATTTTGAACAAATTCGCCTTGGTCGCGAAGAGCTTGAAACGCCTTTCGTTAACTCTAGACCGTGTGTCGTTCGTTCCGGCATCACGGTCTCCAGCAAATCTTAGAAACTGGAAGAAGCGGCGTTGGCAGCGTTCTGGATTATTCGAACAAAAGAGAAACGTTTACTGAAATTGGCCATGCCTTCAAGAAGGCACTGTCTATACACTCGTCTTCTTATCAAGCGGTAGTCACGTGATGAAGTACATGCACACTCACATGGCTAACGAGTATGATTTCACCACTCGAACCCAAACAAAAGAAGTGCCTTTTAAAAGACATCGACTGACCGATCTATTTTTTTTTAATATCACACTGCTGCCATCAAGCCACTTTTGATGTACTCCACCATAACTAACTATTCTATGATGTTCGTTATGAGACAGTCCTCTCCTTAGTACCAAAGGTGAAATAGCCCTACCGGGACCCGATGCTCCTTTGGACGATTATGGCCCCCAGATGCCCCGAAACGGCCCTAAGCGCTAATGCAAGGCCATCAACAGCGAGCTGGGACTCAGCCTATGCACCTTGCCCGCACTTCTCACTCACGCAATAACAGCTCTTGCCGATGGGGGCGAACAAGACCGCTCCCCACTCACTTACCGCAGGTACTAGGATCACACTCCGGGTATGAGAGTAGTAAATTTGTCCTTTTCTTCTGCGGGTTGCACTTAAGACGTTTTTCCTCTCAAGGTAGACTTCAGAAATCGCATAAAGGTGCTTTGATTTCCAATAATTACACGGGCTGGGTTGCTGCCGCTTTTAACCGCAAATACCATTCATTAATCGCGCACAGCTGAAGTCCATACTTTGCTTCCGACTTTTCCATGAGCTTTTGTACGGTTAACTAGAGAGATATGGGATGAGCCTTTGTCCTGCAGTGGCCGTAGTCAGGCTATGATGATAATGATGATAATGATGATATTCTACTTCACAACTTTCCAAGTTTAAAGCAGCACTTTGTTCCAATATCATTATCAGAGAGTGTGCGCATCGCATTTAAAAACCAAAGTTATTTTTCTAAATAATTAGCGTTTACATTATGGGACAAGTGTAGCTTCTCCAGGTATGAACAAGTTCCTCAACATGACAGAGCCAGAACATACTTCATTCGGTGCAGAGCACAGTTAATACTCAGCCCTCTTCACTTGTGTGGAAGATACAAAGTTTTTATATGAAGCATAAACGCAATGACATCGATCTATAGCGCTGTCAAGGGCATTAATCACCTTAGTATTTCTACGCGTGACCTAAATTACAAGTTTTCTGATGAATATAAGCTTCCTCTACAATTTTAATGCCAAGCTTCATATTCACTATGTTCATTTCAGATTTACTCTTGGGCTCAGGAAAAGGCAAGAAGGCCATGACGGGAAACAAACGCAATGGTTTCCCTCTGAAATCGGCTCTTCTTCGTGACAATACAATAAGCGATCAATTGCTCATTACCATTCACCTAAGCGCAGCCAAATGACTGCAAAATAAAGCTATACTGCTTTCACAGAAACTTGAGCAACTGAAGTTCGCATACCCAACGATTCTGGACAAAAGCATTTTTCAACGGCAGTTTGTGAACGCAACTTTTTCATATATTCTAAAATTTCACTAGAACAATCAATACACCCGCAGATCTCCTCACAGCAAGCTTGCATTTTTTACTGTGGACGTTTTTGCTATCGTCACACACGTTGCCCGTGTGTTTTCCGTGGCTGCATTAACTGCTCAATGCGAGAGATGGAAAATTTTTAAAGGAATTATTTTAGTACTCACCGGAAGAAAGGACCATTACTTTTGATATTTACATAATAGTACCTCAAAGTATTCCAATATTCAAAATTTTTACCCAAGATTGTTGGAAATGCATAAACTAGAGTAATAATATTAACTCCCTTATTACAAATCTACTACACCTTGGGGAATTCCCCTAGAATATTGCGCTAACATTGGCTGTGCCGTCCATATCTGTATCTTTCGTGTCTTTTTTTGTACTATGTTTTCAAAGAACTGTTACCAACTAGCCCAAATCAAGCTTCTATAGGGGCTAACATCATTCCCATTTCAAATTGCTGAATTCGCTCTCACTCTACCGTCTTCTAGCCGACCCGGTTAACTTCGTTGGTAGAGCGACTGATCCGTACTAGGACGAAATCTTCCAGAACTACGAAGTTTCTGTGCAAGCTGCATAGCTGCAAGCTGCATGCTAAAGTGTTACTGCTACCTCATTAAAAATACACCCCGCATTGAAGGTTTCCCAAAAGATCGGCCTCTTTTACGGGATGTTTCGCCGACAGATGAGGCAATCAACGATGGCGGTCCACTCAGAGTATCACACTTTGTCATTAATCAACGTCATCATCCTTCTACGAAGTCGAATGCCTAGCTTCTAGTGTCTGTTTCTAGGCCCAATATCATGGAATAAGTGTGCTTTCGTAGATTTAAATCAAGTGGAAGTGTGCTGTAATGAGTAACAGTACAGGTTTTGCAAGACGGGAGATTCACTAGGCACCACTGGGCTCTTTAGTATTGACTTTTTCCCGTCCTCATTTCTCACTTTCGATTTGGCTCGCGTGTTGTCATTTTCAAACCGCGCTGCACGACTTATGTAATACATTCGTGGACACGAATTTTGAAAATTGAAAAATTGTAAGGTACTGGTATAGAAATATCGAAAGTAGTGGTCCATTCTTCGCATATGCAGCAAAATCTTTCTTTCATAGTGTTTCCATCGCTCGCATCGAGCAATCAAGACTGGCATAGAAGACCAATGGGGAACGCTTTTGACGATAGAAAAAACGTTAATAGTAAAAAAATGCTAGCCTGCCGACGGAAATCTGCAGATATATTGATTGTTATAGAGAAAGCTTACAATATATATAAAAAAATTGCGCTCATAGACTTTTCCCGTTCAAAATGCTTTCTGTCTGTATTGTTGGGTATGGTGGCATCGCCGGGCTCCCACAGTCGGTCAAAAATGCATTTATAATGTTTTATTCCAGTTTTTCTTGTCACCTGTCATCTGCATAAGGAGTGGCCACAGCCCAAACGCGTGCCAGGGACTGAAAACGCTGAAGCAGATTATATTGAGAGTTATAATACCAGTTCGTTCTGAACAACGATAGGGCCGTTGTAGAGTTGATTGAATTTGAAAGCTGGATTACTATTTAATAAAATATTTGGAAAGAGAATAGACACGTATTAAGGACACGTAGCAATACGTGCCTGTGATGGCAGGTCTAAAAGAAACAGCACCCAAAATAGACCGTAGCTTTTTGCGATGGTGGCAATGTAGCGTCGATCGACCCCGGTGCCGGCACAAGTGTTGTGCACTCCCAAGTTTTAAGGTGAAAGCCTTTAATGGCTCATCATTCTGTCCGTCTGTCCGACACACTATAGCTGTCAATCATCCCGATGGCGTCATCAGTGGCGTAATACGCCGTAACCTGAATTCACTGAACTCATTGTGGCATAGTATGGCCTAACCACTAATCAGCCATTAATTAGTGCTAATAATTAGTAACCAAAAATTAATTTGTCATCAATTAGTAATCAGTGAATGATTATTAATTCATTTGTAATTAGCTGTCAATATTAATTAGTTATTAGTTATTAATTGGCAATTGGATCAACACATGGGTGGCGGCGCTCGCGTCGCTCTTTACTGTATATGCGCTTGGCGCCTTGGTGGCGCCACCGTCGTGTGGCGCTGACATTCCGGCCGACCGAGTCAAACATCTCCTTCGAGTCGCGCTAGGCGGATGCCTCCCAAGCATTCTCCCGTTTCGCAAACAACAAAGCGCGCTCGCGCTGCAGAGCGCAAATGGAAATCACGAGGGACCATATCGGAAACTCGGTCACCCACTGATTCCACGAACACCGAGAAAATCAGAGACAGGAGCAGCCAGAGTGGCGCATAATGGCTTTCGCCTCGCGCTCGTCAAAATGCCCTCTGAATTTTTGGACTTGCTTGTCATGATCTTCTTTCGAAGGTATAGCTTCATAATCATAGTGCATTTGACGGTCGTCTAACGGCGGACGTATGACTACTATTTGTAATTATATCATAATATTTCGTTATTTTGACGCCAAGTGCGCGGGCTAGCGTAATATGCCAAGAAACAGTCCTTTTTGGACTGTTTCTTGTTTAGTTATTGATCAATTCGCTCACGCCCTACCATAAGCTTGCCGTCCTGGTTAGCTCAATTGGTAGAGCGACCGCTCCGGTCAAGCGGTGGTCTTGGGTTCGAACCCCGGACCAGGACGAATTTTTCTTTAACTACGAAGTTTCTGAGAAAGCTGTATAGCTTTCCTTTGTAGCCGTATGGCTGTGCTCGGGTAGATGGCAATGAGTAATTACTCCCTTATTACAAACAGTCCTTTTTCCGGTGTCGTAAAGTTCGATTTAGAAAAGTTAGCCTTTGGCAGGAACTCACGGTGAAAACTTAGTGAATGCTACAACATTGTCGCAGAGGTCTCTTTTATGCACTGTGTCTTCTCTACTTTATCGGTTGTATAAAACTTCATTTTATTAATTAAATTACATGAAATGATTGATAATGGTCACCGGAAGCAGAAGTGCAGTGTAAGGAATTTTGGAAGAAATAAATTGGCTGCGACGCTTATCATCCGGGTAAAAGTCCATTCTTCTGTGCGGTATAACATGCACTTTCTATCGTAAATATTTCTACTTCACAGAGTACTAAACTGAGTTTTGGCAAATTAATTCGTTACTTTCCTTTTTTTGATAGCTTAACAGTGCATTTCACCGAGAAGATGTACCTGCCCAGGGGACGCCATTGTTAAAGATTATTTTCACCATTTATTGTTTCTTTCCCTAATACGAATGGTCCGGCCGCCTTTGATGCAGAACCTGAAGCTTGAAATTAGAGGCTAGTTATGAGCCCTGACGTCAAATGAGGTACGAGCGAACTTTAGAAGGGCAACATGATGAATTCAATGGTGCAAAAATCGAGCCCAGAGTTCTTGTTCAATTACATAAAAAACGACAAAATACCTGCATATTTTTCTGGCTTTTAGGGACAACTGATTTATATCAACGATACTGGAACGCTTCAGTGGCACAGAATGTACAGCCTTTGTCAAAAATGGGGTGGTTTGCTTCTGGGCCACGCCGTATGGCTCATTATGCATCCATAGCGCTCCAAATCTCTTGAAAACCTGCAGGCCAACTCTGGTCCTCCCGCTGTCAATACGAGATTTCCGTGGTTGCTACAGGGGTCCCATTACACAGCTTATAGAAGCAAACCTCCTCCACTTTAAATCTTTGACAAAGGCTGCACGAATTTTCTTCGGCGACAGCGGCACTCCGAGTAGGTTTCGTAAAAATCGACCAAAGCCCATTTCCTAACCTACAACGCACGTTCAGAGAACTTGCCAGTGTACAAAGCTAAAAGAATAGCACGCACCCTAGCGGATGTTTCATACTTATATTAGACCAATGTTTTGTGCTAAACGCTGATGAGTTTAATTATTCTTTAACATATAATATGCGTGGCGGTGCTCCAGCCCGAGGGTAAGTTCGAAAGCTATGTTTTAAAAAGGAGAGGGCAGCGCATAAGTGCTGGCCCTCAGTCTGATTGGCCTCAGTGCACCGTTTATCGCGGTGCCCGCTCAGGGCGGCTGCGCGTTTAGAATGGCCACCGCGATATTGAGTAATCGTTTCCAGAGTGCACAAAGGCAGGGAGTGGCAGCTCAGACGGGTAAGTGCTGCACGTGGCGACTGTAATGTTACAGGAAGTAGCTGTAGCAAATGAGGAAAAAAAAGCTTGATTTCTAGATGGTTAATGAAAAATACGCAACAAAGAAATAGAGCAATACATACAGAAAAAAGCTGGCGCTAGGATTTGTTAATTACTTCGGAAAAAAAAATAGCTCCAAAGGCATGAATTATGCAACTTTTTCTTGAATAACCCGATTGCCAGCCGAAGTTTGAGCTGAAAGAAGAGCGCTTGATTTTTATTCCCCCCAAATTCCAAATATTCCAAAACTCGGAAAAGGCGGTCCTTAAATATTTCCAGCGTGAACACCACGCAAAAAATGCACAGCATGGCCACAGATAAGTCACACGTTACTTTCTTGAAAACTATGTGAGCAAAGCGAATTCTATTATCCCAGAAGTACTCTCAATCCACAAGTAAGTATTCTTTTCTCTTTTCGTTTATTATACTCCATAGGCCTACTGCCATTACGGAGGAGGAGTGGTAAATATACGAAAATAGAGGGAGAAAATACAGATGGTTACACGAATGCTAAATAGCACCGAATATACAGTGTTAGCAAATGCTTCGCGGAACATCTCATAATTAATAATGCCAACAGCTTCAATGGTTCGAGTCGCGCGAGGGTCGCGGCAGGAGTAATTGGGAGACGTATTTAGTGTTGCATGGCACAATGCCAACTTTGTGAAGATGTTCAATGCGATAGAATACATAAATTGGATGGGGGAAGGTGTGATCACCTAGAGCGCGATGTTGGTACAACTCGTGGAAAAGGGCTATAAGAAACACTTTCATAAGCGATGCCAGTGATAGGAGGCACAGTTTAGATTTCATGATAGATAAGTTACCTGTGCTATTGTAGTTAGCAAGAATAACGCCTTGTTATTTTGAACCATCTCGAGTTCACTAAGTTTTCATAAGCAGGGTCGCGTACCGGTGTCGCATTCTTCAGTTTAGATCGTATTAGTGTTTATATAACACCAGTTTCAAATAAGAAGGGACATTAATTAAGAAAGTTGCGAGTAGTGTTTTCAATTATGTGTTCAGTATGGAGAGACCAGTTACCGTTAAAAGTAATGTCAATGCCGATGTATTTATATGACGAAACTGATTCCAACGAAATGTTATCAATGTGGAGGGGTGGTAGGACGGAAGTTTTTCTATATACACGCATGACTTTGAATTTGTTAATATTAAGCTGCATTAACCATTCCTTGCACCAGTTCCAGACAGTAGTAGGGTCAGACTGAAGTAAAGCAATGTCGTTAGCGTTCGTTATTTCTCTAAACATGAAGCAATCATCACCGAGTCGGTGAATACGAGCGTTCACAAGAGAGGGGAGATAAATATTGTCAATTAGAAATAATCAAATGTAGATTAAAACAAACACTGAGCTGCCGCAGTGGCTCAGTGGTTATGGCGCTCGACTGCTAACCTGAAAAACGCGGATTTGACCCCGGCCGCGGCAGTCGAATTTTGATGAAGGAGAAGTTCTGTTCGATGTCAGTGCACGTTAAAGAACCCTAGGTGGTCGAAATTTCCGGAGGCCTTCACTACGGCGTCCCTCATGGCCTAAGTCGGTTTGGGACGGTAAACCCCAAGAAAAATAAACCTCCAAGAATAGAACCTTGTGGAACTCCTAAAGACACCTCTGCAAAACTGGAGTTGCAACCGTCAGCCCAAATATACTGTGAACGATTAAAAAGAAAACACTCGATCCATTACAATAAGCTACAGTCGATATTTAGTTGCTTTAGTGTGTGCAGTAATAGTTTATGACTTACCTTGTCGAATGCATTTTGAAAATCGAAGAATATAAAAACTAGTGGTGGTTGGTCTAAAATATGGTGCAAAGCATGTGTAAAGAATATTAACTGTCTTGCACAAGAGCCCGAAAACAATGTTGCGACGACGTTAACGAAAAGAGTTAAACTTAACGAAATTAACTAGGTTGCTAAATATGATATGTTACAGCATATTGCAACAAGTACTGGTGATCAAAATAGGACGATGATTACGAAGGGATGCATTGCTGCTGGATTAATAGACTGGAGTACGTAACCTATTTTCTACTAATTGGGCCGCGGAGATCGCTCAAGAGACTGCTGGAAAAATTTGGTTAGCATTATGGAAGCATAGGAAGCAGTTTTTTAACGAATTTTGCATCAATAATGTCACAGCGCTGGGTGGAGTGATCACCGAGTCCATAAATAAGCTTACAGACACCTTGTTAAGCAACAGTTATACGGGGCATGTTAACATAGTTGAAGTGGCGTGTTAATGGCGTATGTTCATTAGTAATGGCTGTGAAGTTTTCAGCAAATGCGTGGGCAATAATAGTGGCACAAAGGTCTGAAGGAATGGGGCCACCAGAAGGGTCGGTTAAGGCGATGCTATCATTGATCGAAGGGGTTAATGAGACGCCAAAATTTTGTAACATTAGTCGTTGGCACAGAGGCAGTACATGTGAGTGGAAGTGTTTTTTAGCATCTTTGAGCGTTTGTACATGTGTTGAACGCCGCCGTATAAGAAGCCCAAAGTTCGCCAGTTGGCGAAAGCTTTGCGATGTGGTAGAGGCGCTATTTTTGTTAGATAAAAGGTCAATGTGATTATTATAGCAGGGAGCGTTTATGAGTTGGGTGACTACAGCTGTGAGCATGTTCCATTTACTTTTGCACGCTGCGGTTATAAAAGCAATCAAGGAAACTTCAATAAAAGGTAGTTCATTATATACCACCTGAAAATTTGCTCCTTTGTAGCCTCGTCTTATTTTTTGCTTTTTATTAGTTTTCGGAGGGGCTACATTAAAGTTAAAATGTAGAAGAAAGTGGCAGCTAATGCCCGGCAGGTATATGTAATTGGTGAAGCTATGTTAGGTCGATTTGTGAGGATTAAATATAGGGTTTTTGCCGCGTTGGCTGTTAATCTAGTTGTTAATGTGCTCGTCTGCGATAACAAGACTACTGTGCACGCATATAAAAATTTGCTACCATTAGAAGAGCAAAGGAGAGTTCGTGACATATGTTAACTGCGGAAAATTGAACTCGCCAAGTGGGAATAGTGACGGTGAATGAAAGCATGTTGCGACGATGTTAATGACATCAAAGCTGATTACGAAACGCAGGCGGTGAGGAAGGTAGACGGTAGCACACCCCTGTTGCTACTTTCTATGATTAAGGGTGATCGCTGACCATACTGCTTCTAGACTATTCTGGAAATGTATACATGATGATGGGATATCACTGACAATTGCTAGAAGCACGCCGCCTCCTATCTGGGTGCCACGAGCCCAACGAAAGAATGAAAAGCGATGAGCCTTTAAGAAGACATCAGAGTCGCGGACATGAGCAGGGAGTCATGTTTCTGTTAACACGATGATTTTAGCAGAGCAAGTGTCGATAGCTGATTTTAACGATTTATGCTTGTTAAGAACGCTTCTGATATTAGTAAAGAGAACCGATACGGAAGTTGTGGGTGCCTGACCACTACCCCTCCAGGGGGCCTAGTATGTGCTAGCTGAAATAGTGGCAGAAGCTGAGCTGGCATATGTGCATTGCGTGCATCAGTATTAATAATGGCGTCAGTGTTTGAGTCATAAATATGCATTTTTCATCCGTTCCCATGTTTCATCAGCTCAGCTTATGACACACTTGCATATTGGAGAGGTAATCACGATAGTAATGCAAGATTTTTTGTTAGGATTCTCGTGGGGAGCACGAATTTAAACCAGGTACGGTTTTAAGACCGTCTAAGAACGTACCGCCTCGCCACTCTTCGCTCACAGATCTCGATCCGGCGACTGCAGAGCTGTGAAGGAAGGAGAAGATTGGGGTCCTAAAACCAGAATTACCAGGACAGAATTAGGAGACCAGAATTACGAAACAGCTGGCGAGGTTCTTTGCAAATAATTCCTTGCCCAGCGAGCATGGCATGCGTAAGCGCGCATGCATTTAAAGTCGACATCTGTCCTACTAAGCCGAAGCATATGTGGAGGCTTTTCGGAGACTCGATGAATATTTCATCAAATGAGAGCGCAGCCCGCTCGCTTTCGTTCCGCGGGCGCCGATCGAGGAACGACAACTTCGACAGGGGTCGGCTTCCGCAGCTGACGACGTGGAACACTTCGCACTGCGTCAGTACGCTTGCCCACTTGAGCCATATGAACGCTGTGAGCAGGTGTTTTGTGCCGCCATACATCAGTGGCGGCCCCAGAGGTTGGTTCTCGGGGAGGCGGACGGACCAAAAAAGAAAGAAAATTAGAAGCAACGATTTTTTATTGACATTTTATTTGTACAACCATTTTTGTGCGCTTTGTTGTGGAAAAATAAATAGCAAACAATATAGACGCATTATCATAGCTCATGCTTTGAATGTTAATGGTTACTTGAGAAATATTCATTTCGATACCAGGGGAAAACAGGTTGTCGGCTGAGATATCCCGCCACGGCGTGTCCAGGAAGGTCAAAGCACCTGCCAAGGCAATTCACGAGCTATGTTAGCCCAAAGCCTCCTAGCAGGAATTGGGTTAGCGGCCTTCATTGCTCAGTTTGGGGGAGGGGGTTTGTTCCGACCTCGGACCCCTCCGTCAAGGCGGCTGGTCGGCGTTCCTTGTCAAGCCAACAAAAGGGATGATCCCCTCACTGGCGTCGCTGTGTCCCATGGTGGGATAAAGACATGAATGGGTGGCTCCTTGACGCCCCGACGAGGTTGCTGGCCACCAAAACCGCAGGTGACGGCTTAGCCGCCGCTGTAGTCGCCGCGCCGGTGCCAAGGCAATACAACGGTGGGGGCATGGCAGGACCACGATATCTCAACAATCACCATGAATTGTACTCGTATAATTACCAACCTGTATAACGTAGAATTATGTGAAATAAGACAACCGCTAACACGGTGAACGTGTAAGTTAGGGGACAACTTGACGCATCACAGACGAATAAGCGTTCCACTTCTACGTCAAAAATCTCATCTCGCCCTGACAGCCCGAAAACAGACGTTCGGGAAGATGTGCAAAGGATTTTTTTTTGGGGGGGGGGGGGGGGGGGAAGCGACCATCCCCTCCGCACCTCCCCACCTTAGGACCGCCACTGCCAAACATGCAGTTCACTCGCCTGCAGCATCAGGCACGGAAACTGTGGAGCCAGTGGTGGAGGTTTTCTTATTCTTACTGTGTTCCACCCTCCCTTTCCGCAACTCTTAACCGACGTGGATATTTGGATAAAATGCTGGATAAAATTAAAGAAACTGTCATCGGCTGCACTGTATACCCAGTTCTTACAAGGATCTACACCCGAAAAAGCCGACAAGCTCTCGTCATACAGCACTCACAGAAAGGCCGGAATGGGAATCTCTGTAGCGGCACTGCCAATTTTTCGGCAGGATGCATTTCTGGCCGCAACTGCAGAACATCGACAGTGTAGCGGCAATACTTTCTCGTCCTGTCGCATTTTATGACTCCTATGCAAAAACCCTGAAGAGGAATGTTTTCCTTCACAACAAAGCTGCTACCTTGAGTGAAGAGCACAACGCAGTTAGAGGAGAAATGACTCAGACCAAAGAACTATCTTGCGAGTAGATGCAATTCTTCCTGAGAAATAGGTGCGTTTGTTCAGATACGCGAATGTGGGAAACCAATGCTCCTGCGCACGCCACCAGCTGCGCAGCACGCTGCGACCATGTCGTGGTGCAAGCGTGCGCGAAGGGCATTTCGTGGTAAAACATTCGCGTGACTTTTTAAAGCTTGGATTCTAAATTTGTGCTTACTGCTTCTCTGGATGTTGGAAGTTCTCCACGGGTAGCGAACGCACTGGATGTGTTTCTTCTTTTCATTTAAGTGACTCGAAATAATTGCGAGTCAGGAGCACGAAATCGCCCTTCTCAACCAAGAACGTTTCCCAAGTGGAAAGAGATGTGTGCTTTCGCCCGAGTAAAAAATGCAAAGAAGAAACTCATGCTATGACACAGCACTATTTCAGTATGAACGACGAGGTTGCACAAATAAAAGGCAAAATTGAGGCCTATTGAAAACGTAGTTGAAAGCTTTTAGTCGCCCGTTATGATTACATTGCAAGCGTACACCATCGGGCGCAGTCTAGAATTGCGATACTCAAGTATGATTCCGAATGGCCTTTAAAAGGGACACTGTGGGCAAACAGAGGTTGGCCTGCATCGATAAGGACAATAATCACCGAGCATGCCAAGAGCTCGTGGCGTGCGCTCCTGATGTTTCTCCCGGAAGCCGCAGCGCCAACCGTTGGCGACTATAGTTCCGCGATGTTCGCCGTGACGCTGTCTCCAGGACACTAGCGTCATAAACTGCAGGCCACCTTTCCCCATCCCTCACACAACCCCATTCCCTCCACCGCAGCGTCTCTGGACGCAGACATGTGGAATAAACGGGCTTCCAGTAAATCAGCCGAGTCACAGAGAGACCACTCTGACCGAAAATAGAGCTTTTACAAAGTAGAAAAGGTAAAAAGGAAACTATATACAGGTGTCGCTATCATCGGTTGGTTTTGCAAGTTGTATATGTGCGTCGCACGGTTCATTCTCGCTGATCCCAGATGCTACGCTATGGTGCTATTCATTTCAAATTGGTGGCAGCCCGACCTTTTCAGTAAGGACGTCACAAGTTTGAATCAACTGGAGGGATAATTTGAGCGCGAAAGCACTACCTAACGCAGTCCCTACCAAGAATCTTGAGTGAAGCCTCGGAGTAACTCGGGCAAGCTCGGGTTAGTTCGGAGGAGCGCCGCGCAAACTGCAGCCAATGGAAGGAAGCTCGGGTTATTTCGGAGGAGCGTCGCGCCAGCTGTAGCCAATGAAAAGTGACATTGAGGGTAACCTTCACCAAACCTAGCATAGCAACAGCCCATGCAGAAATAAAATAAACTGCCGTCAGTGATATTCCAACCCGCGGCGGCAGTGCGAGCAGATCAGCTTCGCATGCCACTGCACGAGAGCACTGTCGCCGCAGCCGATCACGCCTCGCGTTGTTCTTGTTTACCGCAGTAAACATGGCACATACCCACGCGGGGGGATTGGCCAAGGTATGATGGGGTTAAACTGCAACACACTATCGCGTTGTGAATTGCATGTCGTCGTCTTTATCAACTTCCGTCTGCGGCTCGAACAGACCAGATCAGATTAACCTGAGATCAGAGCTTAACCTGAGTCTAATATCGCCGCCAGACGCGTCGACGACACACCAAAGCAAAACCATTAGTCAACCAGGCTAAACACATGCTCTCGCACGTCTACTCCGTTTAACTGCGTTAGAACCCTACATCTTTTTAAATCCAATTTTCCCGCCGGTAAATGCGCCGTTTGCTGCCGGAGAAACGTCAACACAGCCACTGAGAGCCAGAGAATCTATTTTTGTTAAGAGCAATAACTGCTGTAAGTTGTCCTCAGCGCCCCTTGAGTACAGGGCATAGTTCGCAAAGAATAATAAGATGTACGACAGCCTGGAACTTAAAACCAGAGAATATTCTTCATTGCTTTTAGTCGCCCTCAATAACAATGTCACGTGCTCTTGGTTTCTTCTGCACAGAAGAAAGGCATTTGTTCGATATGTCATGAGCATTGCTGAGGTTATTTTTCTTTCACACTCCCTTTGTCACAACTAACTGCACTGTACAGTTGAAATGCACTTAGGATTTTTTGAATATTTATGCAGTCTTGTTTTTATTCTTACCGACGTTCAGTTACTGGTTGCATTACACTAGCTGACACCACGTCAACAAATATTGCCGTGACTTTAGCCACACCCCTTGCTTTACTGCAACCGATGCATTTGATGTTGCCTCTCTCCCGAGCCATCAAGGTTTGTAATAAGCTGTGCAAATCACTTCAGCTACTTTCAAGAGGCATTTATTGCTGCTGTAATTGCCTAAAGAACAACCTAAGTACTCATTTTTATCTTCTTTGGAACACTTGTTTACTTGTTTTCCTTGTATTCTTAACTTAAACAGGTATGAGCAGGCCTCAGCACTAGAGTGATGTGCTGGGGGACAAATAAAATACTACCAGTCCAGCTGCCCCTTAGGGGCACGTTGCTGAGGCTTTTATCGCTCGTAGGTCTATGCGGCTTTACTTACAAGCATTGTATCTGACACAGTGTGTGCCTTAATATTTTGGTTCATTCGCTTTAGAGAGTGCAACTCTGGTGCAGTGACAAACTTGCTCCCCTTTGTACTCTTTGGTCATACGTCATACATTTCCCCCAACAGCTGATATAGCTCGAAATGGTGCTACATTATCTACATGGAGGTAAATAAAATGAACGGGAAATAAAGTGAACTTACTTTCCCCTAGCTGCTCTAAGGGAAAGAAACGTGCTCAAGATATATTGCAATGTGTTTACGCCATTGCCTTTGAGAACAAAAGCTGCCTGAATTTTTGTACAGACCAGTGAAGAAACACAAGAAATAATTTTCATATTTGATGGCCTGCATGTTATCTTCACATGACTGGAATGACTAAATATCTCTTTGTGGTAGCCTAATTAGGCATAATATGGTAATGTCATTCTCCAGGGTGGAAATTTGGGCAAGTCGGTATTGATCCATACCGACTTGCCGATTTTTTATCTTATGTCAGCGCATGCGCTACTTTTGCTCAGGTTCCGTTCACATGGTTGGGTTTGGTTTTCTTCGTCAGCCGGAAGTTAGCGCCTGTGTTGTTGGTGTGTGCTCTCTCCCCTTGTGTCCGTCGTCCTAGTTTTGCGCTACTCTTATGTTATGGTAATGTCAGTTCCTGTGAATATTATTCATTCATCGAACGTGGAGGCAGAATTGAACACAACAGCATGTTATAGCTTTTTCTTGTTCAAGGCAGCATTGCGTTTAGTTCTGCCTTTGGGACTGCTGCTTATGCTGTCACTCAGCAACCTTATCAAACCCAATCGGAGTGCTGCGTTTTAGTGCGCATTTAACTGATTGTTGCTTCTCCTTGTTTGATTCTAAAATAAGTTATTATAACTGTATACCTTGAATCGATTTCTGATGCAGTTCTCTTGCCGCTGTATTCCTCGATGGAGGAGGCTACCTGTTGGTGCTGTTGGAGCACACATCTCATCACTAGTACGCTACCTCTTTATGCTGGTGACGCTGACAAGTAGCGCCAAGCAGGCTGCCTGATATTAAGCACCAGTGTGAGGATGGCGCACCAAATAGCGCACCAACAAGGTCACTTAAGTATTCCTGTGCTAATTAATGCATGTTTACTAAAATCAGCTCAGATATCCACATCGATGTGGACTTTTAGAATAAGTTTATCATCCTGTTTGACTTTTAATTCGCTAGTGCTTGCAGCCTTTAATGTTGTTCTTAAGGCAGTGTAAGCATTGTTTCACTGTGTGGGATTTTTTAGCTATTTCAGAGAGTTGTGTGTGTATATATGCACAGTTTTTTTCCACAAATTTGTTATGTGACTCACTGAACCTTCGTTTTACAGAAGAAATTATTTCATTTCTGGTTGTGCAGGAAACTGAGCAGTATTTATATACACAAGATGTTTCAGGGAAGACTAAGTAGTTTTCAAAAATATGACTTCTCCGGCGTAGTATTAGCAGTGTTAGCAGACACCAGAAAGCTCGTGAATTGTATTTAGTAAGCTGGTTAACTAACTTCTGATAATTAACTTTTTAACTAACGCAGTTCAGCAACTGGTTGCAACTATAAATTTGTAACCAGTCGTTAGTAGTAGCCATATCAGTTTTTAGAATTTACAAAATGTGATTACACTCACCGCTGTGGCTCGACAAAATTTGGCTGCATCGTGCGAAAATACATGCGCTTTTGAAAGCATGCAGACAAAGCAACCCCTCCAGTGCATGTAACTGCTACAAATCTCTTAATTGCAACTAGACGCCTAACTTTATTAGTTCAAAAGGTTTATTAATAAAAATTATTTAACCAGATTATTATGCAAGACGATTTACCAGTTTTCTAGTGCCTGCCAACACTGGCAATACTATGCTGAAAAAAAAACATTTTTTTACCTCAAACAACCTATTTTTCTGAAAATTACTTAGTCTTCCCTGAAACACCTGGTATATATGTTTATATATAAGAAAAACCTAACGGGATTTAATTCACAATGTTTTGGCTGTAGGGCCAGCCATTTTAACGTGTACTACAGCATTTGAAGCATACAGCTTTTGTTTTGAATGCTTTAGTGTACTCGAAAACTGGTCTCCCAGCCGAAACGTCATGAATTAATACCTGTTATATTTTTCGATTTCTCTGTGTCAATCACTGTTACCAAGCGGGAACTGAGGGGGCTAGGTCTTCTTTGCCGAAGGCAATATTCTGTTCCTTTATTGTTCTCCGAAAAAATTATTTTGATGTGTCGTGCAGGTCTTCTAGTGCTTATGTACACTTGTGCGCAATAAATGAATGTAATAATTTGCATTTTGCTTCTATTAGTCTTTAAGTAGTCTAGGATACAGTGCTCACAGGATGATTTTGAAGTGATAAAACAGTTTTGATAAAAGTGTCATACAGTGTACTTAACGCACATGTTTCCGAACGTTTATAAGTTGATGGTAGGAGTTATACTTTTTTCGTACTTGAGTCTTTTGGATAACGGTGGCCAATTGTCGGAAGACTGTTGGTAGGGTGTTGGTAGACAATGTTGGTATGTGGTGGATATGAAGTGTAAAGACTTTCTATGTACTTGAGCCTTTTGAATAACTGTTGCCAATTGTCGGAAGACCGTTGATAGGGTCTTGAGCATTAAACCAGCTGCATGCGCTGGTGTGGACAACAATGCTGCAGAAACACGGCACTGGAGCATATGCCGCTGCCGTACATTGGGTAAATTGGCATTGACAATGAAAAAGTTGAAGACGCGCATAATTGGCTCCCTCGGCGCCGCTGCGACGGTTCAGCTGTAGTGGAGGGTTGCAAGCAGTCGTCTTGTCCAGGTTAGCGTATTTTTTAAGTCAGCAGAATTTCATAATTAGCAAAGATAAATTGCCGAAGCTTTTCAGCGTTGAGTTTGGCGGAACATTTTGAGAGTGAAAGCTGCAAAGAATATTGAAAAAGGCACATTTCTTTTGTTTTCTTCAGAATAAACGAAGAATAGTTTACTTTTTAGAACAATGTCAAGGCCGCAAGTTTTCTGAAAACTGTCACTCGGCTAAACGCTTCAGCGTCGCTATCATAGTACTCTAAAACGTAGCCCGATTGAAGGAATTCGGTTGCAAAAAAGTCGCAGTGAATAAACAGGCCACCGGTCGCTTACGGCAATGGTTCCGGGACTGGCGTGGCCACTTCGTTTTGTTCGAATCATGATTTAAGAGTCATAGGTCGTGTCACTATCCCTTTCGGAAAAGCAGGTCTTTAATAGAGTTCCCATAGCTATCGACGTAAAAATCCAATATACCTTGTAAAAGGCCGCCATCTCCGTGTAAATTCATTCATATGCATCTGTACATATGGCACAAATATTTTCATTGAATCATCAGTGTAAAGCCAGCGTATTCAGTGTGCCCAGCCTTCATTCGCGTTACGGTCTTGTGCGTAGTTTCTCGACACGCTGCAGCAACTAGCCGAATCGTCTAGGCTATTAAGATAGAGAGGCCACATTTGTCTTAGTAACCGAACGTCACGGGCCAAAGACTCCCTTTGTTATCAGTGTAGACCCCCGCCGCCATGGAACGCGCTGTTTTTATCGCATACATAGGGAATGAACAGCCCCATAACATTAGGCCTGGACGGCAGGCAAGCTCGAGAAAAGCTTGGAGCCGAGTTTAAAAAGATTACACTTTCAGAGAGTCATTTATCTTATTACGAACACTCTTCCAGGAATCGCTGGAAATTCACAACTCAAACAGGGCTTCGAAAGCTCAGCTATTTGGTGGTCCATTTTATTATAGACAGACAAGCCCTTCAGATAAGGACGGCAAAAGAGAAGACAGGAAGCACATTAAACATGCAACTTATTTAATAAACGGGTAGAAGTCGAAGAATGATAAATCTTCAATAAAGTCGCAAAGTTTTAAGGCGAAAGCCTTTAATGTCTCATCGTTGTAAGCAGCAGTTGTCGACAAAAATGTCACGCTTTTCAGTTGGTCGAAACGGTCGTGATGTCACAATGCGCGAATTTCAAACGGGGACAATTGTACTTTGGCTACTAACCATGCAACCAATTGAAGGTGATGCTCCAAGTGGGACTTAGCTTAGTTAATAGCTTAATTACCCAATTAGCCTAATTAACTTTTCTAGTCAGGCCATATAAATAAAACCGAGTAGGAAATTGGTCGAGCTCGGGAATCGAACCCCGGTCTTCGGCGTGCGAGACGAGCGTGCTATCCACTCCGCCATGCCAGCGCGATGGTTTGGAATGAACAAAGGCGCGTCTAGTGAATACGGTGTCTTCTCTCACTCCCATCCTCCTCCCTTTCTGCTGGCGAGGTTCAGGTGTCCACCGAGGTATGAGAGACAGATACATTTCCTTTCCTCAAAAACCAGTTTACCGACGAGCGAGGCGTAGAACCGAATGGGCGACGGCGTTCTATGGACTCCCTGGCAGCGTTGCAAGACGCTGTCGCGTTCCACACTCAGAGGCGAAGCTTAACATCTTAACCACACATCAGTGACCACACTTTAGGTAAAATAAAGTGCCCCCTGAATTTTGACGGCTGTCCATCGAGATATGCGAGACAGTTACTGCGTAATTTCCTTTCCTCAAATACAATTTTCATTTTCTTCATTGCGGGCCCTCTTTGTCTTCTTTCACTCCCACTTCCTCCCTTCCTCTACGGTGCGATTCAGGTGTCCACTGAGATGATAGAGAATTACTGCGCCATTTCCTTTCCTCAAAAAAGCGTTGCGTTCAAAGGGCAAGGCATCGCGCCGAACGGGTGGTGGCGTTCCGTGGACTCCCTGGCAGCGCTACAACACGCTCTCGCGTTCCACTCGTAAAGGCGAAACTTAAGCGTCATTAATTAGCAGTGAACTAGTTTTCAGGCATTAATCAGTAATTAAGCATTAATTAGTGATTTGTCATCACTTAGTAATTAGTCCTCGATTATATGTGACGCCACCAGTGCCACAGAAGCAGCGAAAGTGGTGCGGAAAACGCTTTCGCCTCTACGCACTTTAGACAGTCAAAGTGCCCC
The DNA here is from genome assembly GCF_055824585.1 of Amblyomma mixtum. Lineage (NCBI taxonomy): Eukaryota > Metazoa > Arthropoda > Arachnida > Ixodida > Ixodidae > Amblyomma > Amblyomma mixtum. The sequence goes on from NC_143014.1 coordinate 412,780,891, forward strand.
CTGAATTTTTTCACCGAGAACCGGCTAGCGTTTTGAATTATCATCGCTGCCCAACAACCCGTCCTTTACTGCGTCTAGTCCTCTCTGTGGGGAATAGAACAAAACACGTTAACAACATCTACTGAGAAGGCGAAGTTAGCTCCTGACCTATTACATTGTTTAGCCAAGCAATCAATAACATCCTTTGAGCTGCTGACGCGGAAAGAGCAACCTACGTCGAGTAAGATTTGGGATATGGCGGCTTGCCAACCCTGTCTTTCAGATACTATTGCTCTGATAGGCATACCTTGTCTTTTTTTTCCGAGAAGAATATGTTGAGCCACTACACCTTAGCTCCTACCACTTCTTTTTGCAATTCTGTTAAATTAAATTTTTTCCACAATGTTTCGGGTTATTTTTATACTTTCGTGCCCGATATTTGCATTGGAATAAAGTTATTGTCAATAACCTGATTTTCCCTCACCTGATACATCGATTTCGGCAAAACGACAGAGCTGCTCTCCCTGTCTCCGGTGAACAAAGAAAGTTTGCCCCTTTACAGGTGATGAACCAAAATGTTCACCGCCATCGTTGACCCACTAAAATCAATATTTCTGCTTAGTAGACAGTCTAACCCATTCAGAAATACCTCTAAGTCACCTTCTTCTGCACTATGCCCTACCGTTTTAACCATAGAAAGGAGCTCAGCTGGCGTCTCCTTCACCTGATTACAAAATTTTTGTCCAGAGCTCAGAACGCCTCCAGCTCATTCTGAGAGCACACATTCCGCTCGACCCGTTACTTTTTGGCATTTAGAGCCGTCTCTCTAGTATTATTCCATGCACAAAAGTTCTGAAGGATACACGACCGTAGAAACTCGGTACCATTCTCCGCTTCTCTATACCAGGTCCTAAACACAGCGTCAATGGTTAGTTGGCAGCTTGTCCCGGTCGCATCATGCACTCTTAAACACAAGTGAAAGCGCTGAATCTGTCTTCCGAGCTCCGCACTTATGACCTGGGTAAAAGTACTAGTTAGTCGCACCGATGCCCTTCAGGAAAGGAACAAGGTCTGCACTTCAAGAGGCACCAGTATATGCTGGATGTTTCCCGTGCAGAGCTATTAGGCGCAGTAAAGGAGCGGACTGAGGCTTAAGGAGCGGTGAGATTTCAAAACGCTGGAGGGGCCTTGGTAGAAAACTTTGTTGCTTTAATTCCTTTTTATCTATCTTCTCAGCCGTTTTAAAACCAGTTATACGTTTAGTGTGCATCCTGTCCACTTCTCTTTCGTCGTCCTTGTCTGAAGGGCTAGTCTTTTAATAATAGGAAGTATCAATACAGAAGCTATTCTAAATGCACAGTCATCACACTTCACGTCTACCAATCAAGATACCTTTGCAAATAAGAATTAGGCAGCGCCTCTGCTCTGGTTAAGCCTGAATATACAAGCGAAAAGCTTCAGTTACGCTTGGTTTGACGTCATGGCTGCCGCAGTTCGCGCACAATGCACTGGGAGCACCACGATAACGGTGGAGGCGTTCGGCCGTCCACACACATCCTGTGCGGAGGCGGAGGAGGAGACGGAAATCGGCGCGGTTAAAATTCAGGGGCCACTTTGGCTCTCTAAAGTGGTGCAAGGCGAAAGCGTTTCCTGGGGCACTGTTTGTCTCCTATTCTTTTTTTCATATATTATTTCTCTCATTTCATTTTTTATTGTTATTGGTTTGCTTAATTTAATTGTGCTTTATTTTTTTATTTTTTGACCTTTTCATAATATTTATTGTTTTTTGTTTTTTCCCAGCCTCGACGCAATTTCCCAGATTCCCAGCCTCGACGCAATTTCCTTTTAAGTAGTGAAGCGGCGGCGGCGACGGCTGCGGCCACCTGCGCTGCGCATGACGTCACTCGGTTTCGCGTATGCGCAGAACTCGCCATTCGATTTCACGGCATACGCGATGCTCGCTTCCGACCCTCGTAGTGAAGCTTTTCGCTTCAAAAGGCTGAGGCCGCGAAAGTTGGGCATATTGCTAGTCGTTACAGCAAGTAGAAGCCTAGTAATTTCGATGCAGAAAAGTAATGAGGTACAATCAGAGCACGGTTAGGCTTCAAATGATTGGCTAAGGATGCCGGGTCAACTGGGGCGGGCACTCTGGGCTTGCACAATGAGCGAATTATCAAACAAGCCCTCTGCAGAGCTTTCATCATTTCTCGAATTATCCCAACTCACCCTGCGCTCGTAAGTATCCCTGCACTGCAAACGACCTTCGTTTTACTCTCTCATATGCAGAGTGGTTATAGTGACTTCTAATGGAGTCGATAAGGTACAGCTGTCCTCTGCGTAACTTTGGGAGGCCTAGATCACAGTTTTCAGTGATTCGCACTACATCTTCTAAAAGGTGAATACCATCCGCTAAAGCACGGAAAAAGACTCCGCCGAAAGAAGTCGGTCATTGCAGAAGAGCCGTCGATCAAGTGTTCTGCAGACTTTTACTGCGCTGTCATTCGGCGAAAATTCCGCTCTCTGTGTGTCCGAAGCCTCCATGCACTACGCACTTACCCACCTGAACCCTCCACAAGGCTTCCACCCACCACCTACCTCCACATTCCAGAAGCCCCCACCTACCAGTAGTCCACGCTTGAGTAGAACGAAAAAGCGAAGGCGAAATAAAACTGTCAATATGGGGTACAACTGCCAATGCAGATTTGTCGCATCACATCGTGTGATCGGCCGTTGATTTCTTTTCTGGAATAGATACCAACCTCAGTACAAAATCTCAATCCATGCATAAATATATTAAGCACAGAGCTCTGCGAATCCAAAAGTAACCATGGTGAGCGATATTTCAATATCCATCGGGGCCTTGTTTTTGCCCGAATGTTCACACAGCTGAATGCGTGGCAGGTTTGGTGCGTCAATCTGCGTGCGAAGGTCGAGAGAACACTGGTAGACAGAATGGGGAGCTGAGGTTGAATGCCAGTAGCACTTTTACGGCGTGAAGTAAGTGGCGCAGACGCCGAGCAGCAAAAGTAAAGAGTAATGGAGGAAGACATGTCAGCCATCAATGTCTTCTTTCTTCCAGTACTGTCAAAACGACCATTACCGGGCAAACGAAAAAGGCCGAAGGCCATCTGCACGGACATGTCCAGGGCCCCAGATGAATAAAACGGCAAGCATTAGTGTCACCTAAGATAAATAGAATGCCTAATAATGAGCGCCAACGGGATCAACGGCCCTCTCAGCACGTGCTTGAATACCAAACAAAGGAACGCTTGTTTGGACAACTCTAGAGCCAATTAGATTGCCGGGGCGAATCACGCCCCGTGAAATCACCTCGCGTGGGCCTCTACGCCTCCGACATTCTCACGACATTCTGACGACCAAAAAGTTGGTCACCACTTAAGACTCGCTGTTCGCACTCCTGTCAATTATTCTGTTCTTAACATTTGTTTTTCTCCCCAGAGAGTCGTCTACTTACGTCGGCGAAAGATTTCTGTCTTCCGCTTTGATGCATTTAGTTTACTCGACGAGACAGTTACTTTTGTCGCGACGTGCGGGGGGAGGGGGGGGGGGGAGGGGGGGGGGAGGAGTAGCTTTGTACCTTCTCGGCTCGAAATTAGGCCAGCCAAATATATTAATCCCGTCCGGGTGCTCCCACGAATGCATTCAAGAGAATCTGCAGCCGTAGGTGCAACAATTCTTTCTCTATGAGTTTTCTCCATGCTTACTGCTACGGGCCTGTGTCCATTTAGAAAGATACAAATACGTCTCATTACGGATATTTAGTTAAATATATGCACGATGAAGTTCTTATTTAAACAAAAATTAAAAATAGTCTCAAGACAAAGCAAGAGAAGCTTGGGAGCTAATTGGACGCAGAGAGGAGAAATCTGGTTTTGTCAAAGAAAGCAGCTTGGAAGGCTACTCATAGCGCCATATTGCTGTACAGTTCTTGAAAAGCTCACTATCTGGGAGCGCAGTGAGTACTGTTTTCGAATAGCTGCAGAAGTGACGCCTTGTTTTAAGATACTTTAACACATGTGCATTAAAATATGCGCGGGGTCTTAGAAGGAAACATTAAAGCAACACTCAAAACAACAATATCAAATTTTCTTAGTAAAATACGAAAGTTCGGCATTTGGTGGCTTTATTGCCGTTTGTCCGGCAGCGAAAGGTGCATTTATTGCTAAGAGATTTCGATTCGAAGTTGCGAAACTTTTTCCCGCTTCTACCATTCAAACTCTGGACTCTCTGATGACGAAATAGGAGAAGAGTGGTGGAAACGGACTCCGTGATTGCTGGCTGCGAGCGCTGCACTCCCGCCGAAATGAAAACTACCGCCGACCGGACGTTGAAGGCCTCTCTCAGCCGTCGTGGCTTAGTTTACGTTTGCACCAGCGTTGCATTGAATCCCGTTCCCGATTCCGACTACGAAGTTCTCGCAAAGAACTGCGGCCTGCATTTAGCCGCCTCATCCCCACACAGCATGCGATGCTTTTGAAGGCTGAGGAGGTGAGTCTGGCAAAAAAGTCCTAGCGCAGAGGAGTCGGCAGTATCGCTGTCATTGCCGAGGCACCATAATTACTGACTTGTAGCGACTGGTACGTGCGGGCATATTTAAATTCTCTAATAATAGTCCTCGTAGTGCTTGTTGTGCAGCCCAGCGTCTCGGTACGTTGACGATGCGAACACGCCGAGCGGTGCGTTTGCTAACGTGGAGGCGCTTTGAGGATTGGCTGTACACAGCTCTATTTCATTGCTGCAGTTGTGTGCAGTTGCACGAAATTCGTCCAAAGAGCACTTAGAGAGGCACTTGGAGGTCTTCTGTTGCTTTGTCCTTGTAAATCGAGGCGAATAGCGAAACTACGCGGGACACGCAGAACGCATAGCCGCGAAGCACCCAAAAAAATGCCGAAACTCAGCTGGCCGCCTGTTGCCGGTTTTATTTACTTCCAACACTCAGGTTGTCTTCTTTCCGACTTCCTTGGGTGATAAAAGTGCACTAATGGTTTCGAAACAAAACTTATATACTTCATTATCGATCAAACAAGTAACCTTCATGCACCTTTGTCAGCCGCAGAGATCTGTGGTGTCTTTCTCCTATTTCATCATCGTGCTCATAGTTGCCAGGTTGGCCGGTGGCGGCGATACCTGTACTTTATTTCTCGCTCTGTTCTACCTTACAAGAGCTTTGTTTTGAGAAAGAGTGGTGTCTTTGTGTTTAGGAACTGGAATTCTAGCGATACAAGCCAACTTCAATTTTCCCTCAGTGTCCCTATCGAAGTTCGTTCCTAGTCCTTCCCGCTAACACTGCTGAGACACTGTCCACTTCGAGCGACACTTTTACACTTTAAAGCATTGAAGAATGGTTGGCGCACGGCTAGTTGTTTGTGTCAGTACCGTTTTTAAAACGCTGAAATGCATTTACAGGCATGCAATCTAATTTCGCCCGTTTTTGTATCCGTTGTTAGCGGAACGAATTTTTGTCTGCGTTGCAGGGATCACCTGAATTGCAATAATAAAGAGCACCTATGCCTCTAAAAGCGCACTTTGTGTACATGGCCTCGTACAGGGTACACTGCATACACGACCACGCAGAAAAGATGGTAAGTCATCAATAATATCCAGCCGATCTTGGAAGAAGAGGAAGAAATGGACAAACACAAAGAGGCCCCCGGCATATTACACAGGCTTCATATAGGCTGTCGGAGGGCATGGGTTTCGGCAATGGTTCAATCCAGCGTTTCCCGCGCGCATCTGCAGATATTTTTTTTGCCTCACTGAACTGCTTTAATTCTATTACCCCCTGCTGGTTGCAGCCCTCAGTTGTATTATAAACAAAGTAAAATTGTCTGTTTAAGTTGAATATTGATGTCAATTCTGTTTACGCGTTCAATTTAGCTACTACATCACCCTTCCTCATCGAAAAATTCATGGTTGTGGAAAAACCGGACCGCAGGCATTGCCTGCATTCCCAACATCCCCCCAAAAATTCAGTCCAGCAACGAGACTGACTCAAGAAGCCTCGGATCTACGTATATTGAGAAGTATAAGGCGGTGCAGTGATGTGCGCACGCAAAATGGCAACTCCCGACATGAAATGAAACGAGTGGAGCTATTCTACCTTCTCTTGTTGTTGATGCCAGCCTTCGAGTCCACCTCAGATTGCCTTCTAAATAACTATGCCGGGCAAGCTACAGCTTGAGCGCAGTCCGCCTTCTGGTGCACTCCTGAGGTTAAGTGAACGACCAACTTTACTTCCGGTGCTTTTTCGTGGAGAGTGTGACTGCGGTGCGCCAATATTGGGAGCGGAACGCGGCAGCAGAGGCGGCGTAGCCGACTTCCTTCCGGGGGGAGGGGGGGGGGGGGGGGCGAGGACGCTCTGCCTCCTAAGCTGAGCTCCCACTGCCGGCGACGTCTAACGAGGACGTGGCGTATTTTCTCCAGGACCGTCCGTAGAGAGAGAACATAAGTGGCGCTTGGTTTCATTTGGCAGCAGCTTTACTCAGTTCTGGTTTCAAACACTGCACTTCTTGTGCACGTAGCGAACTTTTGGGGTTATCAAAAATAGAAAGTCGCTTGGGCTTCTACGGCTGAAAGTGCGCGGTAACCTTGATGACATCCTGCGCGGGCAGATGCGCTTTCAGTCCGTGATCGAGTGCCAACCATTCATTCATTTATTTCTTTCGACCCTCGACGACATAAGGAAGAGAGACGTACAGGCGGGTCCTGTGTAAAAGGGAACCCATCATCCATCATCCGTGGAGTGGAGCGTGCCATAGTGGTCCGGCCGCAGAAGACGATGACACGTCCCAACACGCCTGCCAAGCGTGAGCAGATTTGATTCCGTGGCTGCAAAACCGAATGCATGACGTCACACTGTCCCGCTCCCAACTGGCTGAGCGGGTCCTGTCAAATATATTTCTGGAGACCAGGCAACGAGTTGAGTCAGGGGTCTCATTCCAATGCAGTAAGATTGGTGATGTTAGTGTTCAAGCCTGACCATCTCACTCTTAGGCAGAAAACAACGTATGCCATCAGGTAGAGAAGTGTCAATGAAAGCCGCGAATTATCTTGCAGTTGACATTTGCACTAAACATCTTAGTCCTCCGAAGAAATCAACCTAAGGGCCCAGAAGCACCGTGCCAACGAGTACACCGAGACGCCTCCTCGATGTTTCAGATGCCAACTATTTGGGCTCGTAATCACGTAAGGAACCGACTACGTAAGCTTCAGATGTTTCAGATACCGCTTTTCGCACCAAATTTGCACGCCAAAGCAGACGGACCTGTGTCGAACGTTTTCATTTCAATCGGTAACTATGATTAGTGACGAGGCAGCAACGGGTGGAAAAACAATATGCCGCACATGAACAGCTTCCATGCATGCTTGCTTGGACGAGTCGAGCCCAAAGAGGTCCGGCCACGTCTGTGCTGAGGTGAGCGACTCACGCCCGAGCCTCTATAAAGCTTCCGCAGCGGCTCTGTGAGCATGTCAGGCGCATGCCGTGCGAGAAAGCACCTCGCAGAGCCACGACGGCCTCCGACAGAAACCGTGGTCGCTTCGACGCGAATAATCAGCAGCGAACGCAGCTGATGAGTTATGCGATCATTAGCACACAGGTCTGTAGTGTGCCCCCTTGCGCGGCGAGAAAAGGAGACACGCGAGTGACGTCATGCATGCACCGAAGGTGCTTATTCGTCCCATCGCGGAGTCACTCTCTGTGGACTGACGGCGGTCAACAGTTCACGGAAAGCTCTGCACAGAATGGGACCTGAACTATCGCAAAGTAATGAAATGAGAATAGGAAGTTGAAGCTTATACATCACGTTTCCTCCTTTAGAAAATGCGCTTCTGGGCAGTGGTGAAACGATTCTCATGCGCGAGAAATTGAACGAACGGTGTCATGGCTCAGCCATGCCTTTTTGAAAGAAAACCCTTGACAGCCCATTAGATACAAGATCTTCATGCAACGGCTGTCTCGAAGGTGCTTCGAGCAGAGTACGCTTGCTTTGGTCGGCTTGAAATTCTAACTCTTCACAGCAGCGACCCTGTGTGCTCCGAACTATAGATCTTGCGGGAAACAGTGGAAGATGACATCGCGCAGGCCGTAGTTGTTCGTGCACCCAAACGCAGAGCACCACCTTGGGTAGAACTTGGTGCTCAAAACTCCGCTGATACGTTTTGTACGTCCACAAAGCACGCAACGCGAGGAACCACGCACGCAACACGATAGACAACGGTCGCTGAAAGCTCGCCGTAGTATATTCGGCTCCTCAACGTGACGTCACATGAGCCGACATGAACGATGTTCCCCTTTCTGCTGCTCTCCTCTCCTACGCTCTCCCGGGACGTGGGAGACTTGAACGCCGCGCTTTCCATCCGTGATTGTGCCGCTGTTTTAGGCGTAATGAAAAGAAAGAACTTCATATACGTGATCAACAACGAGTCTACTACGGAATCATTAGACGTCATCAGATTTGGAAATCGCCTCAGTGTCCTTTTAAAGCATGGGAAGCGAATTTTGCTTGTGCCAACTGTGGTACTGTCCACCCAGCCAGCTACAGTGGATGCCAATTCTGTGTCAGCATTCTGCATCGCGGAAAGGGGTTAATATCTAGTCCGAAAGCAGGTACTGCAGAGAAAAAAGATTGTTAGAGCTTAGCCCAGCGGCTTAGCGCATTAATCAGTGGGAGCTGATTGGAACTAGCAGCCAGGAGGCCTGGAGTGCTAGAAGGCTCTGGTACGGTAGCCACATGTTTGTCTGCAGCCAGGACAGGAACGCAGGAGGCGGCTTTGCTCTTTTTCCCGTGTGCCGTCTTTGCAGAAAAACGCTCAAAGCAACTACGCGGCGCACTCGCGTGGCAAAGCCGCAGGGTCGGTCGCGTGGCAAAGCTCGGTCGACACATTCCAAGCCGCCGGTGCGACTGAGTGCCGCCCCTCTACGACCCACAATGGCCGGTACAAACACCACATCGACAATAATTTCGGCGCCTCATCACGGGTGGCACTTCCCGGATCTCTGGCCGCCACCACGGCCCGGAGGTAGAGGGCAAGAAAGAACGCGGCAAAACGCTTTCGCTGGTTTTGCGGCAACGCAAGCCGCTCACATCCGAATGTGATATCGCGGGACGCGCGTCGGCCGGTATCCAAAAAAAAAAAAACGCGGTCCGAACACCTCTTGGGTTGGTGCAGCGAAAGCAATAAACAAATTGTCTCTCAGGCAGGCCAGCGCTTTCCCCTGGTGTTCGCCCCTTACCCACTTCACTGCAAGAGGGGAGAAGCTGGCGCTCCCCCGCTCTCACGCCAGACTGGCTTGAGTCCTTCAGTAGGCTCATTGAAGTTTTTCCCAGAATGCTCCACATAAACCGTAAGAGATGCAGCTCACGTCTTAAAAACTGCCTGGAAATGAGTTTCCCACGCAGCAGTGGGTTGTTCCTGTAGCTACTACTTACGATGTTATTGCTGCTTAGAGATAGGAAAAGAGCTAAGCACAATGAAAAAGAAATACATGTAAGACTATACGCTCGCCATTTCCGGAGAGTGCCCCAACGCCAATCCTATTGATGTTGTCAGTCAGTGTGTTGCTGAGAACAATGAGGCCCAAAGCCACAATATTTCCGAGCTTCTGATCGGCTTGTTCGCCGTCCTGCGCTCGCATATTTCAGTTGTACCACTCAGCTCTATCAAGTGCGTCGTTCAGGTCATGCTGTCTTTTGGCTATGACAGTTGCATTCGCAGCAAACTCTCTTTCCTTAAAGTAGGAGCCACCGCGATGGCTCAGCGGTTATGGTGCTAGGCTGCTGACCCGAAAGACACGGGTTCAATTCTGGCCCCGGCGATCGCATTCTGATGTGGACGATGTGCACGTTAAAGAACTCCAGGTGTTCGAAATTATTCGGAGCCCTCAACTACGGCACCCCTGAGTCGCTTTCGGACGTTAAACAACAAGAAACCACCGAACCTTATAATATGGTTTATATAAAAAAAGTCGCAAGGGACATCGCACAACCTCGAAGTGCATTTTATTATGCAATGGAACTGTGCAGAGATTAACGGTCGACTGAATGAATGTAAGCTTTTTTTTAGGGAAAAACGCATTCCACACTTGGCGCTGTCGGAAGCTGGTCTATCGAATAACAGATCTTTACCTGGGTATTGCAGACATAAAATCTGCAGTCGAGAATCTTTCTCCAACGGAAGCGCCTCCTTATACATATTATACGCAGTGAAAGTCCGAATAGGTCTCTGGGTGTAAGCGACCTTTGCTCGGGCAACATTGAAGTCGCTGTCGTAAGGCTACAATTAGGTGCAGGAAAACCGTCTGTCTCTTCCGTATAGGGGTCTCCTCGGAAGGAGGTGATGCGTATGTGTTCCTTCAGATGCTTTGATTGTGACCGCTGCCCAGCATCTCGTAATTTCTGTGCGGAAATAAATGCCCATCATTCTGCATGAGGCAACGGAACACGGATTCTCGCTGACCGCTACCAATTTGTACCTATATGCCGCCAGTGATGGAAGCCCCACTTTCTATTGAGCCGCCAGCTTCGACAACCGCCATCCATTTCAAACTTCATTCCCGTAAACTCCGAGTGAATTGGACCGTTGCACTTGACTGCATGGGGAACGACCATCATGTTTCCAATTTTTGTGTTTGCTGCCAATTTTCGTTTTCGTAACTAGAGAATCAGTCATGTTATTAGAATTATAAATCCGTTTATTATAATCGATGAAGAAATATACAAATACATGTGCGTCTATATTTCAGCAATTTGGTTTGGGTTTAACGTCCCAAAGCTACTCAGGCTATGCGGGACGCCGTAGGGAAGGGCTGCGGAAATTTCGACCACCTAGGGTTCTTTAACATGCAGTGACATCGCACAGTACATGCGCCTCTAGAATGTCGCCTCCATCAAAATCGACCGCCACGGCCAGGATTGAATCCGCGTCTTCCGGGCCAGCAGCCGAGCGCCATAACCACTAAGCCACCAAAGCCACCACGGCGGGGAATTTCAGCAATTTGGAAACGCGGAATCTGCTGGTCTTCTCAAGGCCCTGTAGAAAAATCGTAAATCCACAAGTCAATATACCGGGTGTTTCACCTAAGACTTTCTGCAATTTTTAAAAATAAGCTATTTAAATTAGATGCGCGCTTTTTCTGGCATAGCATTCTCAGTGGTGTAGTACATCATAATGCAGCTAAGACGTGCTAACTAGCAGGCTTGTTAACCAATATTTAATAGTTAACTTTTAAACTATTACCGTTAGGCTCCTTAATTAATGAGAGGCACGTAGGCCACCGTAAGTAATGTCCATATCCGTTTTTAGAATTTCGAGAACGCGATTATCCTCGGCGCTGTGGCCCAACAAATTTTGGCTATCTCGACGAGTTAGGTTCACTGGAGAGGTTGCTTTGCCTGGAAGCTTCTCAAACCGCATGTATTTTGGCGCCATGTAGGCGAAATTTGTTGGGCCACAGCGCCAAGGGTAACCGCGTTTTCGAAATTCTAAAAACTGATATGGGTATTACTTACGGTGGGCTACATGCCTCTTAATAATTAAGGAGCTCAACGGTAATAGTTTAAAAGTTAATTATTAAATGTTGGTTAACAAGCCTGCTAGTTAGCACATCTTAGCTGCATTATGATGTAGTACACCACTGACAATGCTATGCCACAAAAAGCGCGCATCTAATTCAAATAGCTTATTTTTAAAAATTGCAGAAAGTATTAGGTGAAACACCCTGTATGCAGAAGACACATGAACTAGGTTCATTGGCTATTAGCCCAAACTACCGGCTCTGATCACTCGACAGCCCGTTAATAGAATATAAGATTATGTTCTATCTGTGAGATCGCCTGTATGCGCCAAACAGCCCGCCTTAGTCCTGTTCCCAAGTACGGGGAGACGGCACGCGCAGCTCAAGAAAGATCTCAGCAGATCGTCCATTGGTCAACTTATACACAATCGCTTTCTTGTCGTCTTTCTTCACTCCCGGCTCCAGAGGCGACGAGCTGTAGATTCACTGGTCTCATCTTTATTACAGCGCCTAAACGTGATCCGTAGAGTAGCGAACAATGGGAAAAATCCTATTTCTCAATGGTAAACACCGTCAAGCTATAGTAGCGAGCGATACAAAGTACCAGCTACTTTTAATTTCACCGTCAAAATGGCAGTTTGAGCTTGTACACTCTAAACAAAAACACACCTGCATCGGAGTAAAAAAAGGAGTAAGCTCTCCTCTAGGGCACTCCATCTGATAAAAGGGAGTACGCTAGAGGACAACGTACTCTCTTTTTGCTCTCTCTGTTTACAGTGTACTAGGTCTGTGTCAAAAAAGCCTAAGTAGAGCTCTCGGTGTTGCGCAGGGCGCTGTGAATAATCTAGCTCTTCAAGAACCGCTGTTGTAATTTTTAAGCCATGCGGCTTCCCAAAGGTTATTAATGCACCTTGGCCCCCCAGGAGAGACAGTAACCGGGCGAGCTCTTCTCCTGCTTCTCCAAAAGAGGTCTGGATGAGAGGATCGCATGGCATTAAACACTCAGCGGACTAGTTATTGATTTTCGAACACGACGTCAACGGTCAAGCACGTCTTGGTCATTTCAGAGCCTCGACTGCTCATTGACCGTTGCTCGCGCACGCACTAAGCGGAGTGCTCCTGGGGGGGGATCACTTTTGTTACTGCTCCAGTATTTTTAAGTAGAATTTGAACATAATCTAAAACCTTTTACGAATGGCTAGGTTGATAAGATTAGCGTAGCTAGAACAACAGCGTTTCGCATACCTTCTTTGAATGCCCGCTGGTCACACCACCTTACCGGTACTGTGTTCAACACAATATAAACTTTTAGTATAGCGTTCGTAGACATACGTAAAAGCATAGCGAACGCTATAAGATAGCGTCATTCGTACTGCGCATGCGCCAAACGCTAATTCAAATCGAGGTTTTACGTACGTTCGCGTTACGTACGCTTTTTTCGAATTTAGCGTGCGTGTTCTTGCTTACGCTAGGAAAAATAGTGTTGTCAACATGGCGGCGCCCATGTCACCCGCTTCGGAGAGAATTCGCCAATGTTATTGATTTTTTAGGCATATTCATTGCCTTTGAATGTACACGTGATATTCGCTTTGCCGCCTCTCGCCGAGAGCCGAACGAATGAGAGATAAGCTTGCCCCATTTTCGATTCTGTGTAACGATTCCGCCGTTCCTAACCCTAACAAGACACCGCCGACTGTGGATTGGCTTGGTTTGGATTTTTATCCCAAAGTAGTCATAGCCTTGTGAAATGTAGTCGTTTCGGCGGTAGGCAGAAGGGTCCGAGAGAACTCAGCATGATGTTATTAAAAACATTGCACGGTCCAGTTACCTAACAGAAATTAGGCACTTAAAAAGAAATTAGCAAATTAAATGAGCCACGGAACTGGCTATCTACGCGATACGACTTGGATAACCTTGGCTAATTGCGAAAAATGTGTCACAAAATATTTTCATATCCTAGCACCAGATGGCGCCTCTGCAGCCTGCGCTCAGTCGAGATTAGAACCAAATCAGAGAGCTGTTGGAAGATTAGCACTAGGTGCCCAAGGCAAAACCACAAACGAGGCAGTACAAGGGGATATGGGCTGGGCATCGTTCGAAGCACGGGAAGCTAAGAGTAAGATACTATATGAAGAACGCCTGAGGAAATTGGACGATAACAGGTTGGCAGCTAAGGTATTTAAATACTTATACAGAAAGAGCGTTGACTCACAGTGGCGGAAAAGAACTAGAAAACTAACCAGTAAGTATGCCGGTCATGAGGACGGAGAAAGAAAGAGCATTAAACGACAGGTTAAAAACGCGGAAGTTCGAAATTGGATGAATTCAATGGAAAAGAAACAGAGTGTAGAACTATATCGATACTGGAAAAGGCAGATCAGCAAAGAATTTTTCTGTGATAAGTCAAGAGGCAGTGTCCTACTTTTGGAAGCTAGGTCAGGGTGTCTTAGAACGCGTAGCTACAAAAAGAAATTTAACGAAGAAGATGACACATGTGCAGTGTGTGGTAGATCTGTGGAAACAATTGAACACCTCATAATCAAATGTGATGGTGTCCATCCGGATTCGATGCAGACACAGTCACTCTTCCTGAGGCCCTAGGGTTTAAAGATAACAATGGTCATGTAATTAAATCTGCTGTGGAAGTTAGCAAAAAGCGAATGGAGGATTGGTGGCTGAAAAGCAGAGATGTGGCATAAGGTTAGAATTGTAGGAAACCGTAGGTAAAGATGATGGCGAATCTTAATGAGAATTGCCAACACAGTAAACAAAAAAAATAATAAAGAAAGAAAAGCTGAGCATGGTGGCAATTGCCACTACCCCGTTTCAAGGGGGCGCTCCTATCCATTCATCCATCCATCCATCCATCCATCCATCCATCCATCCATCCATCCATCCATCCATCCATCCATCCATCCATCCACCCATCCACCCATCCACCCATCCACCCACCCACCCACCCACCCACCCATCCATCCATCCATCCACCCACCCACCCACCCACCCACCCTCCCACAAATCCATCCATCCATCCATCCATCCATCCATCCACCCACCCACCCACCGCTGCAGGTCCTGGAAAAAAAAACCGCAATACCAGACCAAAAGCCACTGATCAAGCAGGATAAGGCGCCTACTTGAATACAAATTTTAAAATAAGCGGAATGACTTCAAATATTTGGTTGTGCAGAGCAAACGTAGTACATTTCGCTGGAAGTTCGAGGACAACTTTTACGTATGGACTAGTGCAGCTGTCTTAAAGCCAGGCAAACAAAAAAAGGCTTTTTGCGGAAATTACCGGTGAAGCGAGTCCTCGACTTATATGTCTACTTCATCAAGCAGAATAAAGAATTTCAGTTCGTTGCGCACTCGACAAAGTTCCAAAGAACAGATTGCATTCGCATGCCTTATTCAAAGTAACTGTATGACTTCAGTGCCCAGAAATATTCCGCGTTCTCCGCACTGACGTGGCCTGACGAAAACAGGAAGCGTATCACAAAGGTTCGTCATGTAAAAAAGCTGCCTCGCGTCGCGTCGTGCATCCCGTAGTCCTTCTTTTCGCACTTAGCGATCGGGTATGCTGTATCGGCTCAGGTGTTGAGACTGCAGACGATTAGTTTGCCTCTATACCTCGTGCTTTCTCGGTTTCATTTAATAAGCCAACGTAGTCGACCACCGAAGCCGCGCCGTTGCTGCCAAATACAGGAGCGGAGAAGGAAGCCGGTGCAGCGCTTCGCCAGGTAATTCCGTCTGGAGAACAGGTTGAAAACGAGCTGAACTGCTCTCGGGTCACCAAAAGAAATGTTTCTAACCACAAACGACGCGCATGCCTTGAAGTATTCGCGTACGCTAGTTGGTTTCGGAGGCAGCATCGCTTGGCGCGGGGTAGGCATGCTACGTTTTAGCCTACACCCCGCGTCGCTGGCGACCGCAGCGCCGCCTTTGTTTACAAACATGACGCTTGTCTATACTAAAAGTCTCTAACGGGCAAGAACGTTGCCATCGAGACGTCCTTACGAAATTGTTAGGCCTTTATCAGCTCAATTTGCGGTAATTCTGACGGACTCGAAATCAGCATTCCAAAGGTTAGGGTATTGCTTCCGCTTCGAAAGGTTATTCCCCAGCTCACCGCATTTGGTGTAACACACTAAACAGCAGGGGTTTTTCTATACATTCTCAATGGGTTCTATAGCGTATACGCGCCCATAGAAACGATGTGGCTCAAAGTCACGTCCATGAAGCACTGTATGCTGAGCCATTGAGAAAAGTATTTCATGATTCCAAGAGGTTGTGGGGCCCGTCGCACCAACCCTCCATAATGAAGCCGCCCTACTACACCGCATACGCACGGGCTCTGCTCGGCTGCAGCGTGGATGTATAAGCAAGTAGTGGTATCGCCTACGCTGTGTTCATCTAGAGGTGTTTGCGACGAATTACAAGGGCTGCTCCCATCATGACGCGGAGCGGTGGGTCCTGGTCTCCTCCCTCAAGAAGGTTGGGGCGCCACATAAATCTCTGCAGGACATTGCTTGCCCGTGTGGGAATTGGTCAGTTAGAAGGGAAGTTTCCCGCCTTCCTCTGCAATTTCTTCACGAAACTGAACCTCGAACGGTACCTGTGGCAGCTTGACCCTTGTCGGTGCTGGTGTACTTGGCTAAGTAACAAAAACGCACCACAGAGTTTTCTCTTCAACTACTTTTTTTAATCTGTCGCTACGATGCAGCATTCGCCGGCGATATTTAACGCAAGGCTTACCCCAACTTTAGCTAACAAGCTCAAATTCAACCTCTCTCGCAGCGGTGTAACATTCACAACCTAACGAGACTATTCGCGAAGGCTACGTGTCGAATGTGTGGAAGGGAACGGAAGATAGGCACCTAAATAATTAACCAAAATTCATTATTAACGTTTATTTTCAGCAGCTAACGTGCATGTTTATATTAAAAAAGTTAGAGGATGGCGCATTCACTTTGTACAAATTTAGTAACGCGCCTGTGTCCTCAGATATGCGCGTCTGAAATTTCAGCCCAAACCGCATAATTACGCATGCGAAACCGCGCCACTCTGCGCGAGGTTTCCTCCGTGGTATGACACAGCTGTTGCGTATGACGCTCCGCCTGACAAGAATGTGGAGCTGCAGGCGACCGTGGAAGCTTTTCGTTCTTTGCTAGCGAAACCCAAGAATCACTGTGCCGGCTGTTGCTTTCTTGAGTGGGTGATAAGATTTGGTGCTGCTCTAGAAATGGCGTGCAGTCAAGCGCGACGATATCATCCTGCTGGCCAAGAGCGAAAATTTCTAACCAGCGCCTGCAACTCCCCGTTCATTGTAAGACGAAGCGTCATACGAAACAACTGCGTCACATCAATGAGCAGCTTCATGCCGAGCGCCGCGGTCTCGAATGCGTAATTAGACGGAGAGGGCTGAAAATTCAGACATGCATAACTCAGGAAAGAGACGCGGTACTAAAACTGAAATAGAAAGTCTTTGATGCCACTGCCACGAAGTTTCAGTATAAACATGCACGCTAACTGCACTACATAAAAAAGTTCATTAATGAATTGGCTGGTTATTCAGGTTACGATGACAATTTTTCGCACTGTTCGTGTCCGTCTGGCCACATGACCTATCTACAGTAAAGACTTTTGTGCACTTAATTTGCTGTTTTTTTTTTCCTTAAATCATTAAAGCCTAATTTTGACCGCCCAATAGACGACAGCATCCATGTGGAAGCCAGATCGAACACTGAAGCTTTCCTGTCCATCTGTTATTCGCTCCTTAACCTCATGAACAAGAAAACAGGAGCGGAAAAACTTGACTTTAAAGGTTCGCAACCCATATGACAACAAGGTGGATGCGATGGAAAGCCACCGGTATACAACGGTGGCGTACAACGCATGTACAACGAATTGAATAAAAGATAGATGTTTGATGTGTTGCACTAAAGGCTGAAAGCTGCTTTGAAATTACCAATGAAGTGGCCTGACAAGCCGATTATATGCGCGAGGTCATTAGAGCGAAAAGGCCATTCTGTGGGAATGGCTTGTTCATAGCGAGATCAAAGCGGTGTATATATGTGCCCCAAAAGTAAAACAGGGCACGCGAGCGGTGCACAAATTGTTTCCCAAAGCGCCCTGGCGGCGGGAGTGCATGCAGGTAGCCACGAACCGGCCAACCCATCTTGCAGTTTTAATGCTTACATTATCGCCAGCAAAGGCGAAGCCGGGCTGATTTCATCAGTGTTCGTCAGGGAGGCTTTTAGCGCTGCATGCAAGGATTTATCGCTAGCGAGCATCGTATCGGAACAGTTGGTCTGTGGCGGCTCGCGCGCTTTCTTTTTCGTCGAGGATGCCCCTACTTTCAGAGTAAATGCTCGAGTTCCCGCCGTGATTCGCGCTTCGCTTGGAGGGTGATGCTTCAACCACCGACTCACGGTGTCATGCCCCATTCGTTGCCTTGTTAAAGGATGATAAAGAGAAGACTGGACACCTGTGGTGAGGAAATGGTTTATAGGCGTTTAACGTCCCATAGCAACACATGCTATGAGGGACGCCGTAGTGAAGGGCTCCGGAAATTTAGACAACCTGGGGTTCTTTAACCTGCACTGACATCCCCCAGTACACGGGCTTCTATAAATTCGCTCCCATCCAAATTCGGCCGCGGCGGCCGCGATCGAACCCGCGTCTTACGGGTCAGCAGCCGAACGCCATACGGTGGCTCAGCCGAACGTTGAGCCACCGCAGCGGCCCGATGAGGAAATATGGTTTGGTTTGGCTTATGGGGTTTAACGTCCCAAAGCGCCTAAGGCTATGAGAGACGCCGTAGTGAAGGGCTCCGGAAATTTCGACAACCTGGGGTTCTTTAACGTGCACTGATATCGCACAGTACACGGGCCTCTAAATTTCTCTTCCAAAGGAATTCAACCGCCGCGGCCGGGATCGAACCCGCGTCTTTCGGGTCAGCAGCCGAGCACCATAACCACTGAGCCACCGCGGTGGCTTAATTCTGGAGGAATTAGTAGTACATCAACAATTTCGTGCATTACTGGGTGTAATTATCGACATTAACTGCCGTATTATTTAATCAATTTATTTAGTAATTCCGTCATTTAAACTATCAATTCAATCACTATTAACCATTGCAAATTGTAAATACTCTCTTAGTGGATGATCGACGGCTCATGACGACACGCTCTGTCCACAACCCGCGGTGACACATCCTGTCCACGCCCCTCATGCGGCAAGGTATGCTTTCGTATTAAAATTCCGAATACCAACTCGTCTGGCACGATGCGTGCCAGCGACAACGTTTCTAGATAGGGGCAGTTGCAAAACAAAGCCGGAGCGCCAAGGAGCGGAGCGCGCCCACGCGATCGCCGCCTCAGCGGTGGCTCTGCGGTCGCTTTAGGATGCGCGCCTCGTATGCTACTCCCAGCTTGAGGGGCGTCTGCAGACGGTGGCTCCAGCGCGTATAAAAACGTATTTAAGGTATACAAACGTAGTTTTCACCTTGATCTCTTTCGTATCAATGAAACAAGACGGTTCAGTATCAGACATAACCAAAACTTTAGCCCAGCACGTTAAAGGCGCGTTGGAAAATGGCCGCTCGTCTCGTTGTGATTGCCTATCTCTGCTAACTTTCAGGGAATGCTGTGTTCCGTCATTGGAGCTTAAAAGCTCGTTGTTTGGGCTTCTTTAACCGTATCTGCATGCATAGAGGGGCAAGTTAGCTTCTTTATCCTCCTAGAAGCTCGTCTTGGCGGCTTCTAAACGTAAGATTTCGTATTTAACGAGATGATTTTGCGAAGTAAATAGGAGTTTGCGCCCAGAACAAGCGTGCGAAGTTTAGTAAGTATTTCAATTATTTGTGAAATTGCAATGGCTTAATCTTTTATTCTGCAATAGTGTTAAAAAACACTGTAAAATCTCCAAATAAGGTGCCTTTAAGCTGCAGTCGGTGCTGCAAGGTGAGCACTAAAGGGCCCGCACTAGTCGGAATTTATTGCTTTTACTTTGACTTCAGCCGCGGTTTTAGAGGTGTTCTAAGCGATGTGAAAGAGTTGTTGCGCTTCACGTCGCCTGTAAGACAAGGAAAGTAAGGATTAACGGTCAGCAGAGATGCTGCCTGCACACAGATGGCGAAGCACCGGACCTGCAAAATACTTCGTACAGCCGCATATTACTCACGAGAACAATTTTATGAAGGAGGAGGAGGAGAAAACATTTAGTGCAACACTGTACTGATTTGGTAAAGGGAAGTGGGGATGGTCGTTGACCTAGATGGCAGTCCCTATCCCTGGACACCCTTGGCCGCCGCCGCTGCCGTGATCTGTAGACCAGGGCCCGCTGGGACTCCAGGTCAGAGCTGGACAGGGCCGCCTCCCAGATTTCCCTAGTTGGCTGACTTATAACGGCTATACGTGCATTGTACTGGCAGGCCCACACCATGTGTGGTACAGGTATCATACGGCCTGCAGAATTTGCACCTGCCCGTGAATGTCGGGTCCACGTGTTTTAGTACGGCGGGATTTAAGAAAGACCCGGTTCGGAGCCGTCTAAGGTGGCACTCCTCGGTTCTGTCGAGACCCTTGGCAGGTCCCGGGAGTACCCTCCTGCAAAGGCGTATATGGTTTGTAATATCCGCGTAAGAGGTTAGCAGAATCGGTATGGTTGCCGCGGCAGAACCGAGGGATTGAGCGGAACCCGGGGGAAGGAACGCTCGGGCAGCCGCGTGAGCGGCCTCGTTCCCCTCAACCCACTGGTGACCGGGCACCCATACTATCTGTGTTTTACTAATAGCCGAATCCGAATTTGCTCTCAAATGCCAATAGTATTCTGCGGGACAGTGGCGCTATCCTATCCCGCACGTAATTTCGGCAGGACTGCTGCGAGTCCAACATTATGTACGCTGCGTCGGAGTGGTTGGCGGCCATTCCAATCGCCACTTCCTCCAAAATTAGCGCATCGCTCCTTTTTACCGAGAGCACGTTCACCTGTTTGCCCTCCTGCACCAACGCAATGGTGCAGATGCCCTCCTCGGTTGGACACGCTGCATCCACGTAGTATATGCCTGTCTTATTGCCGTAGTAATTTTGAATAAATTTTGCCCTGGCTTCACGCCTCCCCTGATTATACTCCCAATTCATATTTTTGGTTAGAGGCTTAAGAGACAGAGTGTTTTTCTATGCCTCCGGGGTGTCGACTCTGCGTTCGGTGGTGGGGAGCAGCGCGAGATTGAGGTCCCGAAGGACTTGTCTGCCGGCGCTGCTCACCGACAGCCTGGCAATTTGACTTCTTCTGTGGGCCTCAATCAGCTCCTCCACCGAGTTGTGGACACCAAGTTGGAGCAGGCGCTTCGTAGACGCTTTTGCAGCGAGTCCTAGCGCCTTTTTAGCCGCCGCCCGAATCAACGCGTTGAGGTTCCCGCGGTCGCTTTTCCTCAGCTTGAGGTAAGGCGCTGCATACACCACGCGACTGACGATGAACGCCTGGACGAGGCGAACGGTTTCTTTTTCGAGAAGTCCACTATGCTTGCCGGATGTCCTGCCAATCGTCCTACTAATTTGTTCGCAGGTGGACTTTATTTTTTTTGCATGACCGTTGAATCGTTACCCCGGTTATTAATTTGTAATCCCATACCCGAAGTGATCTGGGTGTCGTTAACATAAATTTGCATGTTCTCACCTTGGTTTTTATCCTTTTCAATGTGTAGCAGTTCTGATTTGTTCGGAGCGCCTTCCAGACCTCACTCCCGAGCGTAATCTTGCAGTACCGAGGCGGTCGTGCGTGGGGCAGATGGAGGGCCCCTTTCATCTGCCCTACGCTGCCCCGGCACGACCACATAATAATGTAGTCTGCGTAGATGGCGTTGCGTACACCATCCACGGTACTGAGCTTCTCGGGAAGGCCCATGAGGGCAACGTTAAAAAGCAGGGGAGAGATAACTGCTCCTTGAGGCGTCCCTCGGGTTCGCTTCTCGATGGGTCCGAATTTTTCATTGCCAAGTCTGATATATGCTTTCCTATCTTCTAAAAAGTTTTGTGTATATCTGAATGTTTTCTCGCCGCAATTGGTGACGTTCGAATTCTCCAGAATTTTGCTATGTTTAACGTTTTCAAAGCGCCTTCAAGTCCAGGGCCAAAATAGCTCTGCCTGCCGGGCTCCCGAAGGGGGGGGGGGGGGGGGGGGTCGATGACTTCCCTATTGTTTTGGAGCAGCACGTCCTGCACCGATAAATGGGGCCGGAAGCCGTACATGGAGTGCGGCAGTAGTTCATGCCGTTCCAAGTAATTGGAGAGCCTTTGCCTCACTGCCGCCTCCATGAGCTTACCGGCGCAGGACATGAGAGATTTTGGTCTCAAATTTTCTATGTTTATCTTTTTACTGGGCTTGGGGATGAACGTTACTACGGATGTTTTCCAATCGTTCTGTAACTTCCCCAAGTCCCAGCATTCGTTGATATAGTGCGTAACATCTTCTGGAGCTGGATCGCTGAGGTTGGCCAAAAGGCCGACTGTTATCTTGTTATCTCCCGGTGCCGTCCCTCGCCTCATCTTCATCAGTGCAGCATTGATTTCCTCGAGTGCAAATTTTGCGTCCAACTTTGAATTTTCCCCTCCGGTATATGTCCTTATCTCCTCATCATCGTCTACAGTCGTACATAAGCAGTTTGCTCTTAGTTTGTCGGCGAGTTGTTCGTCTGTGCCTTGAAAGTCGTGGAGTGCCCTCATTAAATTTCTGCTCTGTTCGCCTTTGGTTCTTGTTAGGATGATTGAGGCACGTGAGGAAGCTCAATGTACCCTTAGTGCTGAGGGTACCTTGAAGGGAATCGCATTTCGATATCCAATTGGTTTTGGCTAGAGACCAGGCGTACTCTTCGGCCTGTTTGTTTAGCTGGTCAATTCTCATGTTAAGCTTACGGTTATGTTTTTATTTTTTCTATCTCTTAGAGATTTCCTGGCTTCCCACAAGTGTAAGAGGTGGTTTTCTACTGCTGGGGTGCCGTTGGTGGTCTGAAATTTGCTCGTGAAGCGATTTTGGTCTCAATTAGCGTTTTGGCCGAATCCTCATAGCTTGCCGCGTCGACACCCAATGCCGGGGTTTCCCCTTCCCTGAACTTGGTCCAATCGGTCAGGGAAGCCTCTCCCCTCCTTTTCCGTAATTTATTTGATTCTAATGCGATTTGTAGGATGCAGTGGTCACTGCCGAGAGTTTCTTCTTTATTGTGCCATTCATAATTTTTAGCGTTCCGGACTAGCGAGAGGTCTGGGCACGTGTCTCGAGAGACGCTATTTCCTATTCTAGTCGGGTACAGCGGGTCGGTGAGGGTGGTTAGTGCTGCGTCGTCTATGCCTGCGGCTAACATCCTGCCTTTTACGTACTCTTTATGATATCCCCATTGGTAGCTGTACGCGTTAAAATCCCCTACCACCACTAAAGGCGATGCGCTCGCTATTCGCTTCGCTTTGTGAAAGATTTCATCGAACGTGGGTTGTTCCGGCCTGCTATAGAACTTCAAAACGAACGCACTTTTGCAGGACCGTTTGTTCGGTAGAAGCTGGATAAAAATGTATTCTATTTCTTCTTTCGAATCCAAATCTATCGTTAGAGCCGGCCATTCTTTATGCACGAGGATGCAGGTCAAATTACGTGGAGGCAAGCGACACATCATGTTTCTTCTATTTTATTGTGCGGAACTACGGAAAGTAGAAGTAGGGCTTTCAATTACGGCCGAGATCTATAACAAAAAGCTCAACTCCGAGCATCCTGCTCTCACGTACCGCAGGCGTAGAGCGAACGCTAACTGAGCATCGCGTCGACGAAATCCAAGATGTGAACTTCAATAGCGACGCACTGCTAGAAGCGGCTACAACCGGCGCAGACGATACGAGGTGCAAGCCAGCGTAGACCAGTTATGCAGCAACCTGACCATGTGACCAAGCGCAGCCAAAGCATGCCAAAGTGCGTGGCGGCGGCGGAGTGAAAAGCAACAAAACTAACGCTGTATGTAACCAGCCTAGAGATGTCGCTCGCGTCTCTTTGAGATTAAAGCGGCTACAGGAAGGGGCCGCATCCTCGGAGCAAGTTTTCCAACTGTATACTTATCTAAAAATGTTGCCAGCGATAAATCCTCGCATGAAACATTAGAAGCGCCCCCTGGAGAACACTGACGGAAGCTGCGCGGCTTCTCCCTTGCCGGGTTTGAAGCGACCATCAGTGCTGCAGAACGGGGCCTCAAAGCCGTCGCTGTCTGCATGCGCTTCCACTTCTAGCGCACACTGGGAAGCAATTTGTCCACTACTCACGCGCTCCGTTTTACTTTTGGGGAATCTGCACGTGTGTAGTACGTGCAGTACAGGCCTACGCGCTTATCCTTTGTTGCGCGGCGACAACGGGAAGTTTACTATGCCCGTCTTTTTTTTCGTTTCGCCAGTTGGCCAAAATAAAAGAGCATATATTCCTGCAGGCCTGAACGGTGTGTCGTTAATTACGGTAGCATGTCCCGGCACCATACCATGAAAACAAAAAGAAAAACAAACAAACAAACAAACAAACAAAGGCGCTGGTGGCCCCGTAATAAACGCAGACACCCAAGCGACCGCTCGGCGATTCCCACTCGATCCCAGAGGGACGCAAAACGTGCGCAGGACCCCTGCTGCGCGTAGAACGCCGTCGTTAGGTTTGTGGCTTGGACGTGGTTCGGCAAACCCTGGTCTGACGTGGTTATGGTAGGTGCGGCTATAATTTCAGATGATACGTGACCGCCCATCTGTCGACAGCGCAATCGCAGTCAATTTCAACGCCCGACTGAACGATTCTTCACAGAATCAAGGTGCGGTAGTGCGACGGCGTATACGCATTTTCAAATGTATCCTTCTGGGCCATCATTGTTAAGGGCGCTACTTTACAACACAATCATACGAAAAAACACACAACAACGACGGAGCGCGACTGGGCGCCGCCATATAGCCACTGCACTGTGGCAGCACCATTCCGATTGGAAAGTTGCGCAGAGGCAGATAACTGTGCATGCGGGGCACAGTCCATGAAGGCATGTGCGCTCGTAAAAGTTTTAAACAGTGAGAATGTCTGCGGTAGTCTTCCGGCTCATGATACTGAAAACACTGAGTGAATCAAGTTTATCATCGGGAAAATGTTAGGCACTATACGAAAGAGGACGATCACTGATTCATGTCTGGGGTGCTGCAGAAACCCCTTTGAACGAATTACACCCTGTATCAAACACAGTGACCACCATACATCGAACACTTGCATATGTTTCGGGTTCTGAGTTGAGAATGCAGTGCCAATAACAGACAGGGCATAGGATATATTGAATTCTGAGTGGGTACTGCCACTTAAATTACACACTTATTTCGCGCCTTTTGCCGTGGTAAAATGCGCGCTAAGCATGTTGGATGAGCATCTGAGAAATCGCAATCCTCAGCAACATGGCACCTGGCCTCTTTTCAGACACAACTCCCATGATCGCACACATGTGCAATAACTCGGCAAGCGGGCGAAATTTCAGCTCTAGGTGCTCAATAAAGAACTACGTTGTTTAATCTAGTATTGGGCATTTATTAGTCAGCTGATTGCCAGCGTCTTTCTGCTGAAAGCATTTATTTCTTATTATTATTCTTATTTAAACACATTTTATGCGTGATTTCACTCCAAACCATCCTCCTCTTGACCACATCAATATCTGATGCTACATTTTCGCCGCCACGGTGGCTCAGTGGCTATGGTACTCGGCTGCTGACCCGAAAGACACGGGTTCGATACCGGCTGCGGCCGTCGAATTTCGATGGAGGCGATATTCTAGAGGCCCGTGTACTCTGCGATGTCAATGCACGTTAAAGGACCCCAGGAGGTCGAAATTGCAGGAGCTCTTGACAACGGCGTCCCTCATAGCCTGAGTCGCTTTGGGACGTTGAACCCCCATAAACCAAACCAAACTATAGTGTCATTTGATTTAAGCTTGACGCGCCGGAACTTCGTCGGCACGCTTAGCGTGTTTGGAATTGTAGGCTTAGCATGATTTCCTTCGTTTTGTTCACGCTGAGGATGAAAAAAAAAATGCGCATAATGAACTCTTAGCAATATTTGCAGCACGCGGGTGCTACTAATCGACCTACTGAATATAGCGTACTGATACTGTGCCTGCTACACTTCAGAACGAGCACGATCCACTCTACATCTCTCAGTTTCCTTGCTTCTTCTTTGCTCCCTATTGAGCGACTATTCGCCTTTACATTTGCCGCAGAGGAGGGCAGCACAACAGAGGACGAAAAAGTGGAAGCATCGGGAACTTATCCATCGGGGTATGAAAAATAAGGCTCTTGTAGAGTACATAGCCGGACGTTAGTTAGGACGTCACTGTAACGCGAAAACTGACACAGAAAGAAAAAAAACGCGGAAAACAAGGACGCCACCACCTCGGATGTAAGGGCGAAAACAACAACGTCAAGGACATGCGATTCAATATACAGAAACTAACATAGGATGAACCAGAGACGCTGAAAATAACGAGCGCCATGAAGGTATCAGGAGGGGGAACTAGAATTAGCGTTCATTTAAAAATCCAATCAACTTACGAGCATAAATAAGAAGGTGTCTTAGCACGATTCAGGGATTTGAGACTCAGAAATATTATTTACCCAGGACACAGCAATGTGCGTCAACGTTACAGCTCGGTCAGAATACTTAGGAAGGGATGCTGCTGCACTCAACGTTCCCGACAGCTGCTGGAGGTGTGCTGCTCTAAACCTTGCAGGAACCAAAGGGCACTTTGCAAGAGAGTTCAGGATATCAAAGTGGACCTCAGTAAACAAGGGGCAAACACTACTATGTGCGTTATTAAAGGAAAAAAATGACAGTGGTTTAGCTCTGGTTAAACCTGGCTGTGTTGGGAAAGCAATGGCTGCCTGGCGACGCTTAGAATTCGCTTTTGGTTAAGCACTTAGGCTTTTTGGCTAACCTCTATTGTTTATACACGAAGAAGACATATAGTTAAGCATTGGTTACTACTTTATTTACACCAATGAATACACTTTGATGAATACGCTTCCCCTCGACAACGCACAACTGGCGAAGCGAGCGCCAGCGACGGTGGCGCCATCTGGCGAAGCGCGGTGGCGGCAGCTGCTGCAGTTGCTAGGCGACGGCTCAAGGTCATTCGTGGAGTCGCCGCCACGGCGAAAGTGCGGCCACGCTGAAGAGGTGGAACGGTGGGCGTAGTGTTGCTTTCGCAACAAAATATAACAAAATTCTTAAGCATTAACAGAACTATAGATGGTCACTACGGAATAGAATACCCGGAGGAGCCCACAACACATACAAAAGAGTACAAACAAAAGGAATACTAGCTGGGTAAGAAAATATAGACTCTTTGCAGCGCGGGAGCCTGGGAGCCATCATATTTGGTCACGTGACCATTCCTCCATCGCTGGCCTTCGGGGATTCTCGTTTCGACGGCTGCCGGTGCGCTGGTGCCCGGTTTCAAGACCCTTTTCCGGCTGTCGCTGTGAATAACGCGCTGTCGGACGGCGCGAAAACATCGTGTGAGTGCGCATAGAACGTGCTGGTGCTGGAAAATGTTTGGTTCAACCATCTAATTTACTCGTCTCCTTTCGACTGCCCGCATTGGCTCGAATATGTGAACAAACCGCGTTCAGCCACCTGCGCGTTCATATTTATTGAGTCAGTTCACCGTCTAACAGTATTTGTGGACCGCATGACTTGTGTGACCCGCTGCGGTGACTCAGTGGTTACGGCGCTCGGCTGCTGGCCCGAAAGACGCGGGTTCGACACCTGCCGCGGCGGCTGAATTTCTTTGGAGGCGTAATTCTAGAGGCCCGTGTACTGTGCGATGTGAGTGCACGTTAAAGAATCCCAGGTGGTCAAAATTTCCGGAGCCCTTCACTACGGCGTCCCTCATAGCCTGAGTCGCTTTGGGGCGTTAAACCCCAATAAATCAAATCAAGCATAACTTGTTGGTAAACTGCAGATTAAAATCGAGACAATGACTTTAAGCTTGCTTTTTAGGGCTGGATATTTCTGCCGAACGGAGGAATATGTGTTCGAAGCTGTAGAAAACGTTTACCGGTAAGCACTGTGCACGAGACTCACAACCGAACGGGGGCTCGCGTGTGATCGCCGGACGACTGCCCAGATATTTAGTTGATTCTCCGTTAACGTTCAGGCTTTTAAAGAAAGACTATGGACGTTGTTCGAAGATTGTTTCGGGAGCTAAGCGACATTCGACTGCGCTCTCTTGGAAAGTAAGACTGAAAACTGCTTCCGAGTTCTGCACCCACAGATGCAGCCAGCCGGAATAAACTTAAATGTTCAAAGTCCTGTCATGATTAATTTCACCATTTTAATGTGCATTAGCGCCCTTCCATAAACCTTTGCATCGAGTAAAGGAATTGTCGAGACGCCTCCTCTGAGGACCATCGCAAAAGTTTCCGCGCCGCTTCCACCGTGCTAGTGCCAAGTGCGCACGACATTTTAGTGAGCACTATGCCGTCGCGCACGAAGCGCTCATTGCAAAGGTCTAAAAAAGCATCGATTACTCGAGGCATTGGATCAGTGTTTGTAGAATGTGAGAAAGGTTGCAGGCATGCGCACGCTGACCTTGTTTCGTTCCACAATGAAACATGAACGCATCCGCAATAATAGCCACAGAAAGATGCTTTTTAAAACACTGCTGGCGCTGGAATAAGCTAGAACATGGGGTTTGTGACATGTCTATTTTTTTTTCGTAGAACAACACAGTAGCGTCCTGTTCTCCATGAAGGTAGCATGAACTCGCAAGACAGCTCCTCGAAAAACGAATGCTTTGTCCCGAAGTGTCCCATATGTAATAAGGGCATCTACTTTTCCGTCCCTAGACCCCATACATGTTAGCTCTATATATTAATTCAACAATTCGCATGACATCCGTACCATAGCGAGTTGTTCAAGAGTCACTGACATTCATACATGGTACAGTGGTTCTCACTGTGCACCGATGCTGTCAACGCGGGCTCCGAAGGCCAGTAATGGCGACCGTCCTAGTGGTGCCACCTGTCGTTGACAAAGGGAACTGCTCTGTGCAAACGGTCTCGTTCAGCGTATACACGGATCAACAACAGCCTTCAACGAATATTTTCTGCCAACTCAAATACAACATCGAAACCAACTACTAGACTATATTGGAAGCAATCCCGGGCTTACTAAATTTAGACAGGCACTAATGGGAGATTAGCGCGAACACATGGTACAGAATACCTGTCTCAAAGCCACTGCTTTTTACTAGTAACACATCTTCTTTCTCACCATGGTCTGAGTCTTTTTGGAACGTTAAACCTCATAAAACCAAAACAAATAATTTTTAGTTCTCTTTGTTGTTGTTCCTGGAATCATGTAGCCTTTCTGCCACTCCCCATTGATGAACATTACTATATCGTGTCATTTTCACTTTGATAGGTTCTACCACATCTCACTGTATTTTACCGTAGTACATTATCTTTATTATTACTTCCTTAGAATTTAATTTATTTTATTCCCCCCCCTAATTCCCCAATGGGGAACTTTAGGAGAAATTCATTAATGATGATGATGACTAAGGGTCTAAAGAGCAAATCGGAGACTCTTGACAAAAACCTGGCTGTCTGTAAGGTATTTCACAAAGTAATTCTCAGTGCTTAGAATTTCACGTGCTTGTGCCGACTGTCCATACGCGGGAAACTGTAGGACGCGCATAAAGGAACATAACAAACGTAGTGTTGTGTTGTTTTGTGACGTAAATTATTTATACGTTTTACGTTTGCTCTTCCGTGCTGAAATGAGCAAGCCGAGCTCGCAGCACAGACGAGACATAGGTCATGCAGAGAATCCCATCCCATTCTCTGAAGCAAGGGGAAAAGTTGGGCATGTTGGTAGTGGTTCATGACGAATACGGTAGCATTTGTCGCGTCAGCCATTCTTGCGTGTTCCGTTTTCTTTTTTGCATTACTGTATAAACATGATCCATCCTCTCATATTAAGCGAACGCACCAAAATACTGTAGCGCACAATAACCCGCCAGGCTGCTTGCGATCTCAAAATCTCGGTCCAAGGCCAAAACATGTCAATAAAAACTTCTTCCATTTCTTTAATCCTTGGCACAGCGACGGTTTCCATATGCAAACGCATACATTCTGGACAAACCCTTTGAGTATCCGCCGCTGCCACTGCGTGTCGCACGGAGCTGGGCATTCAAAATTACCGCGGAAATTTCTTCGAATATTCAGCACACCCTACATATACAATACTTTCTCCGTGGTCTCCGGGGCTGAGAGCCACCTGAGAGGCACCCCCTCCTAATTGCCGCGCCCAGACCGTGAGGCTCTATTATGACAGGAATAAAGCTCATTCATTCATTCATTCATTCATTCATTCATTCATTCATTCATTCATTCATTCATTCATTCATTCATTCATTCAGTCATTCGTCTACGGCCGTCGGAACTATCTTGTGTAAGTTGCGGGAACTATTTTATGAGTCAGGTTTTTCCCCGACAAGAATCAGTCGGCCACCACAAAGAACATGTCCGCGCAGCATGGCAACGCAGTGCGTAGTTTCCTCATAATTGAAGTAAGCAGCCAACAAGCTACGCATCATTCCGGCCCATTGCCCTACTGAGCTGCGTAGGTAAGCTCATGGAGCGCATGATCTGCAAACGCATAATTTGGTTCCTAGAAAGCCGAAATGAGTTCCCCCAAGAAATGAACGGGTTCCGTCAAAACAGGTCTGCGACTGACAATATCATCTCCCTCGTCTCATCAATTGAGGAGTACCTTCATGCTGGGTACATCCCGACAGCCGTTTTCCTAGACATCAAGGCCGCCTTTGACTCTGTCTTTCACCATGCAATACTCGCCGCCTTTGGCAGTCTTGGCCTTGGAGGAAAGCTATACAAATGGATTGGGCATTATTTGAAAGAACGGCAAATTTTTATGACCACTCCAAACGGTCCAACACGCTTTCACGCAGTAGAGAGGGGCGTACCACAAGGAGCGGTGCTCAGCCCTCTCCTGTTCAATATTGCCCTTATACACATAAGAAGAAACCTTCCGCGAGGGGTCCGTATAACAATTTATGCTGATGATATCTGCATCTGGACCGCATCACGTTCGCGCTATATCACCCAGCAACGTCTACAGAGAGCGCTATTGCACATTTCGATGTACCTGGCTTCCAGAGGTCTTCGTCTCTCGCCAGAAAAGAGTGTTGCAATGGGGTTTACAAGAAAAACGATGACCCGATATCCGCTGCTCCTAGGCGGACGATCGCTACCATATGTACAATCTCAGCGATTCCTGGGTGTTGTAATCGACTATAATCTGTCATGGACACCTCAGATCAAAAAACTCCGCGAGAGGATCACTGCAGCATCGCAAGTGTTTAGGTTCATGGCGGGGTAGCAAGGTGGGGTAGCAACTGCCGATCAATGCTTCTGCTTGAAAAAGCCTACGTTGAAGGAACCTTGCGCTACTGTCTACCAGTGTTTCAAAGATTATCTACATCAAGCAATAAGTCTCTCGTTGCCGCACGGAACAACTGCCTGCGAATATGCCTTGGCCTCCCAAAGGGTTCCTCTGCATCAGGAACAGTAGCGGAGGCAGGATGTCTCCCACTAGAGGTGATTGCCGCCCAGGAAACTATGCGTACCCATCTCCGCCATGTTCTTCAAGGGAAGAAGCACTTCCTGCACCGTGTCCACCTAACTCACAGCAACTCTAGCTTTGGCCAGGCAGTGCAGCTCCTGCCCATCCCTACTATTAATCAGCCACAGAAACTACTACCTCTGACGTTTCCTCCATGGACACTCTCTCCTCTAAAGGTGAAGAAGTTTGTTCCAGGTGTGAATGCAAAGAGCCGCATGCCACAGGCAGCTCTTCTGCAAACTACTCTCGCCTACTTAACGGAGGAATATAGGCAGCACACCCATATCTTCACCGATGGTTCAACTACTAAAGAAACCTCTTCATGTGGCCTTTATGTGCCCTCAATAGGCCATGCCCTTTCTTACCGGCTGCAGCGGAGGACATCCTCTACGACAGCTGAGCTTCACGGCATTAAAGAAGCTGTTTCTTACATCCTGCGCCGAACCGCCGACCGTTGGGTTATCTTCACCGATTCGAAAGCATCTCTTCAGATCCTGGCCAACCTGATGAAGAAAACGAATCACCAGCCAGTTTCCCTGGACATCGGATATCTACATCATTTAGCTATTGCCGCAGGCCATTGCATAACATTTCAGTGGGTACCTGCTCACTATGGCATTCAGGCTAATGAAAAAGCAGATGAAGCGGCCCGTAAGGGCCACCAACATCGGAGATACATTAGAACTTTTTTTACGAAATCTGATGCGTCCCAGGTGGCCAAAAGTTTTGCTTCCGAAGAAATGTATCGGCTTTGGAGTTTGCCGACATATCAGTACCAATTTCTTCACTCAATCGACCCACATCTTAGATCAAGACTCTCACCCAGAATTCCTCGACATCTGGAAACACTTTATCATCGACTTCGTCTTAATGCTGCATATACAAACGGCTTACGATACCGTTTTAGACAAATGGACAGTCCGCACTGTGACAACTGTGCCGCGATAGAAACTGTGGAGCATATCTTGCTTGAGTGCCCTGCATATGCCAACGAGCGTGCGTACTATGAACATTGCATGCAGAAGCTCTGCTCAGTGCCCCTTACAATGGACAAAGTTTTAGGTCCCTTAGCCTGCCTTAGGCAACAGAGACTTGCAATGACTTTTCTATTCACATATTTAAAAGACATTTGACATCTTGATAAGCTTTAAACTCACTTGCACGTCACCTTCATGCATTCTTCATGCAGTGAACTTCGTCAGCCCATTTGACGGACTATGCACTCCATCACTCCATAGGTTACATCAATTCTCGCCATTCCATCCTTAGTACCCATTTCATGGCCGCATTTTATCTTCGTTTTTTTTACCTCTTCCACTCTGCTCTCCTTCTGTCTTTATCTCCCAAATTCCCCTCCCTACGCAGAGTAGCATGCTAGCGATTTTTAAGCGCCGGCTAAATTCTCTGCTCTTCATTAAAGAGTCTCTCTCTCTCTCTCTCTCATAATTGAAGTAAAGATATCTCCACTCAGTTACGCTGTGTTCCCTACTGGTGGACGGTATAGTCCTTGTGTTTCAGGCACAGCAATACCAGTTTTGGCGGACGTAAAAAAAAAACACGCGAATCGTGTTAACTAGTAAAGAGATTACTAAATCCTAACTGTTACGGATAGGCGCCCGCTTCCAATGAGATGTATGTAGCCGTCCTTTAGTAATAGCCGTATCAGTCTTTAGAATATTGAAAACGCAATTACTCTCACGCCTGTGGCTCAATTAAATTAGGCCATTTCACGCGACATTTGCAAACCGCACGCCAGCGGGAGTGCGCGAAGCAACGTAACAATGCAAAACAAAACAAAATTGATCGCCTGAAATCAGCTGACTTCGACAGCCGTAACCAAAGGTCTACGCCTTGCGTTCATGAAATGCTTTCGCATGCCCCCACGTAAGCAGTCTAAAGTGTCTCTGCCAAATTTTATTGACATCGCTTTGCGCTCTCCCGCCGACAAATCGCTTTCGAATGACGCGAAAAATGGCCCAAATTTGTCTAGCCACAACAGCGAGGCTAATCGCTTTTTCGAAATTCTAGAAACTGGCATGGCTACTACTAACGGCCGGCTACAAATCTCTAGTTGCAAGCTGGCACCTATCGGTAACAGTTCAAAAGTTGAATGTTAGAATCTAGTAATCACTTCGCTATTTAGCATGATTAGCCTCGTTTTTTGACGTCAGGCATCAGAGGTGTTACTATGCCGCAAAAAGTTTTTCTTTGCCTCAAGAACGCTATTTATAAAAATTAGCGGCGGGCTTCCTTCAACTACCTGGTAACTGGTTCTATTTGGTGATGTTGAGGTTAACGCTAAACCTCTGAGAGCAGCACAACTTAGTTATCTTGAATAGAGAATCTATATGCCAAAAGCGAACCACGTGTAAACTCCAAAGTAGGCGGTCAATCGTTGAATACTTATTGATATCAGAGAAAACTTGCAGCAATCTCGCAAAAATGTAAGTAGGCCACTTATGAGCACACAGATTTAGAAGCTATCATAAAAATATTAATCTTTACATGGGACACCTCACCACAGGAAAAATATTAGGAACACAACATAGAAAGGGAAAATTGAACTACTAGCAATTAGCGAAACCAGCGGCAAGCATTAAGGAAGGAATAGAGAAGCTTCTTCCGATAAAGAGGAATTATAAAGAATTAGAACGGCTCATGTGGTGATAATAAATCAAGCGTAGGGGGAAAATCGCTGGAAAGGAACTAGAACGACCGGACGCTCGTGGAATATGAGAATTAAGGAAGCCATCGAATAAAGTCGCTTGGCTTCGAGAGAGCACAAAGTGACAAAGAAGGCACGCAGCTTCCTTATGATGAATTAGGGAGAACGTGGGAACTATATCGTCCAAAGAAACTAAACGTGCGGATACTCGTTCACAGCTAAATGAATCATGAAAATAATCGCCGCATAATTGAAGTACGTGAAACTACCAGGAGTAGGTCTGGAAAATTCCGGAATCACATTAGCTTTCTGGAAAAGAGGAATGAAGGAAATCAGAGGCATGGTGAAGATGCGTATGGCAGCAATTTAAAGCATGGGAAAGCTTTGTAAGAAGAGCTAGGTAAAGCTATTACGGAGTCATTTAAGAGCTGCGCTGACTCAGTGTGTAGCAAAGGAGGACCTTATTGAAAGAGAGTGAATTTGAACAATCTTGAGAGAAAAAGGGCAGAAAAAAATCTTGCGTTACACCATTACGATAGCATGAAATTTCAAGTAGTCTAATACTGCGTTGAAGCCACGAAGTAAGGCAGCGTTGTTAGGAGCACTCGAAAAAGTCGTAACATATAAACAATTCCGCATATCTGGCAGCATAGTAGAAATTTTATTTACCAGTTAAAAGAAGATGAGTCGTAATACAATTCATTCAAACCATTTCTTATAGTCCCTGTTACTTACAGGTTCATAAGACAAGAAAGATGCACGTATGTCAGACATTAGTAAGATATTGGGAGAACTTTAGGATAGATTCAGACCCGGCAGGAACTTGGATGATAGCTTGTTCGTGCTTACACAATGTATAAAAATAGCTAGGTCGGAAAGCAGGCATTTGTATTTCGCCTTTTAGGACATCAGTCGTGCATACGACAGAGTAAAGGGGCCACCTATGGAGCATAGAAAAAAGAAGCCATTGGTGACGAGGTAATATAGTTTATATAATTTATTTACGTATTTATGTAAGCCCATAAGGGCCCTCACAGGGGGTGGGGGTATTGCATATATAGAGGGGGGAAGCTGTAAATTTTGAGCAATAGCACATCGAACATAGGGAAAAGAGATGTACATCCGACCACTAATTAGCAGTTTCGCCGGGACCATCAACCCGCAGGCTTATAAGCGCCTTATCAAGGCGCTGAGGGGCCAAGCAATAATTAGCGCATCTGTAACCCATGCGCTTTTTCTCGCTTCTTTCGCTGCTGCACGCCGCGATAATGCTCTGGCAAGCCTGCAAGTCACTCTACGCAACGATACTGTTAGAATTGACCTGGTGCATGAACCGGGATAATAAAGTTCAAATTGCGCAGGAAGGAGCAAGCAGCGTAGCAACAGTCGACGTTTATTACTGATACGTCATGACCAATCACGTCGTATTGAACGCCCATTGGCCAAAAATGCATTTGTGCCATACAAACCTGTTGTCACCATCATCAACAGTCGACTCTGGCAAAAGTTTGAGACACGGTTCTGTGTTATCAGGGCTGCTATTCGCATTTTATGTGATAAAAAAAAATGCGAAGAAGGCTAGAAGGTAGTTATTTAGGATAAAATATCGCGGAAGAGTTATGCAACAGCAGCACCCGGGTTTAATGTATGCGGACGATGTTACATTCTTAGCTGATAGGCACAGAGATGTACAGTACGTCGTGAATATTTCTGGAAACGAAGCTGACGCTCTAAGCCTATGGACGAGGTTTGATGGCATTTCACTATGCTACTCAAGAGATATTCAAAGTAGAATCAAATGCCCAAGCTAGGTGAAAATGAATATATCAGTGTATAGATAAACGAGGGAAAGATACGGTACACGGGAAAGGACGGACAGTTCACTCGGGCGAAAGGGAAGAGAAAGGCCGCGATGATGAAGCACAGAGCACTGTGCCAGTGCAATAGGTATGAAGCGCTGGGAGGTATCTCGAAAGGACTCTTGATAGAGGGAGGAAGTTAAACTCGAGAGTGTGGTACGGGCGCAGAAGAAAACAATTATTTACAGCAAACCAGCTCCAGTTTGTATGTCATCTAAAGCTCACCAGTGCTACAGAGGCCGGGACATTGTGCCCAACCGCTGAGCGGAAACAGTGAGGTTCGCTGGCATCCAATGGCAAGCCGGTGCAAAATACCAAATGTCATGGGAATGGACGCAATAGCATTCATCTTCGATATTTTCAGCATCCAAATACGAATGAGCGCATCCTTTCCAGCACGCTCTCAAACAGAATTGTTTAAGACTCATTTGAGCTTTATTTGACCCCATGGGGGCATTTCGTTTTCTTCCTCAACCAGTCTGCAGCCGTAGTGAGTAAGCTATCTTTAGCTCATTTTTGTGCCCTGCCGACACGAGAGTTTTGAAGAATAATTACTCGAGCGAGACATTAGCGGTCATATCAACGCTGTGCGCTGCGTCGGGAGGCGTTCCCAGAATTCAGCAGCATGATATATGCTCAACACATATGTTGGCCATCATGCTAAAGAATGATAAGCGCAGAACCAGTGCGTCCAAAACATATTCTTCAACGTTAGTTTTTCTATTAACGACCAAACTTTGGTCTCAGGGCCAAAAAATTTGATATTGTTTGTGAAAATGCACTGAAGCCGAACGCAAGAGTAAAAAATGCGCTTCAGGTAATATGCACAGCATCTAGAGATATATTTGTGCAAAAAGAAACTTCTTGGACGCGTTTCATTGTTGCCAGATGAGCATTATTAATCTCTCTAAGCTTGGAGAAAATCGGTGTACCTATTTTGCTTCTTTTTTCTTTTGTCAGCACAGGACAGCTACACTTTCCTTATACGTGTAAAATGGGGCATGGCGGTCACCGCGCAGGTTTCTAAAAATGTCATTGTTCGCGTCAAAAAAATTTAGCATACAAGCGAGGCATCGAATATCGTTAGGAAAATAGCGGAAATTTGACAGTACTAAAAAACAAAAATCGACTTTCTTTTATTATAGCCTACTCTGTTCCTTTAACCATGGTGGCCATTGTTTATTTATTTATTTATTTATTTATTTATTGTACCCTCAGGGCCCGAAGGCATTACAGAGGGGAGTGGGAATACATAAAAAATTCAACCTAAACAGCAACAACAAGAAGAGGAAACAAAAATAAACCAGGAATACATAAATAGTGAAAACACAGGAAGGCAATGAGATTAGAATGCAGTGGGGATATATTAAAACAGTGTGTAGACAGTGAAAGGAAATTTTTATACAGTAATAAACGACACATACTCAGAAAGAAACATTAAGGACTTTACGAAATGCATTGTTATCAGAAATACCTGCGATGTCGTGGGGAAGGTGATTCCAGCTGACAAGTTCGGGGTATGAATGAGTCATGAAAACATTTGGTGTGACAAGATGGGATTCCAACTTTATGACGGTGATCAATGCGTGCTGATATGTAACATGGTCTTGACAATAACTTAGGGTTGAGAAGGCTGTTGTGGTAAATTTTATGAAAAAGACACAATGAGGCTATTGATCTGCGGTGGGAAGGAAGTGGTAGGGACAAACTTGATTTCATGGCGGTTACACTGCTTGTTCGGTGATAATTAGAAAGAATGAAACGGCATGCGCGGTTCTGCACAGCTTCCAAATCTGAAACGAGTGAATCGATGCCAGGGCTCCAGACAGATGCAGCATATTCTAACTTGGACCGTATTAATGTTTTATAAAGTAATAATTTTATTGAAGTAGATGAACGTGGGAAATTTCTGCGAAGGTACCCAAGCATGCGATCAGCGTTATTTATTATGTATTCAACGTGAGTTTTCCAGGACAGGTTACAAGAAACGTAAACACCCAGATATTTATAACATGACACGGTTTCGAGAGACACGTTGTTAATGTGATAAGAAGAAGGGGCATTAGACAGACGAGAAATGCGTACATGTTTACACTTATTAATGTTTAGTTGCATGTTCCAAGTAAAACACCAGTCAAGAACCTTGTTAATATCGGATTGAAGACGAGACATCATTACCATCTTTAATTTCGCGGTAGATAACACAATCATCGGCAAAAAGATTAATTGAAGAAGAAATGTTAGCCAGTAAGTCATTTACATACATGAGAAAAAGGAGGGGCCCAAGAACTGACCCCTGAGGCACGCCGGAACGGACAGGCAAAGAATGAGAGTTTATATTGTTCGCTGTTACGAATTATGAACGGTTAGAAAGAAAGCATTGTAGCCATGCAAGGACATTAGGGTCTATGTTAAGATTGCTTAATTTAAGAAAGAGAAGCTCATGTGAAACAGTGTAAAACGCTTTCGAGAAGTCCAAAAATATGCAATCTGCCTGAGACCCGTGGTCAAGGATGCAATGAAGGTCATGTGTGAAACATATTAGCTGAGTTTCGCATAAAAAAGACTTACGAAAACCTTGCTGGGCAATGCTGAAAAAGGAGTTAGATTCTAAAAAAGAGATGAGATGAGAATATATGACGTGTTCCATGATCTTGCACGGAATACTAGTGAGCGATATAGGTCTAAAGTTATCAGGAGAATGTTTACTTCCGGACTTATGCAGTGGAATCACCTTCCCAATTTTCCAATCATTGGGAATACAACCTGTTGCAAGGGACTGTTCAAACAATTTAGTAAGAACTATGGAACAATAGTACTTTGTATTAATTAAAAACTTCGAATTAATGTTGTCAACACCGCAGGAAGAGGAAACCTTAAGATTTTCTATGATGCACTGGATGCCTGACGCGTCGAATGTAACTGGATCCATAGGAAGAGCATCAAAAACAGGGCACACGCGATGAACAAGAGAAACATTGGTAGAAAATGCCGCAGCAAATATATTGTTTAGAACAGAAGCACATTCGTATGGAGGAAAGGCAACACCATCAGAAGAAGTAAGTAGTATTGTGGAAGGGTCTTTCTTGTTAACTACATTCCAAAATTGTTTAGGATTATTGACCAGCATAGCAGGCAGTGTGTGGTTAAAAAATGTGTCCTTTGCGTTTTTTAGCGCACCTTTGTACTCTGCAGCTGCCGAAAAGTAGGCCTCCCATCGTTGTTTAGAATTCAACAACTTCGCAGAGCGGAACAAGCGCTTCTTTTTATTGGAGAGTCTTTTTAAAACATTATTAAACCAAGGTGATTCCCGATCGCACTTCAAAGATCTTAATGGTACAAAAGTGTTAATGAGATGTTCAACGATATCCTTGAACAAATCCCAGTTAGCGCAAAGAGAACGCTGTGAAAAGCCTGGTAAGTAATCATCCAAAAAACCAGCTAGTTCGCAGTTAATAGCGTTAAAGTCAGCCCGTTTATAATCGCTAATGTGTTTAGTCTGACTAATTCGGATACACGCAGGAATTTGTACATCAAAATGCAGCAAAGAATGATCACTGAGACCAGGTAGGTAAAAAATTGAAGGGATAAGATCAGGCACGTTAGTTAGAACAAGATCTAAAACATTCGATGAGAATAAAGTAGTTCTAGTAGGTTTAGAGACTAACTGCGAAAGATTGAAATCCATACAAGTTGACAAAAACTTTTTACACTCAGTAGAAAAAGAGCTGAGATAAGGTGATGTACTAGTCCACACGATACTAGGGTAGTTAAAGTCGCCAGCTAAGACAATAGGTGTACTCGGAAATCGTACAGCGATCATGTTAAGGGAATCATGCAAATCATCAACGAATGTTGGGCTCGAGGACGGGGGACGGTAACATATACCCAAAATTATTCTCTTAAAACGTACACTAAGTTCCACCCAAACCAGTTCCAGGCTAGTTGGAATATTAATAGGCGATGCTACAAAGTTATCCGCGACAGCTATTAAAACACCTCCTCCACATCTCTCACTTCTGTCACATCTAAACACGTTATAGCGTTTTTTGCAGTCAAATAGTTCAATGTCCGCTATCTTCGAAGAAAGCCATGTTTCGGTTAGTAAGACGACATCAGCATCACACGAATCAATGATAGGATTAAGTTCATCGCGCTTGGGTAGTAAGCTTCGTATGTTGGAAAAAAGAAAAGAAAGCGAGTTGCCAGTATTGGACACCGGCCCACTGCCCCGCACGCAGCCCTACGGCGCGTAGGTCGAGCCAGAGGTACCGTGATTTGACTGCTGATTGTGGACTGGCGAAGGAGACAATCGATCAGTCTGCTCAGCATGTGACGAAGCAGCGATACCGTGACTTGAGTTACTATCAAGAGAAGTTGGTGATGCCCGAAGATTAGCCTCCATGAAAACGCAGTCGCGAGCAGGGTTATAACTGTAGCATTTGTTCTTAATGTACTATCGGGGACAAAAGTGGTATACTCCACGCGAGCGGAGACGGAGCAACGGAAAGCTGCGTTTCAACGCCATCTCCAGGCAGCATCTCGGACCCAGACAGCCAATCTGTGACCCTTATTATCAGCAGGCATGTCGCTTGACTCGTTTCAATGTTTCTTGCTTTTGCTCGCCAAAATGCCGAGCGGCGCCGCAGCAGTAGCCCTCTTTTCATTTTGTGTCTTGTTTTTTTTTTTTCAATGCGCGTTCGAGATATGGCTTGAGAGCCGGCGCGCGCACCTTCATGATGCGATCAAATGCCCGCGCGCGCGGGGCTAACTTGTCGTGGAAGCAGCGCATTTTTGAAATATTGAAACGAGCCAAGCGACATGCCTGCTGATAACAAAGGTCACGCATTGGCTATCTGGGTCCGAGATGGCGCCTGTAGATGGCGTTGCAACGCAGTTTTCCGTTGCTCCAGCTCCCGCCGCGTGGAGTATACCACTTTTGTCCCCGATAGTACAGTTTGTTGTACCTAAGCTTGTAAAATGAGTCCTGACCCTTAGCGAATTGAAGCAGCTTTTTCCTGGCCTGACGCGTTTCCAACGAGTAATCTTCACTTACGGTGATACCTTCATCTTTAAGTTTGGCTGACTGGGATAGAATTTGTTGCTTTGTTTTAAAGGAGCAGAACTTCACGATGACCGGGCGACATTTATCATCCGTAAATGTACCAATCCTATGAGTACGTTCAAACGCATCCTTCGTAAGCGCCGGACTGAAGCAATTAGAGATAACGCTCAAAAGCTTGTCTTCCGTTCCTTCCCATGTTTCCGTTGGACTGTCACGTAAGCCAAAAAACAATAGATTGTCTCTTCGCTGCCTGTCTTCAAGCTGTGACTGACTAAGCCGCAATTTGGCATTCTCGCTTATCAGGTTATCAGCGAGTTCGCGCAGGGTCAGCAGCTCTTGTTGAGCTTCGTCAGAAGCAGAAGCTTGAAGTTCAACTGCCGACAGCCTCGCATCGATATCGGAGATATTCTTTTTCATAGATTCCTGATTTTCTTTTATTTCAGATATGGAAGCAATTAAGCGTAACTGTTCGGTTTCCATTCTAGCAGTGCGTGAGTTAACGTCCTGTAGTAAAGTTAACACGTCATTAAGCTTTTCCTGTACAGAGTCATCCGTTTCACTGTTCTTAGAACGCGTACCAGGGCCAGGGTTAAGTTCGACATCACCCGACTGCAGAACCAGCTGAGCACACACATCAAATTACTGTACAAACAAACCTAATAGCACTTGTGGGCGTGGGAACAGCACAGACAAACATTGCTAATTTCTTTGCAAACATAGGAACGTCATTACTAACCTGTATGAACAAACGCATGCTGTCAAGCAACCGTGCCACCATGCTGTTCACACGCCCACTGGAAGGCACGGGCCGCTGGCGTTCGTTTATATCCAGAGGAAATGGTGATGTCGTAGGCGATGAGCAGAACTTCTGCGAAGGAGCCACGGTCCAAGAGGGTTGCCAGGACGGGTCATATGAAGCCAGGTCAGCATAACAGCAATAAGGTGCAGGAGCAATCCATGCGGTGTCTGTTGGAGCGGTCGATGTCACGTAGATCTGAAGATATCCCGCTATCTGCATGAACAAACGCATGCTGTCAAGCAACCGTGCCACGATGCTGTTCACACGCCCACTGGAAGGCGCGGGCCGCTGGCGTTCGTTTATATCCAGAGGAAATGGTGATGTCGTAGGCGATGAGCTGAACTTCTGCGAAGGAGCCAAGGTCCAAGAGGGTTGCCAGGACGGGTCATATGAAGCCAGGTCAGCATAACAGCAATAAGGTGCAGGAGCAATCCATGCGGTGTCTGTTGGAGCGGTCGATGCCACGTAGATCTGAAGATATCCCGCTATCTGCATGAACAAACGCATGCTGTCAAGCAACCGTGCCACGATGCTGTTCACACGCCCACTGGAAGGCGCGGGCCGCTGGCGTTCGTTTATATCCAGAGGAAATGGTGATGTCGTAGGCGATGAGCTGAACTTCTGCGAAGGAGCCACGGTCCAAGAGGGTTGCCAGGACGGGTCATATGAAGCCAGGTCAGCATAACAGCAATAAGGTGCAGGAG
The DNA here is from genome assembly GCF_055824585.1 of Amblyomma mixtum. Taxonomy (NCBI): domain Eukaryota; kingdom Metazoa; phylum Arthropoda; class Arachnida; order Ixodida; family Ixodidae; genus Amblyomma; species Amblyomma mixtum. The sequence goes on from NC_143014.1 coordinate 412,823,190, forward strand.
CAATCCATGCGGTGTCTGTTGGAGCGGTCGATTCCACGTAGATCTGAAGATATCCCGCTATCTGCATGAACAAACGCATGCTGTCAAGCAACCGTGCCACGATGCTGTTCACACGCCCACTGGAAGGCACGGGCCGCTGGCGTTCGTTTATATCCAGAGGAAATAGTGATGTCGTAGGCGATGAGCTGAACTTCTGCGAAGGAGCCACGGTCCAAGAGGGTTGCCAGGACGGGTCATATGAAGCCAGATCAGCATAACAGCAATAAGGTGCAGGAGCAATCCATGCGGTGTCTGTTGGAGCGGTCGATGCCACGTAGATCTGAAGATATCCCGCTATCTGCATGAACAAACGCATGCTGTCAAGCAACCGTGCCACGATGCTGTTCACACGCCCACTGGAAGGCGCGGGCCGCTGGCGTTCGTTTATATCCAGAGGAAATGGTGATGTCGTAGGCGATGAGCTGAACTTCTGCGAAGAAGCCACGGTCCAAGAGGGTTGCCAGGACGGGTCATATGAAGCCAGGTCAGCATAACAGCAATAAGGTGCAGGAGCAATCCATGCGGTGTCTGTTGGAGCGGTCGATGCCACGTAGATCTGAAGATATCCCGCTATCTGCATGAACAAACGCATGCTGTCAAGCAACCGTGCCACGATGCTGTTCACACGCCCACTGGAAGGCGCGGGCCGCTGGCGTTCGTTTATATCCAGAGGAAATGGTGATGTCGTAGGCGATGAGCTGAACTTCTGCGAAGAAGCCACGGTCCAAGAGGGTTGCCAGGACGGGTCATATGAAGCCAGGTCAGCATAACAGCAATAAGGTGCAGGAGCAATCCATGCGGTGTCTGTTGGAGCGGTCGATGCCACGTAGATCTGAAGATATCCCGCTATCTGCATGAACAAACGCATGCTGTCAAGCAACCGTGCCACGATGCTGTTCACATGAAACTAATGCAGACAGAATTCCTGAGAGGCTGTTATGCTCAGGGTGTTCACAAGCACACAGGTCTTCTCTTGAGAAGGTTTGGGTGCTCGTTAAAGTTGTGAGTGAATAATGCTGATTTTAGTGTACACATTCTTTAAAAAAAAAAACCTCTGCTCAGATCTCTGCGGGCAGCGACGACGCTGTCATGATCGCTCTCTAGTGACTTGTCAGAGCTGTCTCGCCGTACCTCGACTCATCCGATTCCTACAGTAAAATTTTTCTACTTGTCGTCGCTGCGCATACTACTTAGAGACGCTCCGCTTCGCTTCGTCGCCCAGAAGAGCGGAATATTCGCTAGATATTTCACGGCGCTACGGACTTCTGGAAGAGACACGCCACACACGTGCTCTCGTTTGCGCCCGCACAATACTTAGACCGCGAAGGCACCCAAAGTTCTGCAGTGCTCTTCTCGCGGCGCAGCTTCGAATGGGATTAGTTTGCTATGAACGCAAAACTCTCCACGTTCCTATCCTTCCTTTGCTCCGGCGGCGATGTGCAACAAAGCCAACTTTCTCGCGTCGTTATGGCAGCAAATAAGAAAGGAGTGTCTAATGTGCGAGCTGTAGGTATAGAAGCACTCGGGAAAACTGTTGTCATGCGTCGCACTGAATAAATTAGGCTTATAACGGAAAATGCGCATACGAAAGAAGCGGCATGTCTCACGACTAATGTGGCCATGCTGTGGTATGTCGGGATTTTCGTCCCGGAGCTGCACGCCGTATATGGGCAACACCGTAATGGACGTCTGCAGGAAAACATCGATCACCAGGTGTTCGTCAATGTTCTTTTTTGCATATCTCCTCATTCGAAATGATGCAGCAGCGACCGGAAATCGACCCCGCCACCTAGGGTTTAGTCGAAGAAAATGCCTGGACATTGGTCCTGTAACCGCTGAGCATTTATTTGGTTGCACACTCGTGACTGTCATTCACGCAGTAGCACTACCCTGAAACACCGACAGCATTTTGGACACAATGGCAGCAGAGGGGCATAAACTCAGATAACAAACACAAGCAAAATGCGAGAGGACAAGCACATCGTTCTTCAGTGATTTTTTTTTGTTGTTGCTGTTCTTTGTGCCTGCGTTTGCAGGTTTTTTTGGGGGCATGACGCACCAACTATCCCAGCAGAAAGAGTAGCTGTAAAATAACACTGAAACTAGTTTGTTGGTACTTATTTAAACATTTCGGAAACAATTCCGGGAAGGAAAATGCCTGTATTCTTGGTTGACCGCGCGATTGCTATGTTTCTAATAACTTCAGTTCCGTCAAATTAGACGCAAACCAATTCCTTGGCCTCCTCATCATAGCTACTTAGCCAGCTGTGCCTACCGCTGCCTGCCGCGCCAAGACAAGGGTCGCGCAAAGAGGCTTGGAGATTAGGTGGGGATGCGGAACTGGAAGGGACAGTGTCGCAAGCTGGAATCCCTCTCCTGGTGTTCCTGGCAGTCTTCGATGCAGCCGGAAGGCCAGCTCCCCTTCCTCAACCAGCCGCAACATTTACTCAGCGTACGGTATGCGCTCTTCGGTAAAATGATTCTCTCGCGCTCTCTACAGGGAGGTGGGCGCAGTAGGTCCTCCAGCGGTCGGAGCGTGCTTTGGAGAGGAAGAGCCCGGGTTTGAAGCGCGGAACATTCAAGACGTTGGCTACCCTTTCTGCTTGCTGACCAATCGTGGCGCAGTTACCGCAGTCTATATAAGAGCGCTGGTATGCCGCCGCTGAAGTTCGGCACTACTGGATGTGCGCATTGAGGGAGGTAGTTGAGCCCCTTGTTCGCTGTCCCGAGACCGTTACGCCTAACGTGAGGCAAACAAATGTGTATAGAAGGACAGAAAGAGGAGGTAATTTCTTTCCTATTGAGGGAGTACTCCAGAGCAAGCGACGCTAACTATATGACAACGCCGCAAGAAAAGGGAGTAACGTGCTCGCTTACGTCAATAATTTAGGTCATCGCCACCTAATTAAAAAAAATAGAAGGCGGATAAGCAAAGTAATGCGTTATGTTCTTCATGTAATCGCGCGTAAGGCGCGCGAACGGTAAAGTAAATGCGCTATGATACGTGTTTCCTGTGGCGCGCAGTCGCTTGCGGCCCGGTTTGGACAGGCGAACGAATGGGAAGCGGACGTCCTCCATCGCTGCATTGAACCCGTACATCATCCTGAGCCCGCCTTGCGTTTTCTGTCTACGCGGTAACGGATGCGATTTTTCACGGAGATGGCATCCAACTTTGTACTTACCTGTTTGTGCAGAAGCGTCGGAGCGCAGCAACAATCTCTCATTCCGAGCAACCCCCTATTTGGCTGCGGCGCTTCTGTTGTTGAGAGACTGCAATGACGGCTATTACCTTCTGTTGGTCTCTTTAAAAACTTTGCTCTCGCTGAAAAATTGCGGGCATGTGATATAAGCTGGAGTAAAAACTGAAACGCTGTAGGGAAAGGTTTTCAGAGTTTTAGGGCTTTCCTCTGACGAACAAAAGTATCAGAGAAAGAATAAAAAGCTTTAATGTGCGCTGTTGTTGAAATGGGCACCGCCTTTTCGTTTAATTTTAGTTTTGTCTTCATTTTACAGTAAGAAGGCATAGCAGCGGTCAGCAAGGTGAATGTGGATGACAGATACGCATGTCGCTTGAAACATACTTGTTCAAAAGATGGAGCGAGTTTCACGCGAGGCATGTTTTCACCCCAAAAGTGCACGCTCCCGAGAACACACGAAACAAGAACAGAGCAGGCATCAGCCGCAAATTTGTTTGTTGAAGCACAGGTCCCATTTCTTTACAGTGTATCTGCTTATAGTGAAAAATCGGTGCACGCCTAGGTTGCCTAAATGTACATACGCTTCTTTTAGGGGATGTATACTGGGCCAGCAGCGGTTCTTGCTTAAGTGAGGTCATATTTTGACGTGCTTCAGAAAAAAAGTCAGCCACCAGAAGTTGTTTTTTATAGAGGGAAATTTGTTTTATGCACAGCATAGTTTCACATCACAAGCTTAAAATTTTTCTCAAAAAGAAATAAAATACTTTTATAATATTCGCCCTTCTCTACGGCCAAGAAGTGGCTGCGATGCCTCGAATTTCCCCTAACATGTCCGCCCGCTTCCAAGCCGCCTGAATCACGTGACCACAGAGAGCACATTTGGAATAATGATCGGTCATATAGGAAGAAAGGTAAGGCCCAGGCTAACTCACTCTCGGTGGACACTTCAACCACACCATGAGAGAAGGAATGGAGTATAGTAAGCGAAAGAAAGGAAAAAGAGGCACCGCGGTAAAGGGCTCTGGATCAATTTCGACCACCTGTGGTGCTGTGGCATGCGCTGACATCACACAGCGCACGAGCGCATTTTGCATTTCACCTCCGTAGAACCGCACCCGCCGCGGCGGGCATTCGACCCCGCGACCTCGTACCCAGCTGCCGAACGCCGTAACCGTGGCAGTCACCGCCTGTGGTACATCCTGGATCGAAAGCGCTCGCTTCCCGGCGCACATGAATGACATTCTCGTGAGCGGTCAAGTGAACGCAGAGGTCTCGTTTTCGACGCACAGCGCCGGCAGGGAGAAACGACGGTACAGACTAGGTCACTTACCCCGTGGAAAGTTCCTCATAAAAGTATCGCTGCAAAAATACCCATAGTTATCCTTGCTTACCATCCTCGGCAACGATTCCTCATATCCCTCCTCCCTTCACTTTTCAAAAGTAACCATGAAATGTAACTGCTGCGAAATCAGGACGCCGCAAATGAGGTGCTGGGGTTCTGTGCAGCGGTGCCTAGTTAGCAACTTCTGGCGTGTTGTCTTTACTTAGAGTCCCTCGTGAGGAACGATGCTCACAGAACTATCCGCATATCTCCGCTCATGAGGTCTGTTCCGAGATTGGTCGGTAGCCGGCCATTCGCCACTGTACACAGTCTCAGGGGGGGGCTGAGCTGCGGGCCGCCAGAGAGCGCCCACATCGAAGTCCGTTGTAGTTAATTACCGCAGGTGGAACTTCCTCCACGGCGGCTGTTCCTTGTCTGCCTGGATAACCTTCCCTTAATGCCTAGGTGGCGAACGCGGCCGTCTTCGATTACGACATATGACGCCGCCTCTTGCAACACAGGGGGCCACATATGCAACTACCGCTTCAAAAAGGAAAGCTGCCACTGGTTGCAGTAATCAAACTGCAATATATTATTCTGCGCTGCAAAGCATGAACGCAGCAAAAACAGACACAAATTGAAGACAACGACGCGACCTAGCGCAAACTTTCAACTGTTTCAAACAAAGGGCTGACGGGAATAGGGTGTTCCCGCTAACTTGGACCAAGATTTAAAAAAAAAACCTAAGCATTCTTCAGAACTAAAATTGTGTGGATGTTGTTAAGGTTTATCTAAAGTTACAATACAATTTTTTCGCTCGACCTACTTCAATAATTAGTGGAGATAAATTAATTAACTTTTTAAATGTAGCTTGAAACGTTACGCGTCAATAGGAAAGTTGTGGAGCTTCACAAATATTGTCCAACCCGGGCACTTCCGACGAGATAGACTTAGAGTGGTCGTTTTTATTCAGGAAAAACGAAAACCCGCGGAGTTTAAAAAATACCACGTGACAGCGCGTTCCGTGCGCCCGGATGCGCCGCGATTACAGCGCTCTCATCCGTGCTTTGTAAAAACATCGCGCGCGCCATGCCTTCTCTTCGCTTACGAGATAGGGCTTCAACCTTTGCTTGGCTCTGACAGTACCTGCAGCGGCTGGCGACGGCGCTCCGAAAAAGCGCTTCGTCAGCAGCCACTCGCCGATGTCGCTGAAGAGCACAGTTATCGCCGCAGAAACGGGAGCCGCGCTTTCCTTCAATTGCCGCCCGAACCCACTGGTGCTTATCTTGGAACCAAGGTCTACGCTAAGCTCTGTCGTGGGCAGCACGAAAGGAGCGAAGCGAGCGATGTTTTTCACGAAGCGCGGATGAGAGCGCTGTAATCGCGGCGCATCCGGGCGCACGGAGCGCGCTGTCACGTGGTATTTTTTAAACTCCGCGGGCTTTCGTTTTTCCCGAATAAAAACGGCCATGCTAAGTCTATCTCGTTGGAAGTGCCTGGGTTGGACAATATTTGGGGAGCTCCACAACTTTCCTATTGACGCCTGAACGTTTCAAGCTATATTTGAGAAGTTAATTTATCTCGACCGATTATTCAAGTAGGTCGAGCAAAAAAATGGTACTGTAACTTTAGATAAACCCTAACAAGATCCACGCCATTTCAGTTCTGAAGAACGCTTAGGTTTTTTTTTAAATCTTGGTCCTAGTTAGCTGGGACACCCTGTATATGCAGAGCGACGAGGGAATGGAAGGTAAAGAAACACACAAAGAACAGGCGATGTTTGCTCAGAACAAACAGCCGTTCTTATAGGTACTCTTATCTCTTCTTTTGTTACGGTAATGGAGGGCACATTAACGCACATGTCGTTACGAATCATGGTGAATGCCTCGAGAATTTTCCTCTTCCTCTTGTCTTTTTTTGCGCGCGCTGTCACATTTGCGTTTGACGAAAATGACATGCAAGAGGGCGTGAAAGCTATGACATTAACTGTGTCCCAAGGTTTCCCGGGTGAGTCGCATTCTCGCAGTTATTTGTGTGTTCCCGAAAGCGGAAACGCGTTCGAACTCTGCCCGGTATGGCTAACAGAGAACTTCTCGTAGCTAAGGGGGATTTTGTGAACCGCATTAGAAACGCAGTTGACAAATTTCTCCTCATGTTTTGGGCCTCAACCTAGTGGTTTTTTGTTTGTTTGTTTTTCTACTCTTAAATTCTGATCGTTTTCATATGGCCTTGAATTTGTGAGGCACCAATAAAGCTGCAGCCTCAGCCTCACCAAATTTCTGTAACTTTCAGCTGCCTGTGCGAAGCGTTATGAACATCATGGCAACGTCACCGGTTTCACTCTCTGCCTGGTCTTCTGCGCAACTACTACTGGCTTCTTCAAACAGATTTGATTGAAGAGGCACGCAGCCACGTGTGTGAAGAACTGGTCGGGACAGCCACTTGCTTGTATTCCTGGAATCTGCAGTACGATGCAGTCCTACATCCTGTGGTCACAATTTTCCATATGGTGTTCTTGAGGGAGGACACCACAACCGCCCTTTTTACTGTCTCTGAATGGCCGGAATCCCATTGCAGTAACGCCTTGCATCTTCGGGTGTTGCATGATCGGAAAGTGTGTCGCTTTCCAAATCATAAGCTGAAGTACAAGAGCTGCAGGGGGCTCTCCTCAGGTTTCTCGCCAGTGTTCTTTTTTTTTTAACAAAGCCAGTCACTGCTTAGGTACAGGCGCGGACAAAAGTAAACGGAGCACGCAACAGTCTTTGAATATTTTTCACGCGTCACGTAATTGAAATTTCGAGCAGTGGTGCGCGCATGCTGGTAGCGGAGATTGGTGGGCTTTCTTGAAGACAAACAGTGTTTCTTTATTTCCAATGGAGAAGGCGTGATTGCGCTTCCAACGGAATAGCGTGCTCCGTTTACTTATGTCCGCGCCTGTACATTCTTGCAAAATCAGGTCATCTGCTAAGCCGGCAGCACATTGCACATAAAACACAGCGAGAAATTTTCACCATATCTGAAGCAAGCTGCAACGCCCATGCTTAGAAGCTTCAACGCGAGCTTCCGATCATCTTGTGTGGCATGACAACGTCGGTTAAAGGCGGTGTGATGCTAGAACTTATACCGATGTCTTTCAATTCTGCAGAGGAAACATCATACTACTCTACGGAAAAGGACGTCAAGTATCTGTGCAGCAACTCCAAAAACCCTTTAACCGCTGTTCTACATTCATTCTGAAACCTCAGAGTACCGAAACACTCGATTCTTTCTTCTCCTGCCTGTACAGCCATTTTCATATATTTCATAAAACATGCCTACACGTCAACGGATAACTACGTCGCCGTCAGGTAACTCCTCATTTAATCGATGATGGCTTCGGACCCTTCACCTTCGAAAGAATTTTGTGCAGCAGCGAAGAAGGACGCGATTGCTAATATCTTGCAACATGGTGCCGTCAAGTACCACGGTACTCATTACTGACTGTGAACGGCTTGCCTTCTTGATGCATCTTAGCTGTGCAGAGTACCGTCAGACTCGTGAGACTCAGTGCACCTTTTTTTCTAATTTTACGAGTCCTAAGTATCGGCACAATATTCCAGTGGACGATCCTAATTTCATGAGACTTCGTGAGAATGCGCGACATCAGCCATAGCCATCCTGAAAGCAGCCCTTCAAGGCCTTCAAGCTGCACTACGCCGCGAGTCACACGAACAACTCGTTGCAGAAATCCGCAAGCTGTACTATGACGCCACATTGAAAGGACATGACATAATTTTCCAGTGGCTGCCAGGCCACTACGGTATTAATGGCAATCACCAGGCTGACGAAGCTGCCCGTTCTGCCCACAATGATGGAATCTCTGTCAATATCCCTGTAACAAGAGCTGACGCAGCCTGTGGGCTTCGTTACTTGAGGCTGGAGCTCACACTTTCAGCGTGGAACACGGGAGAGTTCTGGAACCGTCGCCTCAGGGCATTAGATCCTAGACTGAGCCTCCGTATGCCGTGTGATGTAGCGCGTCGTGAAGCAATATTATTGTGTCGTCTATGGCTCGGCGTTTCCTTCACAAATAAGTATGATTTCCGGATCGCGATGGCCGACAGCCCTTCTTGTGAAAACTGTGCCTGTGAAGAGACAATCACTCATCTCTTGTGTGAGTGCCCTGTCTTTGTGACCGAAAGACATAGGCTGCGTTGTGCTCTGGACCGCCTTGATCCTCGCCCTTTCACAGAGGCCAAGATCCTCGGTCCGTGGCCACAACAGTCGACTGCCATCAAGGCTTACAAGACTCAATTTGATTTTTTGAGAGAGACTGCCTTGATTTACAGATTATGACTGTTTCCCGTTCCCTCTCTCTTTCCTCTCTAATTTCCTCATTCCCTTCCTGTGTGCACGGTAGCCAACCGGAATTCTTTCTGGTTAACATCTCTGCCTTTCCCTCTCTCTGTATCTATCTATCTGTCTCTTCTTCCTGAGGACAACACCTCAGCACAAAGTTCAGAAACCAATACCCTCGCTGGTCATACAATGCTTGAAGGTCTTAGGCGGTATTGTGGTGGGATTTCTGCGCTATTCCAAGATAGTAAAAAAGGTGGGTGTGAATATTTTTCTTCGGGAATGCCATCCATAAAAACCTGTTACCGCATGATGCAGAACAGCATTAACCTGCAGGTTCAAAGAATACAAGAAAATGGCTGCCCAGACCAGTTCCTCACAGAGGTGGCTGTTCAGATTCAGACAAATTTGCTTGATGAAGCCAGTGCAACAAGCGCAGGAGCCTAGGCAGCGACTGAGGCTGATGACCTTGCCATATGTTCACAACTTTCCTTACAGGCTGGTGAAAGTTGCAAAGAACGTTGGTGTGCTTTCGCTTTATCGGCCCTTCACAAACTCAATGCAATGTGCAACAATGGCAGGAACACAGCAGTGAAAAAAAAACAGAAAGTTGCAGCACAAAAATTTACCAGAAATTTGTCAGCTGTATCCCTAATCCGGCTTACAACCTCCCACTGAGCTGTGACGAATTCTCTGTTGGCCAAAGCGGGCGACTTTGAAATGTAGTAAGTTTACAGGAGGACTGAAATAACTGCTGGAATGTGACCCAGCCAGGAAACCTTGGGACGCGCTGCTATAGCTGCTGGTCTCCTCCTCTGCATAACATTGTTTTCGAACGCAAATATGTTAGCACGCACAAAAACGATAAAAGAGCGGAAAATTCTCTATGCATTTGCCAAAATTGATTAAGCCGCGTGCGTTCGTGCATCCTCCATAATCGTAACCAACAAAAGAGACACCACCTAAAAATAGGCTCTGAGTTCAGAGGAAATATCACCTGTTCTTTGTGTGTTTCTTTTCTTTTCCTTCCCTTGCTGATAGGTACGCATACGATCGTCAGCCTTTTGTATAAAAGTTTAAAGTTCGCGTATAGCGTCGTCGTTGTCTTAACATTGAGTCCGTTTTTGTTGTTTCATTCTCTGCATCCAACTATACAATGAATCAGTAACAACTCGGCCCCATTGTTGCGTCGATAACAATTTGGACTGTGCTATTGAAGGGTGCGCAAATTAAACAAGTACATTAATTTCTTTGGCACTTGCATAATTAATTCCCTCAGAATAATTAATTTCCAACAAAGCTCGACGTGCAGAGTAGCTTTCAATTAGAAGCCCGTGGACCGTAAAGCATGCCACTAATGAGGTACATTCTGAAAAGAAGATCGTCGAGACTATTTATTTTTGCTTCTTTTCGTGTTGCGTCTTCTGCGCAAACAAGCGTGCAAAGCCTGTCTATTGTCTGTTGGGTTTAACGTCCCGAAGCGGCACATGGGTTAATAGGGGCACTGCAGTAGACGGCTCCGGGTTGGAGGGGGCGGGGGGAGTGTTAAAGACAGCAGAGAGAAAGAAGGTATTAGCGGAGCTCTCCAGATTTTACAACATGAACTGGTGGGCGAGTTGGTCAGACATGGTTCTTGTAAACCATATTGTCCCTTCTTGTCCCTTCCTTGCTTGGCTTCGAGCCGTTGCGCTGGTTTACAAGAAGAATGTAGAGATTGATTTCAGCCATCTCGAGTCCTTTAAGGTGCATTGATATCGTACAGCACACGGCTGGTTTTGCATTTCATCTCCGTCAAAATGAGGCCGCCGCTACCAGAGTTCTATCCCGCGAATCCGAGTTGAGCAGTCGTAGGAGAACTAATCATGCTGCTTCAGTTTCACCACTGCAGCAATAAATTAAACATTTTAAACACTTTCCTTAACCTCTTGACTCATGTCGCTTCGGGTACGCTATTTGTGTGCACATATCATGCGCAATATATGCCGCTCGTTTCAAGAAGCCTCACCGTCGTAATTGAGAACGCAATTTTTGAAGTGAAAGGTTGGTTGGTTTATGGAGTTTAACGTCCCAAAGCGATTAAGGCTATGAGAGACGCCGTAGTGAAGGGCTCCGGAAATTTTGACCACCTGGGGTTTTTTAACGTGCACTGACATCGCACAGTACACGGGCCTCTAGAATTTCTCCTCCAAAGAAATTCAGCCGCCGCGGCCGGGATCGAACCCGCGTCTTTCGGGCCAGCAGCCGAGCACCATAACCACTGAGCCACCGCGGCGGCTTGAAGTGAAAGGTCTTTTTGGGACTGCATAGTGTCGTCATATAAGGGTGGCATGATACAGCCATGCAGCTAGACTAAAATTTTTTCCTTAGATATTTCGATTAGGCGCTTCACTGTAATTTAGGATTCTTTTTCCGGCCCTTACTAATAGATCACTTATTATATTTTCATAAATAGAATTCTCCTCAGCTGGCTGAAGAATTGGCTCGCCGTATCACGTACACCGCCACACTTGCGAGAACTCTTAGCATGCTATTCGCGATTAGCGCGCGTGCACACACACACACACGCCCTCCCACACACGCCCACACACGCACACGCATGCACGCACGCTCGCGCTGTGTAAACCAACTCACGTCTCGCTCCCACGTGTCTCGCCTTTCGTTTCTTCGTTTTGCTGTGCGTAGTTTTTCGCATAGTGTTATGCTGATATGCAAGGTAAGCTGATTAAAGTTCGCTTCATACGTTGGAACATCCTGTGAACGCGTGACTCAAGTGCCGCGGAATTCTCTTTCCGCCCGTCCTAGCCGGGCTCTGCAGCCAGAATAGTTACTTGCTGCGAATATTTTTTTCTTAAGGTCCCGCTTATCCCTCTGACCTGGCATATCGCCTTCGATGCACGCATGCTGTCTATGGAAGGCCAGCGAACATGGAGCTGGGGCAATCCGAGGCTGACTTTCAGAAAGAGAATTAGTCATAGAACGCAAAAGAAGACACTTCTCTGCCGGGGAAAAAAAAATATGGCAGAAACGTCGAGCTGCATTCTCTAGTTTCGAGGAATTTTCCAAAACCCCTTTCCCTTGCGCTCTGGATGGCTTCCCGTTTGTTATCGGAACATAATTTTAAACTCATAAACAAAAAGGCAATTTGCGCGACGTAGGAAAGAAATTACAGAAAAAAAAATGAGAGGTGCAGGTAAGCTCCGCGTAAGGAGCATGATGTGGTAGCTTAATAGGTTAAGGACCACATATGCAAAATTGGTTATTCTCTGCTTAACATTGATAGATCCCTGGGAGTCCTCAGACCACTCCTGGCGCAGTGGTGGAGCAGTTAAGCGGTTCGCCACTGCTCTGCTACGGCAGCTGCTGCCACCGGTGGTTCTTGTGCGACCCACGTCGCCCTTCCCGATAAACCTGCCGTGACTATTCATTGATTTAGCTGCCACCTGCCACGGTGCGCAGTTTGCTCGCAATCCGGTGGGCAGGCTGTGATGGGTGGCCCATCTGCCTCCTAGGTTGCTTCTCTGGGGATTTTTCGTGGATTTTTCGCTCACGGTCAACGGCGCCAACGGCGACGACAGATTTTCTGCCACACGAGTTCCTTAACGCTATCTCGTCAATAACTAGTATAATGTTTATTTCCGCAAGACTTCTTGCAGGGCTCCTCTTTAAGTATCGTAGCTTTAGGTAATTATGTTGCAGTAATTGCCGAGCACATAGAATAAGTAAAATACGCCTGCTGTCGTGGTCAGAATAACACGGAACACGCTTCGGCGCTCTAACCCTTCCCAGCCGTTGCGCAGTGAAGAAAGGAAGGGTGTTACGGTTGTGAACAAGCACCGCTAAATTACTTCCAGGCAACGCACGATAGGAGTTCGACTATGCAAGCGTGCACTGGGCACGACTGTCCACTGCATGCGCGTGAGTCTCTGCGTGCGCTTTATGTCGCACACAGGGCTGAAGGGGACACTTTCTCGCACAACAAAAACACTGCTCTGTATGTGCTCTTGCTGCGCGAAAGGCTGAACGGCAAAGCGTCGGCATATTTAACACCTACGCAGTGATAATTACCATGCTGTGGCTCTACAGATTAGCGGGAACAAAGGAGAATAAGCCTTTCTTCCTCGTGGAAAGGCATTCGTGGGATGCATTATCAATTAAAACCAACGTTACACCCAGAAGATTACCTCACCAAGAGCTCCAGCTGGAGAAGAGCGGCCGAAAAAACCACATTCATCGGTTTGTTTCCAATATGCGAGATGAATAAAGACTCAACTATGAAGAGATTTGCGCGCGCAAACACCCTGGCCTCTTAAAAACACAAACGCACACGCACCTTTATTGTTGGGCACGACCTATGGCATAGATGTTGGCTGCTCGCAAAATGGAGCAAAGGCATTCTGCCTATCTCTACCCCTTCTCCATAGCTTATCCGCTGAAGGACCGCAGCAGGTAGCAAAAGATGTGCGTGGAGCGGCCCGGCGTTGGCACTCTTGGCCGCCATGCCTCAGGGCGCAAAATGCAGTGCTTTGTGCCGTCCAAGGCGAGAGAAATTGCCCCTGTAAATAACATGTTAAACGCCCCGTTATTTACAATGCTTTCCTCTGGCCTCACGTATGCTACTCGTAAAAGTGAAAGCTTTCGCGTTTATCCCAGATTCAGGTTCCGAACAGCGCCATTCAGACAGTAAATGGCCTGTGGCCCGTTCTGTGCACGTACCTGTATTTCTTGCTGCTTAAAGCTCTGCGTTCCTCCCAACCTTTCCAAGCATTGCGGCTCGTCTGACCAAGCGTGTCGTACGCAAACAGAGCCTTTTAAGGACACCTCTAAGTAATGCCCCTCCACAACGCAACGACGGCAAAGTTCAGTTTTGCTCGGACTTACGAAATGTCCTTGTCAGTTTTTTGTTGTTATTGCTGTTGCCGTTGAGGATGCTGCGCGTCCGAGCGTAGCGCTCCCTGGGGCACCAGTTTGCGCCTCCCTTTTTAGTGCCGCCATGTGTTCAGTTTTAGCCTAATGGAGGCTCACGACGTCATAGCTAGGTAAAGAGCTACACGACGATGCTTTATAATCTTACTTCCCATTACTCATTTTTTTTTAACCTGCATTGGCCGGTAATTCTATATCTCCATTTTTTGAACGCGCCCTTCATGTCCTTATATTGTTTCTTCGCTCCCGACCTACAATGCAAACGAAATTTCCGTTAATCGCGTTTCTCATCTTTTTCACTTAAAACTTTGCTAATTTTAGAGCACGCGCTTCCGCACCTGGCGAAAGTTGCTTTCGCGTTTTGGATCGTTGTAATGAAATTTTATGAGCTTTAGATGAGAGTCAAAATTTGCTTCTTCTCTAAGCTGTTCTCGATTGACCTTAAAAGGGGCATTGTTTAATTGTTTTTACATAATCGTAAAATGTATTTTACTGAGTCAGTTACGTTCCTTTTTTAGGGTACATGATGAAGACAGAGTCCCAAGTTCTTTTTTTTTTCTTTCCCCAGGCTGAAGTTTCGTCGCACTGACGGGCACGAGACTTTCAGTTCGGGGATATACTTTGAGCTCACTCTGCCCGCTGAGATATATCAGCAGTTTAAATTTCGTACCATTTTTTACTCTACTAATCGCTTTCTTGCTAAATATAGCTGAAAGAAAACATGGATGTCCGCCGTGCGCCATAATGAGATATTATTGATTAGGAACTGGACAGTCAAAGGAGACCGTCAGTACTAGGAGGACAAAGGCGGCTAAGTCTTTAGCCTACCTGATTTTCATGCATGCGCTGGACGCGAACCCCAAAAGAGTGTTTGAATCTTGCCCACATTTCTCTTAAATATCACCCGTGCATATAGCCGTTGAGTCTTGGAGCTGCAGATCATTCGTTGTGCCGCTCAGGTAGAGCATAGTTATGCAAAATTATGCGTTACTTTTGCTGCTGACAGCATGGAACACTGTCAGTATGGTTCGCGTCCGAAGAGTAACAAGAACTATATGCTGCGCCCTCTGGTGGTTTTGCTTGGCTGGAGATACTTCTGTAAATGTTACGTGCGCGTTCTAGGATGCTTTTAGCTCTCTTAGTCGCGTCTTGCGCCTGTGGGCCTTGCAGTCCTCTTTATTGAGGTACTTTGCTGAAACACCTCGGCATGGCAGGAATACAGGCTGTTTAGAAGTGGAAGACGGTGATGTAGCCGGTATTATTTGAGAGTGAAGAAAGTGTTTTCGAGGATTCCTGCCGCAGTGTTAACTAGCAGATCAATAGCTTTACCTGAAAATTTTTGATAACCTGTGGAGTAACGTTAAGCGCGTGCATGTGGAAATCGCCTTGTAATTGGTAGTTCATCCCGCGGAAACGCCACGGGTTGTCCATAAAATTGATGTTACCTTCTTGAGCGTACAGTCAGAAGCACATTATACAGAAGGACACCCCGTAGTCATAGACCGCATCGGAACGTCCTATATTACTGGATACGAATTACTTTTAAAACAGATAGCACCAAAATGCCATTAGAAATGTTGACAATTGCCACAAAGAAGTATGAAAAAATTACGAAACAATAGTACAAAGCTATTGGTTACCAGCTAGTAAAAACAATAAACAACGTTGAGATTGCAAAACTCTGGCTAAAACTGAAAACGTTTTGTTCAGTAGAAAAATGTTTTAGTGGATTCTTAAATTGATGCGCTAGATACAAGTTTTTGAGTTCATATCGCAATTTATTCCGCAGGGAAAATGATGAAAAGAAAATTAGCCGTGGTTCAATCCGGCTGAATCTAGTTAGACGAGCGAAAGCTCTGTTATACATGGTTAGATGTGGTTTAGCTTGCATTTAACTTTATGGCATATTAATGGTTTGGCTTGGACGGCCACAGTACATCGTCGAACCACTCCATCGATTTATACGAAGGTAACCACGCGCCACACATTTTTACGTTGCGAATGGCGCGTCGCGCGATTTGTGGCAGTTGCGAGAGTGCCGTGTGGCTCTGCATATGCAGCTGTGGCGAGGCACAGCGAGTCGCGTGATCCGATAGTTGCGGGGCGAGCGAGGGCCGTCGTCTTGACGCGCGCAGCTGTGGCGAGGCATGGCGAGTCACGTGTGATGACGTCAGAGCCAAGCCTCCCTCCTCCTGGCTTGAAGGTCACATTTCATAGCCACATGACCTTCAGCTTTGTACTAGAGGAGTAGAGTTTTCACTCTAAAGGCTGGCTCTTTTCCAAAGTTAATGAGGACTTTAGGCAAGATGCTGTTGTTATGCCTTGTATTATTAGCACTGGAGAGAGAAGAAGGGTAAATGTTTCGTAATGAAGCTTGACCATTGACGAGTCTAAAAGCTAGCATACAGAGGTTATCATTAACAAGTTTAGATTCCGAAAGAATGTTGTTTGAATCGTTTTAATACCTTTCCGTTAGTACTTTAAGAAGTAAATGAACTTAATTCTCGTATTCCCACGTAATTAGTAGTCGGAAAAAGGAAAAATGAATACGGCTATTCGATTAGCAGCTGCGTTAAAAAACGTATTGAAAACGATTTACGAAAGCACTAGCAATTTTTTTAGGACTGGTATAGCTGCTGTTACTGTGTATCGTTCTGGATATTTCCTCTGTAGTCTTATTTCTGTCGATAAAAGAGTTCACTTTCTTCGAATTCTTTTTGTTTTAGTGCTTGAACGATACTTTTTATGTCAGTACTTACTCTTGGCTTATTTTAATTATTAAGAGAGGGTGTACCTAATTCTTTGTACCAGATTAAAAGACTATCATTGAAAGGTTGGCACTTCGTCTTTCTGTCCATGCATTCCTCGAATTCCAGTTAGCAGCTCTCTGTAATTCTCCTCCGTTCCCACTCTACAGGCTCGCTAGTAACCTTTGGATGAAAAAAATTTATTGGCTTTCAAACCTTCTCTAGAGCCCAGGTCGTGCTCTGTTAACGTTTTTCCTCATTTGAAAGCTGTGGACATTTTTCAAACGGCGCCGCTTCGACATAGCGGACAATGGTCAAAAGATACGATGCAGGCTCCGGACGTGTCCAGCCACTCTGGAAACAAATGTGCCGACAACGGAGGTCACAATGAGGAAGCTTTTCAGGTCTGAAGTTACATTCTTCCATCCCACCGTAGCCGGCTAACTGCGGTAATACTGGACGGCACACGATTTTTTTTGCTTGCTTGACACATACAAAGATAGACGTCGGCGCTTTGAGGGATGTCACGGTTGTGAATGAAATGGCCAACAAGCGCTTGTTACGCTACGCACCGCCGACAGCACGCTCAACACGAGCGCTCGAGTGTGTGTCCTGCACTGACATTAGAGCCGCTGAGCGCTTGGCGCTGGTTCCGAGACCATGCTACAAGTTGTGTTTGCGGTGGTTGGCGATAGCTGCTGACCTGCTTCCACCGTAATATTGTCCCAGACCCAGCGGCCGACGCCTACTGGTGCTTATGTCAGTGGAAGGCAGGCGCTCGAGCGTTAGTGCTAAGCGTGTTGCTGGTGGTACACACCAATATCACGGCCGCATGCAAGAGCTTTTCGTCACCATTTCATGGCGTGTTCAATGCAGAGTCATTTCACTTTGATACGTGAAACAATTCCGAGCCACTGGTGCACAGTTACTTGCAATTGGTGTCCCAAAAGGTAAGGAAAGGAATAAAGAAAAATATAAACGCCAAGCCGAATCTGGGTCCTCAGTATGGCTGCAGAGGAGCTACAAATGACTGGTTTCCATCTAGGAAGCACCATCAGAAGCCACAAATTCGGATTAGCATGCTCAACGCGTTAAATAACGTCTGAACACAAAATTTACGACGGCTATTTAATAATGCGTTCTGCCTTCGGTACTGCAGCATTTCTGAGGATGGCACAGGGCGGCTATTCGACATCTGTAGCAAATCACAGCATTGTTGACCTGTTTGTTGGGCGTGCAGCGCGTATGCTACACCTGTCCTCTCGTCTCGAGAAACAGATGTCCGCGAGGTCCGGGCGCGGGTGGGGCAGAACATCTTGGAACACACATCCTCCAGCGTGGAACTGGTCTTCTCATACTTGTGCGGTGCCAAGCGCAGCAATCCCGAATTATTTCATATTTCTGCTGACGAACTCTGCGCAAGCGTGCATAAAATGTCTCTAGTGTCAATACGTGGCACGCTAAGTTGACCGTTCCGCCCCGTTGCAGAAATTCAACCATCACGACACCGCTACACTCTGAAAAGGTAATGCTCCTCACTTTGCCAGCATCTTTTCCACCTTTCTCAGGCAAGAATTTTGAAAATTGGAAAATTTTAAGATATTGCTATAGAAATATATAATGTAATGGTCCATTCCTCTGATATGTAGCAATTCTTTTAAAAGTGTTTCCATCGACCGCATTGAACAGTTAAGACTGCCATAGAAAACCAATGGGGAACAGTTTTGACGACAGCAAGAACGTTATTAAAAAAAATGCAAGACTGCCGTAGGGTGATCTGCGGATATATTGGTTGTTGTAGTGAAATCTTACGTTATATTTTTAAAAAAATTCGTTCAGCAACGGTTTCCCGCTCAAAAATGCTTTTGTCCACAATTTCTGGGCATGAGCAGCGATGGCATTTCATTCGACGACGGAAGCCGTGCCTCTGCGAGACCTATTATACGAAGCGGGCTTGCTTACAAATAACGACCATTTGATGGTGGGTAGTAATGGACGGAAGATCCGCTTTAGGAAATTTGATTACGGTATGAGTTTTTAGCCATGCGCTAATGGTATCTTCGCTAATGGAGGTGTGGCATTTTTTTTTATGCTATTGCTTCGAAGTCACTGGTCCTCCATGATAAGCAAAACCATCGCCTTTAAGAGGAAATGTAAAACGTTCACTTCACATCAACACCTTTAAAGCAAAAATTGCAGTCTGGACCGTAAAGCATAATGACCCCACCTCATATACGGAGTGTTAAAGGGCAACTCCGGCGATTTTTTAGCCATTTTAAGTTAATGGCTGTTTTGTGTTCCTAGGAACCTCCTGTAATGTGTACGATACAAGGTTTTCAAAAGCAACCGTAAAATAATTTTTAAACAGCAAAAAACGCAAAACTCGAAACCGAAACCGCAAAACCGAAACCGGGGAGGTGCCTTCGTGCGGTATTGACTGTGACGTCACGAGCGGGTTCGCCGTGCTGTGAAGCCCCCGGCCCCCGAAGATATCACAACTACCCTGAGCCGCGCTGTCAACATGACTGAAAGCGCGGAGGACAGCTTTTCCGAGACCAGCGAGTCTTTATAAGACGACTCATTCGACGATTTTGGACTGGACGAGTCGCCTTTTAGGTATGATCCACCGCCGAGCGAGCTAGCCGAGTCACACCACAGGCCGCGTCACCTGCAGCACGGAGACGGTCTGAACTCGGAGAAGTGACTACTTGAGTCATTTCTCGTGCATGCATTTGTGACAGAGTCGTCAGAACGAAAGTTAATGAGATGCACCCGCCGACAGCTGTTCGTGTGGCCAGTGCCGGCCGACCCAGCCTGATGAAAGAATCTGCTGCCGGAACGTTGCCGCGGTGCACAACGTCCTTACAGGGGCATGCATCACCAACAGTCCTCTCTGCGAAGCTTTATCTCGACGGCGAGCTTTTCGAAGTGAGTTCACGCCAGCTACAGTTCTACAATCCAACATACCGCTTCTTGACGGCCGCGCTTCGTTCAGCTGGCCGCTGCGATAGAAGGTTGTACTAGAATAACGTTGGCACAGAATATGCCTTCAAGCGCCAGTTGAACGAAGCCTTAGCGAGTCCAAAGCTCTATTGGAAGTACACGCTGTCTTCATAGGAATCTGGCGCGAAATGTTCTGAGCACAAGTGGGAATGCTTCCTCGGAGACCAGTTTACACGGCGGACAGCTCTCACCAACTTGTCGCGAAGGTTCTTATCGCTAGGAAACCTACGCTAGATCACGCCCGTTGTCACAGATCAAGAATTTGTGCACCCCACAGCACAACAGAAGTTGCCGTGACCCATCACATCAGGCACGTTGAGATGGCGCGACATTGCACAGGTGGTCGAAATAATTCCGGAGAGCTCCACTACGGACCTCTTTCTTCCTTTCTTCTTTCACTTCTCCCTTACGTCGTGGTTCGGGTGTCCATTGCTGCGTCATTTACTTTCCTCAAAACCAATTTTCAGTTTTCCCCTGCACTGCCAGCGCCAGCGCGCGCCCAACCAGCTTGACACGCCGCCCCGCCAGTGACGTCACAGAACAGGGTGGCCTGTAGAAATTGCTCGATCAGTGGGTGCCGCTCGCGTCGAGGAGCGCTTGTCTTCAAAATTCGCTTGCGGAAAAACTACGCCGGTTTCAGGTGCGAAATTTTACATGAGGCATCAGACTATCATAAAGAATACAGACTTAAAATTTCATTTCAATCGATGGACATCGAAAAATCGCCGGAGTTGCCCTTTAAAGCTAACTTCTGCTAAGCTTTAAGAAACGACAATGGTTTCTGCAGATTCGGCTACTGCTAGCTTCTAGACAGTCGTCCTGACTGGGTCAGCAGATATTTTAAATAGACCTCTGCTAATACTGTGCTTATTGGTTCAAAGGAAATTTTGAAGCGAATTGTAATTTCATCAAATAATTTCGAAGCGAATATTTTCAATACCTTTAACAGACAAAAATTTGAACGCCACAACTAACATTTTCAAAATCATGCATTTTTCTTGCACACAAGCCCATTACTTGCAGAAAAAAAACTAGCGCATTGAAGCTTTGTGGCATTCACTGAAGCTGCGTCGACTTTCTGGAGAAACGGCCATCGAAAATTTGGGGAGTCGACCTACATGCGCAAAAGATGTTTTTGGGCTAGTTGTTTGATTCCATGCTTGCGGGACTCAGCGCACAAAAATGAAGCACAAGAACAAGAAGAAGGTCAGGGCGGAGCGCTGAACTTATAACTTCTATTTTGAAAACGAGGCAGCCTCTGGTGCTTTTCTTTTTTTGCTCACAAGCTATGAAAGTACGAACAGGTAGCTTCCGGTGGAAAAAACTGTGTGTTTTTTTTTAATAAAATGATTTAATTTTGCTTCCCGCAGACAAAGAAGGTGGTTTCAGCGTTTTCACGTGACAATTGTACTTATCAAAACCATCAGAGGCCATTCAATCTGCATGCGCAGTCGACGCAATAGTGGGCTGTGAGACCTGTCTGTGGGACCTCCAACTTTTGGTCTGAATTTCCATGGCGTCGTTGCGCATCTGTTTCTTTTAAGCGGCGACTGCATGCCGTGCTCACTGTGGGTCGTCAGGCGCCCGAAAGGTGCACCCATCTCCATACGCCTCGTGCAAGATCACTCTCGTGCTGGCGCAATGGCGTTTTAATTAGAAAATTTCATGTGGAGAAGAGCGACAGCGGCAGTCAGCTCAGACTCGTGTGCCGGGCTAGTGAAGCGAGCCGCGCGTCCTCTAATGTATGCATGCCGCATTGCCGGCAAGACACCTGGCAAGTACTAATCTTTGTGCCGTGCATGCGTCCCCTCGCACTTGCGGCCGCGCGCATGCGCATACCAGCTCTGGCATACGCGCGGCAACGCAAGCTTGCGCACACGCCTAGAAAGTGTCCATGGAGTCGGTGCTTTGGCTGCTCGCGCGCCGCAATGTCATTCCGCATGAAATACACCAAACCGAAACCTCACGAAAGAAGCGTTCCAGTAGCGTTAGCCACTTGAGAAGGATACTTTGAGATTTCTAATAGCGAACCTTCGGATCGAATCGAACATCATTTAAAAGAGCTAATTGCTGGTAAAGTTGGTTGTCAGACATTATAAAAACATTTTAGTGCCAAGTGTAGTCTTGGCGCTAAAATCCATTCTATAGAATCGTATATCGAATACTTTATTCGACGAAAAAATCAGAATTATCGAATATTCGCACACGCTTCATTTTAAAAGCTCGTAATTTGCTAATTACCTCAAAAGAAATAGCTAGCTTCTTCTTTGTTAACTTTAGCGCAAGATTTTCAGTGATGTTGGAGAGCAGGTTGAGAAATGCCAACTGCAGTATTTTTGTTCGAGACAAGTTTAGCTTGGGTCCTTTTATAGAAACCAAAAATAAATTGGGCGCGGGTTCTTCCGTCTGTTTGCTAGAATCATAGTGATGCCGCATAAGTGCGAGCCCTTTGGAGTGCAAGAAGTTATCTTCGCTGTAACGAAAGACCGTGGCTTTGTGATGGTGTTCCTGCTGCAGCATCGTGGTTATAACAAAACGAAGTGGCCACGCTCATTGCGGAACCATCGCTGCGACATATGGCCTTCCCATTTATTACGGCTTTGCATGACCATGCTCTAACAGTCGGGACACCTTCAAGAACACTAACATGGCATCATCAGAGCCCATATTCACGTGACAAATTTTAAATCCGGTACACTTTATTTTAAAGTACTATAACCAATCACGAAAATCTCACTTTTAGGGAGACATCTGAAATGACGTTTTTCTCAACTTGCCATACAAATTTTACATTGAAAAGTTGGCTTTAATGCTTACATTCAAAATATGGTACCTAATTTATCTTTCTTTAATTGCAACATTTGGAGTATTCAAACAATATCTTCATCTGCCTATGATGGCTGCTATAAACGTGCAGTAGTCAAACCTTCGCAGAGTTTTTTTTTTTAGCTTCTCACGAGTAAGCTCAAAATTCGTGTACAGTGGTGTAGAATTTTGGGCTCGCTTTCGATCACGTCTCGCGGTACTGCGAGTTCAATTACAAAGGGCTGAATGCATAGAGCAGTTCCGATATTGACGCACTTTTTTCCCAAACGAAACATTGCGCTGGCAAACTTAAAGCGCCCAATATCCGCTGCTGTAAGGGCAGGTAAATAAAGCTTTCGCTCCGCGTCTTCATGTGGAAAGCCCTTTGTACTTTCCGCTGTTGCCCGCCTGTTTGCATTACTGCACGCTATGACTTGAGCACCTGATTCTTGTTTGTTGAAACGCTTTCACAGATTAACAATACAAACCCTCAGTATTTGCAGAGCGAGAATCTCTCCGGAAAATGAATGTTTGCGCAATTGTATTTTGAGCTGAACCCTTGCCCGCATATCTTAGCATTGCAAATGGTTCCGGCACAGTCCTAAGCCTGGAGCCCGCCATGATGGCTTTACATTCATTTTTGTCTCTGATTCACGTGTTACGTCCTTATGTCTCATTCGTGAGACCGTTGTCTTCGCAGTCTGTGAGCGTTGAGAACTGTTACGGGTTTCTTCGTGTTTTCGTCTCGAATGAACACCGTTCACAGGATGCATCTCATTCAAAGAGACCTGAGATATTATGCTGTCTTGCGGCCGTTTAACTCATTCACCATAACAACTTTTACCTCGAAAGAGGCAAGGAGAGAATAAGACAGTTACAAGTTTTCAAACCAGTACCTGTCGTCCGTATGTGTCTCTTCTTTTTTTTTTCAGTTTTTTTCATCTGTAAATCCACATATGAGCCACGTTGCCCTCATTGGTTTGCGCACATTTTTCAAGTTATTGCAGGTAAATTGACCGCGGCCTTTTGTCCACTCGAGTAACAGAGCCGCGAGCACATTCTTACCTTCCGGCACTCCTCTTCTTTCGCACTAAATGGAGCAGCCAGCTTCGGATGAGTGCTTTTTTTTTACATATTTTGTGCGCATATCTCATGCACGTTGCATTTCCCATACAGCTCTTTGGGGCATCTTGCCCCCATTTCAACAGGTCCTACAAGCTATTTCTCTCGAGGCAAAAACCACTTACTGACTTCGGTGTCAGCACACAGCGACGCCAAACGGAAATGCTTGGGCCTTTATTGCAGCTTGCATGCTCTCCTTCGGTGTGGTGCACGCGGAACTTGTGTCTCGGTGCGAAGGGGGCAAAGCTGTCACTAGAAAGTTATATATAACTTGCTATGCTATAGCTATGCTATAGCATAGCACGATGCGCGATCCGCTACCGTGATCTGCTACCGCAACTCGCCAGTGCGTACGCGCTGATTGGTCCCGACGGTGAGGGTGGGCCCGCAGAACGGACGGACGGACGGACGGACGGACGGACGGACGGACGAACGGACCGATGAACGGACGAACGGACGGATGAACGGACGAACGGTCGAACGGACGAACGGACGGATGAACGGACGGATGAACGGACGGATGAACGGACGGATGAACGGACGGATGAACGGACGGATGAACGGACGGATGAACGGACGGATGAACGGACGGATGAACGGACGGATGAACGGACGGATGAACGGACGGATGAACGGACGAACGGACGAACGGAGCGTCCCTTTGAAATAAGGTGGTGGCAGTTGCCACCATGCTTGGCTTTTTTTGTTTACTTTTATTTGACTGCTTTAAAAATTGGTCTTGAAATACCTATTTTCTTCAAACATGCTTTCAGTCCTACACTTGTAAGCTTACGTCATCTCTCTGCTTTTGCGCCACCAATCTTCCGGACGCTTTTTGCTAACTTCCACCGCAGATTTATTTGCACGCCCATTGTTATCTCAAAACCGTAGGGCCTCACGGAGAGGGACTCATCTGCATCGACATCGGGATGAATACTATAATATTCCAGTATGAGGTGTTCAATACTTTCTACAGATTTACTGCACACAGGACATGTGCCATCTTTTTCGTTAAATTTCTTTCTGTAGCTGCGCGTTCTAAGACACCCTGATCTAGCTTCAAAGAGTAGGGCACTGCTTCCTGAGTCATCATAGAATGATTCCTTCCTACTGTGCGTTTTCCAATGCCGATATAGTTCTGCACTTTGCTTCTTTTACACTGAATTCACCCAGTTTTTACCTTCCGCGTTTTTACCTGTCGTTTAATGTTCTTTCTTTCTCTGTCCTTGTGTCCTGCATACTTACTGGCTAGTTCCCTCATTCTATTCCGCCATTATGAGTCACAGCTCTTTCTATATAAGAAATCCCTTAGCAGCCCACCTGTTATCGTCCAATTTCCTCAGTCGTTCTTCATATATTTTACTCTGAGCTTTTCGTGCTTCGAATTATGCCCAGCCCACATCTCCCTGTACTGCATTGTTTCTGGTTTTGACCGTGGGCACCTAGTACTAATCTTCCAACAGATCTCTGCTTTATTTCTAATTTCGACTGAACTTCGGCCCGCACAGAACAGCATTACCGAAAGTAAGCCCTGGCACCATTAATTATTTCCAAATACCCCTCAGTACATCATATTTGTTGTACCCCCATAATGCTCTACGTTTCATAGTCCCTGCAACTCTTTGCCGTTTTGCCCTAACAAACTGTTCGTACTTTTTTATGTACATCTGTCCTTCATTTTATCCTTACCCCTAGATATTTGCATTCGCTCACTCCGGGCATATCATGACCTTGTATTGTAAGCACCTGAATAGTTGTATGGCTCAAAATTATCACACCGGACTTAAATGCACTAAAATTAAACTCAGAGCGTCTTTTTCGTCTCCACAACAATTAATCAGAGCTTGCAAATCTTTCTGGCTATCCGCTAACACTACAATAACGTCCGCATACATTAAATCCGGGAGCGGTTGCTCAACCACATTTCTGCCTAATCTGTGTGACAGATTATAACCCAGATTACTTCTTTGTAGCATTCTTTTCATATTTGTCACATACAGCATGTGCAGCAGCGGTAATAGAGGCAACCTTGCCTTAATCCTTTGAGTACCTCCACATTTGTACTTTTTATCCCTTACCATGTAATTTGAACTTTATTATCTCGGTAGAATTCCTGTAGAAAATCAGTTACCTCATGACCGATACCTTCATCTTTTAATATGTTCCACAGGAGTTCCGTGTTCACGTTGCCCTATGCATCGCGTACGTCAAGGAAGGCTAAATACAGAGGTCTGTTTTCCACCTTCGCTATTTTTATGCATTGGGTAAGCATGAATAGGCTGTGATCAAAGCGCCTGCCCCTATTGCATCTGTTCTGGAGTTCTCTGAGTATCTGATTACTTTCTACCCATGACTTCACTTTCAATTTCACCGCCTGCATCGCCAGCCTGTATGCTGGGTGTTTCACCTAAGATCTTACACAATTTTTAAATATAAGCTTTTTGAGTTAGAAGAGCGCTTCCTTCGGCAAAAATTGTCACCGGTGTAGTAGATCAGAATACAGCTAAGACGTGCTAACAGGCTGGTTAACTAATATTGAATGGTTAACTTTTTACCAATTACTATTATTCTCCTTAATTTATTACAGGCGTGTAGGAAACCGTAAGTAATATTCATATATGTTTTTACAATTTCGAAAACGCGGTTACCCTCGACGCGGCGGCCCAACAAATTTGGGCTACATCGCGCCCATACATGGGCTTTCGAGAAGCTTGCAGGCAAAGCAACCCTTCCAGTGCACGTCATCGAAATAGCCAATATTTGTTGGACCACAGCGCCGAGGCTAACCGCGCTTTCAAAATTCTAACAACTGATATGGATATTACTTACGGTGGGCTACACGCCTCTCTCCTGTCTGTAATTAAGTAGCCCAACAGCAATAGTTAAAAAGTTAACTATTCAGTATTAGTTAACCAGCCTGCCACTTTGCGCATCTTAGCTGTATTCTTATGTGCTACACCGCTGACAATGCTGCGCCGAAAAAAGTGCTCTTCTAACTCAAATAGCGTATTTTTAATAATTGTGTAAACTCTTATGTGAAACACCCTGCATAACAGATACTATCTTGCTCTGTCTGAAGGATTTTGTGTCCATCCTATCTACTTTACCTTTATAAACCAAAATTCATCTCACTCTGTCGCCAGCTGTGCGGAATTTGCTGATTTGTTATGAGTGTCTGCAACACTTTAACAACGTTTCCTTGCTTCTTGGTCCAAGTTCATTAATCAGCTTGATTTGAATTTCCTCTATCCGTGCGGCTTTACATTTAGAAATAGTTGCTTCCGCCTTTTTTCAGTTCAGACTGGTCAGTTCGAAGCTGCTTTCTATTAAACTGTTCTGTGTTGCTTCCTCATTTGGGGAGATTATCCTATCATCGCACCAAATTGACTCATCTATAACTGATGCAATGTAGTTCACAGCGACGTGAGTGAGTGAGTGAGTGAGTGAGTGAGTGAGTGAGTGAGTGAGTGAGTGAGTGAGTGAGTGAGTGAGTGAGTGAGTGAGTGAGTGAGTGAGTGAGTGAGTGAGTGAGTGAGTGAGTGAGTGAGTGAGTGAGTGAGTGAGTGAGTGAGTGAGTGAGTGAGTGAGTGAGTGAGTGAGTGAGTGAGTGAGTGAGTGAGTGAGTGAGTGAGTGAGTGAGTGAGTGAGTGAGTGAGATAACATTAATCAGTGTCCGGGCGAGGTACCGCGGGCCTCGGTTTCCCACGTGGAGACGTCGACACCTTGTCTCGAGTAGAATACTTGCATATATCTTCTTGTGCCTCTCAGTGGCGAAGAAAACTTTTCGCATTTGTGTTTGTCACCTTTGGCCATCTCAAAGCTCACAATGTCCAGCGCGTTCGCTCCAACTTGCACCGTCACGCTTGCAGACTGGCACGCGCGGACGCCGCAACCCCCGTTGACATATCGGCCTGCCGTTGCAATGAGATCGTCGCGCCTTGCCAGCAGCTGATTTCGTTCGCTCGAGCCGCGGTTGAGAGCAGCACAATTGTGGCGCGCGAATGCGCTAGTTACGTGATTTTTTTTTGTATTTCGGGGGCTTTCTTTGAAGCTCGGAAAAAGATACACGTGAGCTTTTCTTTATAGCAAATGGAATAGGGATTTCTGAAGGTGCTCTCCAACTTTGCTATGCACATTTGCTGTCTAAAGTCAATATTTACGCGTTTGAAAAAATTATCTTAATTGCTAATTAATTAATTGCAAAACAAAAAATTGCCTATGATGCGCAAGCCGGTTGGTAGATGTATGTAAGTGGTTTCCGTGGCCTACCTCAAATATTTTATTTTTTAACCCTGGGCTAAAGTTAGCGTGGACACCCTGTATATTTCTTGGTAGATCCTGTTTTCGTGCACCGGGTTCGGGTGCGTGTTAGTTTGTAATTGCCTCCAGGCGACTGCCTGAACTCTGCACAGTCTGTTAGGCAGAGGGAAGGTACGGCGGGCCATGTAGAAGGCTTTGGTTAAGTCATTGAAGTTCATCACCTCTCCCTTCTCCCGTCTTCACCATGCCTCTCTCAGGCACGGTTTGCGAGACCTCGTGCGGTGGGGTGCGCAACGTCGTTGAGGTTGGTGAGGTGCGGAGAGACGTCCCCCTTGTGTGCGGGGAACCAAACTAGCTCCACCTTGTTGCCCGGCGATCGTTTCTGGTTCTTAATTATTCGGCAGGCTTCCACGGATATTCTCCGCTTGGCGTAATTCTTTATGGCCGTGCGCGAGTCGCTGACAATGACCCAGCAGTCGTGATCTGATATAGCGAGTGCGATGGCTAATTCCTCCGCCACTTCGGCGTGTCGGGACTTCACGCTGGCGGAGTGGACAAGCGTTCCGGCAGTGTCAACGACCGCAACGGTGTGTCGTCGACCGTCCTGATATTCGGCAGCGTCCACGAAGCGCGCTTCGCTCATTTTTCCGTATACTCGCCGCAGGGCCGCGGCTACGGCCTGTCTTCCCCCTTGATTATACGTCGGGTGTACGTTTCGCGGGACTGAGGCGGCGTCTCCCTCTAAACACTTTCCCTCGGCGTCTTAAGTCTGTTCCTGCTTTCTTTGATTTGTTTTACCCTCAGCTTGCCGGCACCTGGCGTGACCTGGTGCCCGCAGCGTTATCAGCGCATGCGCAGTGGCGACCCGCGGATGAAGGTCGCGGATCGCGTTATACTATAACTCTCAACTGTCTCTGCAAACCATAGCTCTGTTCTCGGCTTTATTCGCAATTGCCGTGGCCTTAGGACCGGTCAACCCTCTCTCACCGCCTCGTCAACTCCGAGTTGAGGCTCCTTATTATTGGTTACCCTGGCTTCGAAAAAAACAAAAACGACGCGTTTACGCTAGGATGCTGCGCAAGCTGCAACTGTGGTTCAAGAGTGTTTAGTTTAGAGTGAGCCCATAGGCGGAGTGCATGGTCATGGGGGACTTTCGTGTATCGCGCGGCTCTTGTTCGCCAGCGGAAACATATTTGACGGGTACTGACAACGTCCCGCCAGTCAGTAGACTATTCGAGACTTTTCACAAGCTGACCTCTAAACAAAGTTTTGAATGAGTGCTCGCCTTTAATGAGCCTCTCATGGGCCCCATGGCGCAACTTTCCAGCTGTCACATCCACGTTGGACGACTTCTGTGGTCGGCGTAAGATTGCTAGCCCGTACAGTCATGGGCAAAATTTTGCGAGATGCCGGAGGGGCGTTTCGAAGCTGCCTCTGCGCCACTAGGCGGAGCAGTCATGGAGGGAAAAAAAACTCAGGAGGGAGCGTCCGATGGCATCCTTGATGCGAGTCATAAAAAGCAAAAATAAAGTGAAAATGAGATAGTCGGTCCATCCGTGATCACGCCACGTGTTTGCGAGCGGCGATATCTAGCACCGCTGCGCACGCGCATGCGCGCACCAACGCGGCAAACGGAGTGTAGGTAACCTCCTTGCTATAGGCGCCTGCGCCACGGGCCGCGCCAACGCGCGGAATAAAACATACCAGAATCAAAACATAAAGGACTGACTGAGGAAGAGAGACTGAGGAAGCGAGCGGCTTCACGAGCGCTTGGCTTGCGATGGCTGGCCGCTTGGCGTCGCGCTCCCTGAGTTTTTTTCCTCCACGGGAGCAGTGGCTGCGTCGAGGCTGCGCTGGCCGATGACAAGGCGCATGCGCGTCCTATATTCATCCGCTTGTGTATCCGATAGCCAGTTTTGTGTGAGAAGCTGCTTTTTCTGAGCTTGGCTGTGGTCGGTCGCTTTTCGCCGCTGGCGCTCGTCAGCAGCCATATGGCCACTATACTCGGCGCGCGTCCCGGTAACTGCAATGGCGGCGCGCATTCACGGCGCCCATCGCTTTTATGGCGCTTTTTCAGTAGTGTTACGTGGATAATACTCAGGACGCCTCCGGCCATACGTCCTTGGCGGACCATTCTGGGATAAATGGTGTCTATTTCAGTGCGACAGAAGTCCTGCGCACACTTCGCGGAGGAGAGTGAGCGCTGTGCCTAGAGGTCGCGGCGTGCGGCAGCTAGCACGGTCGCCGTAGGGACAGGCGGACACCATAGATAACGTGCGGGGGTTGATAAAAGCTGGCCGAATGAAGTCGCACTCTCACAATGCCAACGCGGATAATTTATAGACGGCCATAATGACAGAGTAGGCCTGGCTTCGTGCTTTACAGATGTCTGTTCTTTCTAAAAATAGATGCTGCGGCGTTTCGCAAGCGTGGTTGCTGCTGACGGCGACTTCTCCATATAGCCGAAAGTGGCTTCTGCGAATGACGCCTCTACTGCGTTTTTCTTTATGTCCACTTTTTTTTTGTGGCAATAAATTTTTTGCCTAAGAATTCTCTCTGTTGTTTACACTTTCGGGCGGCACAACAGTTACGAAGTGGTTACGTTGCACAGTAATGCTCGCCGTTTAGGGGCACGGACTGAATCTTTCCATCTAGAAGCGGTTTTGATACAGCGGATTGTTTGCAAACATCCGGCCTCATTCCCAGGCAGGAAGTTACATATGATTAGCGAAAAGAAAAGGAAGACAGTGTTTTATTTCTCTCCTTTAAAAAACAGGACATAAATACGACGGATGCCGTGAATGCGCCCGTCATTGCAGTCGCCGGCCCGCGCGCCGAGTATGGCGACCATATGGCGGTTGACGAGTGCGAGCAGCGAAAAGCAGCCGCCCGCGGCCAAACTCAGGAAAAGCAGCTGCTCACGCGAAACCAGCTATCAGGCAGGCAAGCGGGCAAATGTAGGACGCGCATGCACCTAATCATCGTCCAGCGCAGCCTTGACGCGGCCATTGCACCTCCTAGTGGCGCAGAGGCAGCTTCAAAACACCGCTCCGACATCTCGAAAAATTTTGCGCACGCCTGTACCTTAGCTCAATCTCCAACAAAAAACGCCACTAACACAGAAAGTCACTATGGTCTCTTACGCCAGCGGGAAGCAGTCTCCTTGAGGCAAGCATCCGAGGTTGTTTTATAAGGGTCTTCTAAAAGTCACACGAGACTGACTGAGTTCACCCCAGCAAACACGCCAGGAATTTCCACCTTCCGCGTACAGAATGAATCTATGAATCATTATTAACCTGCTTAACTCTTTCCTTACCGTGCCTATTCAAATTGTTAAGTTCCCCATTGTGAGCAATCTGGGCAGCTTCTGGACAAGTGATGTCATTCAGTATGTTGCAAATGACTGTACTTCAAAGTTTTGAAGTTTTGAAGTTTCAGAGTTTCGAAGTTTCAAAGTTTCAAAGTTAACACTACAGCTGGAGGAATCGTAGAAAAAAGCTGCCCTTGGGCAGCTTGACGAGTCTACAATCCTAATTATTGACAGGGAGGTAACACAAGAGTTTATACAATTTTAAAAACAAGCACATCAAGTTACGGTTACGAGCACTTCGGTTACGGAATCGCATTTTTCATTAACCTGATAAGGGAGCATTTTTAAACTTCGCACGAAACCTGTCAACATGGAGCGATAGCGCAACCATGAGACCCAAGGTGGCGGTTTCTTTTCGCTTCGACCATCTTCAGCAGTGACGGTGCTTCCGTGATCATCGACACTTGGCTCTGTAGGTGCAAGCGACCGCTTTGTGCGAACTGATGTTGTCCATTTGCCTTATTTTAGTTCAGACAGAGATTATTGCTCCCACCAGCCCAAACTCTCGACAGATGCCCTTCTGCAACTTTCATTTCCGCTGTTGTCGAGGAAACTGTTTTCAGGACTTCTCTGGACGTATCGGGCACGCTGTGAACGATTCCGTGCTGCCAGCAGTGTAGCGGTTATCTGCAAAACAGCCCGGGGTCCGCCTTGGCATTGCACTGCAAAGCACAAAGCGTTGCGCGTGGCAATTGAGGCATTTTTTTTCGTGATGGGAAGTTTAGCATGACGAGTTCTGTCGCTTTATATACTCTTTTTTTTTTCGCATAGTCACGCACACAACGTGTATTCTAGGTTTTTTATTCTCCTGCATGCATTTTTTCCTATAATATTTTTGTCATTTTATGTGCGAGTCTCAAATTTTGCCAGGTATTTTTCTTTCGTAAGCAACATATATACTGTATTTTATTCTTGTATCAATGAAATTGTAATTATATTATCTGAGCTATGATATGCTGGAGTGAAGAAATATGTTTATATTAATGAGTGAAAAAATTTATGCGCGCCATTCTGAAATTGCCTGTCGTCCCGCGGTAATTAAAAATTTAAAACGGGATGTCTTTTGTAGGACTCAGTCTCCTCATTAGACGGCAGAACGGTGGTTATTTGGAAAGGCGCTGTGGAGAAGATGGCGGCGCTCCTCGTTACTTCCAGAGGCAAAGAACAGCTACCAGTCACCAGATTTCCACGGTTGAAAGGATGGAAACTTCTCAGTAATGCCGTAAAGTACGCAGATGTCCGCATTCAAAAAAAAAAAAAGAAAAATGTGCGTGAGGGTTCACGCTTTCAAATTTATATAGATTCCACAACGAGATGAGTCACACTTCGGTCGACCCAAAAAGGTCATTACTGGTGCAACGGTGGATCATACTGATGCCACTGTTAGGCAGAGTAGGCGTATATATTTCAAATCACAGTAAAACGAATAGTTGAGCTAGTTGGTACATTGTTTGATTGGAAACACAGCACCGCGACTAGGGACGAAGAAGGAAAGATAAGCGCTACTAAGGAATGAAAGTCTATTGGAAAAGGCAGGGATAATGAACACTCAAAGTACAAACACGAGCGCGTGTGCTTCGCCAACAAGATACAGAATGCGTCACTGATAGGAATCCAAATACATAATTTCACATTCATGGGTAAGAACAGGGGGGCACGTGCCGCTGTTCTTATGAATATGATATGCCTCACATACAGGTTGTTTCACCTAAGACTTTACACAATTTTTAAATATAGACATCTTCAGTTAGAAGAGCGCTTTCTCCGCCATAGCATTGTCAGCTGCATACTACATCATAATAAAGCTAAGACGTGCTAACTAGCTGTCGGCTTAACTAATACTCAATAGTTTGATTTCTAACTATTATAGTTACCTTTATTAATTACTGAGAGGCGTGTAGCCCATCGCAAGTAATATTCATATCAGTTTTTGAATTTCGAAAATGCGGTTATATTCGGCGCTGTGGCCCATAAAATGTTGGCTCTTTTCGACGAGTTACGTGCAGTGGAGAGGTTGCTTTGCTTGTTAACCATCCTGCTGGGTTAGTACGTCTTCGCTGAATTCTGATTAACTACACCGCCGAGAATGCTACGCCTAAAAAAAGCGTTGTTCTAACTCAAAAAGCCTACTTTTAAAAATTGTGTAAACTCTTTGGTGACGCACCCTATATATCTCTTGTTAACTTATCTTTATGCCCCTAGAGAACATTAGTTTTATTAAAAAGAGGAGTGCGTTCATTTTGATTCGACGAACTGGAATTCTTAAGACAACAAACTCTGTAATACAAAGCAACATTTTTGTGCAGGCGCACTCGTGTTTTTAAGCATTTCCCGGTTTGCCCTACATAGTTCTTTCCGCAAGTAAAAGGGACGTCATAGACCACACCCACAGACCCTCAGCTCATGATGCAAGCTGCAACTCATGTTTAACTTAGCACATTTTTTTTTACTTTTCCTTGTTTTTGTTTTTGTTCTCACACTCCTCTGTCAACTACAGAGCAATTTTTTTCTATTTTATTAGGAGCCGAAAGCAAGACTTCTACCCTATATTTAGCGCCTACTTGCTTTCGCCGATGGGACAATTAGAGAATGTACGTTAGTACCGCATTCTTCATTTTCACCCTACTGGAACCCGATGGTTCAAACGTAACAACTAACTTCAGTTTTTTCTAGATTTTGTTACAAGCAAGAATTATAATATCGTGTGGAAGTGGATAAAACATGTCCTGCACTTGGATACTAAACATACCGCGCAAGCTCGGATTATTGCGCTTCTAATATTCAACAATGGCTGAAGAATAATGATGCAAGGAAAGGATAATCAGTGGCAAGTGCACAGGCGCGGACGTCAGTAAACGGAGCAAAATATTCCGTTCTGAGTGCAATAAATTTAGTCTTCTCTATCAGAAATAAACACTACTAGCCCCCGACAGAGCGCTCTAGTGTTCACTACCTACTGGAGCATGACATAGCTGGAAATTTAAATTAGGCACTGCGTGAAAAATGTTCGAAGTCAATAGCACGCTCCGTTTAGTTATGTCGTCACCTGTACATAAGTTCCTTTGCAAGAAGGTTGAAACGGCATGCTGTTGCAAGTAGCACGTTCAGTAACGATACGTCAGAAAGGATTGTCGGGTTTGTTTATTTATTTATACAAAAGCAATTATTTATACAAATACCTCACAGGTTCCACACTTGAAACACTGTGTGAGGGTAGGGGTTACAATATTTAGCAAACCAAAAGATGGTACAAAGTGGAAAGAACAAAAGTAATTATGCGTTTTCGCAGAAAAAAAAATACTTTCAGGCAGTTTATTTCCACATTCTTAACAGAATGCGCTCCGCATTCATTTCCCCCGCCATTCGGAACGCTTCGCACTTTTGCCTACTCGCATTCGCGCGCGCCAGTTTTTTATGATGGCATTCGTAGCCTTTTCGCGCAAGCGCTTTTCCGGCAAAGTAACAAAATACCTTTCGTTATATCAAAGAACCGCAGGCAGGTTTCTGGCGACAGCTGCAGAACGCCATCTTTTAACAGACCCGCGCTCAGTCCCGTTCAGAGCAAGAGCACATTCCACAACGCGCCTCGGTTGCTCTCCTTTCTGGGCATCATGGCAGATTGTCCTTCCTAGAGACAGCTCGCCTTGTTTTTGGACGGTTGGCTGGAGACAGAATTTCGGACCTAGCTTGAGGAAGCTGAGGCAGGGACACTAGCTTGAGGCGGGAACACACTGAGTTCCTGCGGTATTCCTCAGGCCCCTGATTGCCTGCAAAAAGGAAGTCTCCATGTTGCGAAGGGAAGCTACTTGTTTTGTGCAAACAGCCAGTGCCGAAAAAGTTCCAGAAGATCCTCAAGCTTGTTCCGAAATTCTGTTTCCAGCCAACCTTCCAAAAAACCAGAGAAGCTGTCTCTTGAAAACACCATCTCCCGTGAAGCCCGCAAAGAAGAGCAACCTAGGTGCATTGTGGAATGTGTTGATGCTCTGAAGAGAAGTTATGGCTGATCTGCAAAAAGGTACGCTTTTTTCGCCTTTGTTTCTTGATGTGGAAGGAATTGCGCGCGGTTGTTTCAAATAACAAGGTTATTTTGTTACTTTCGCGGAAAAACTCTTCCGCGAAAGGGCTAGGAATGTCATCACAAAAAACTTCAACCTTGCGCGCACCAGTGCAAGTAGGCAAATGCGCGAAACGTGGAATGAATTTAGAGTGTCTTCATCCATCTGTTAAGAATGCGGAAGGAAACTGTATTAGTTATTTTTTTGCTGCAGAAAGGCATAAACCCGATATTTCTTTCCGGTGCGTTGTTACTGAACGTGCCACCTGCAACAACATGCAGTTCCAAGTTTTTTGCATAGGAACTTATGTAATACACTTGCCATTGATGACTGATTTCTTGCGTCAAATTCTTTGGCAGTTGTTGAATATTTGAAGCAACCCGAATGTTTCGAGTATGCTTATTTTCGATGTGCAGGATATGTTCGATTATTTTTTTTTATTGGATGTTTGCCATGAGTAATAAAAATAGGCTGCTAATAAGCTGAAGTAGGCCGTGGAGCCCATTTTCTACACTTCCGCATGATAAGCTCCTCCATTGTGTTAGCAGATGTATAGAAGGTAAGGGTGAAGAGACATTCATTTCAAAGTGCAGGGTCGCTGTTGGTTCTTTTTCGAACTTTTCTCTTTTTATCTTAAATACACTTATTTAATGGGAGGGCCAACTCTATATTCAAAAAACGGGGGTTTGCATCGCCTTCAAAATGGCTCTGGCGCTAAGTAATATCTTCCTGTGCTATGTGAACAAGGCTGTCAAAAGTAACTGAGGTGACTGTTTTAAATAGGTCCTCCGATATGTGGACGTTTATCCAATTTTTGTTGACAAAATTGTCTTCAAGAGGCAGGTAAATGATATCGTAAAGATATTTCATGTTAGCGATTATGGCTTGAAATTTGCATTTAAAACTCCGAAATCTTTAAAAGGTGCTCCTTCTTCCAACCTGGCTTTGCATAGAGACTGTTATCTTAACAATTCCAAGTTCTCAAGCAAAAGTGCATGCACTCCTCTCTTTAATAAAACTAAAGCCCTGCACAGGCATAAAGATTAGTTAACAAGAGACATATGTGAGGCATATAATATTAACAAGAACAGCGACACGTGCGTGACCACTCCTGTTCGTATCCATGACTGTGAAATAATATATCTGGATTCTTATCTGTAAGGCATTCTCTATCTTGTTGGCGAAGCTCGTGCGCTCCTGGTTGTAGGTTCCGTGTTTATTATCCCTGTCTTTTCCAATAAACATTTAGTTTTTAGTAGCGCTTGTCCTTCTTCGTCCTTTGTTGTGGCGCTGTGTTTGCAGTCACATTATTTCAAATGCCTCGCCATGAAATGGTATGACAGCATGGAAGGGGACAACAAACGCGATTTTAGCAACGGCCTCAGTTGTCTGAAATTGAACTTACGATGGTTGTGCAGCATCACGTAAAGATATTCCTTCTCATTTTATTGTTTTTTATCGCTTTTCATCATTAGTTGAAGAAATGCCACGCCTCCGCCATTGTTGACTTGAGCCAATAGCGAAGGGCAATTGTGGAGTATGGTGTCGCTTGGTCCAAAGACGTACCGAGTGTAAAACAACAACCACAACGAAAGAAATAAGTTAAACCGTCGTATTGCCTCGGCCCGAGGTTCTGACTGATGTTCGCAAAATCATTCGTGTATAGACCTCCCCAGCATCTTCAGCATGGCATAACGAAGAGCATTTCGTCACATAATCATTATGACCGTGGGCTTCATGATGCCGGGCCGTAGCGTTATCGCCATTCTATTGCAACTGCATTCGTTTTCGTGCTTTGTCACAGGCAAAAACGCCGCCCAGCCTTCCTTTTCATTGGGATCAGTCAGTTGGCTGTGGGGGTGACAAAAATTGAACGCGACTGACTGAAAAGAATGATTGTATCTTTCTTTTAACTAAGAAACCTAGGCTGAGAAGGTAAAGTTCACATTCTTTGGTCACGCGAAGGGCTCCCTAGGAAGACCTAGCCGAAAAAGTCAAAACAATGTGTGATGGCCGATACGCCTCGGTATTGTTGGTTTAGTTTATGAGGGTTTAATGTTCCAAAGCCACTCAGGTTGCGAGGAAATTTCGACCACCTGGGGTTCTTTAACGTGCACTTACATCGCAAAGTACTCGGGTCCCTAGCATTTCGCCTCCATCGAAATGCGACCGCCGTGACCGGGACCGAATCCGTGTCTTTCGGGTCAGCAGCCGAGCGCCATAACCACTAAGCACCGCAGCGGCTTCGGTATTGCTGGATGAACTCATGCAAGCAATATGCAATAGTCATAGAGCTCTCTGAAGGTTTAGTCATTTGCATAATAGCACACGCCATGCGTGGGCGGTCGAGGTAACGGGACGAAGTTTTTAACTCAGAGATAAACGGGGTGGTTAGCGTTCTGTAAGGTTAAAGCTTTCCTATAATGCCATTCCTTTGCTTTTTGGGACGGCCTAAGTAGAGCGTCACCGCTTAAAAAAGAGCTTCCAGTTTCCTTTCCGGCAATCGCATGATATAACCACATGGGCTTGGAGACTTATTGTTTCCAGTATTATACAAAGGAACAATGTGAAAAAAAAACTGATGAACAAAACGAAAACGGGATGATCAATTTGATAAAATGCGCCAGCTGGTCCAGGCCGCGTCCTTTTGTTAAGTGCTTGACCAAGGAAAGATTCACTATCCCGGCTGAGTAGAGGTGAAACACTGCTTTCGATTAAGAAAAGAGCGACTGATTTGGTGGCTATTTTTAGAGACACCATAGCTGTTTTAGAGAGGGAACATAACCGATGGTCGGTGAAGGTTTTTTGTTCCTTTCTTCTTTTTTTTCTTTCTGTGGTGTTTTTCCTTACTCCCATTTATTCTGAGGGCGGAAATAAATCGCTTTTGATGCTAGTAAGCGCCCCGTGTAGCCTTAATCACGTGTGCCTGTCTTTTTGCGCTCAAGTATCCATTATGAATCAATACCAACATGCCCAACTTTTTGCCCTCCTTGAAGGTAAAGTAAGGCTTTTTGTCGGGCTAGTTGGTACATATTCATATTTGATGGGCTGTGCGCTAAAAAGACGGTCACAGGAAAAAGGATAGAGACGACAGGAAAGAAGCGCCGTCCTGTCGTCTCTATCCTTTTTTCTGTGAACGTCTTTTTAGCGCGCAGCCCATCAAATATAACCTTGAAGGTAACGCTCTATTTTCCAAGAGAAGGCAAGCGTAGAAGGGGGCGGCTGAAAGTTAGGTGGGCGGATGAAATTAAGAATTTTGCGGGGATAGGGTGGCCCTGGCTGGCACAGGACAGGTTAAACTGGAGAGATATGGCAGAGGCCTTTGCCCTGCAGTGGGCGTAGTCATGCTGATGATGATTACGATGGTGATTGTTAGAGACACCCCGAAACTCGAGGCGACTACAGTAACCATAGCAGTGTGTTTTTGGACCACTTTGGCTCTCTAATCCAAAAACTTATAAAATTAGACTGACTACAACGCTTAGCCCTCGCCACGAATGCCATACCGTGAAGAAGCTAAGTGTAGCTCGCCTTCTTTAGCACTTCGTTTCTAAGAAAACAGTACAGTTAGGCAGTGGCAGTGCAGTTAGTCCCCAAAGCAGTAACCTTTGTACCTCTTCTATAGCTTCGACCGAAACTTTTGTTTCGGCAAGTTTTTTATTCATTTCGAAGGTCAAGAATACTCAGCATGGAAGACAGGATGCAAAAGAACGCTTCACATACTAACGCAGTATGCCTTCCGCTGGTGTATCTTAAGTGTTTCTTTTGTGTCCCGTCTTTCGTGGTGTGTATTCTGGGCTCTTCTAGTTTTTCTCCCTTAGGGGGGTAGACTGAAATTGTCTTAACGCGGGGTAGAATGGCCCAGGCGCTTTTAGCTTGAACGCGTCTCATGTCTCGCCGGTGGCAAAATCCGCTTCGTTCGTACATCACGAAAACTTTAAAAAGAAACCGTACCCGACTGAGCAGGTAGCAGATACTGATATGGGGACCCAGCGACATCAAGGCCCATGTTTTTGCGCATTTCGCTAAAAGTGAGTCAAGATAGTGGAGGGAAGAAGATTGTTTGTTAATACTTCTCGCAAAGTGAGAAATTGTTTGCGGCGAA
This sequence comes from Amblyomma mixtum, assembly GCF_055824585.1. Taxonomy (NCBI): domain Eukaryota; kingdom Metazoa; phylum Arthropoda; class Arachnida; order Ixodida; family Ixodidae; genus Amblyomma; species Amblyomma mixtum. The sequence goes on from NC_143014.1 coordinate 412,862,472, forward strand.
TCTAAACTGAACGTAGCTCGCAATAGAACGAAATAATCTGTTACGAGAACACAGCAATGATTTACTCACGCGCCTCACATCGCAGCGCATGCAGGAGATCCGGCTCATCCCAAAAATGCCTTCATTTCCTCTTCCCTTGGCTGCTTAATTGCTAAACGAGGGCCTCGGTTCTGGCAGTCTTGATGTCATCGGAAGCATATGAGGGTTTTCGCCCAGCTTACGCCCTCGCCGTTCCGCGACGTTCCACGTCACACTCGCGATAATACTGCACGTAGTATACGTCCGCCACTATGGACGAGGGTGGAGCTGGTGGAAACTCTCAATGGTAGTTTACACGTCAAACGCAAATGCCCCGAAAGCAGAAGATTCGGCAGCCATCACTGCAGCTCAGTTGGTAGAGCACCGGACGCGTAATTCGGAGGTAGTAGGTTCTAGATCCAACCGGTGACATGTGGTTCTTTTTTTCTCCTGCTTTCTAATCAACTACCTTTAAGCGACAAATAATAACTATGAATCTCGTATTGATCCACACCACATATTAAAAAAAAAGCATTCCCCCATGCTTATTGGTTTCTGTGCCTGTTGACTTCCTGCGTAGTAAGAAAGGTGGTCTCCTGGTTACGCGTTCAACAGGCTCAGCATCTCTGACTCCGCCGCTGTCACTCCATCTGGGGAAGAGCGCCTCCGTAAGCAACGGTGCCGAAAGGCAAAGTCGCAGATGATGGACAAAAGTGGAAGAATTGACCGCATTCGCGCCGCGAGGGAGTCACCGTCGTGAAGTCCAACTCCCTACAACGCATGCACCAGGCGCTGGAAGCTGAAACTTTCTCAACTTTTATCAGCCATGGGTATCTCACAAACCATACGCCAAGCGCGCTGGCAAGCGGTTTACGAACGTGTAATTTCTGAATCCGTGTACCGGTGAATGAACGAAAAAAAGAAAAACACTTGTTGATTAACATAACAGTTGCATGTTGATGCTATGGAGAACTACTCTGAAAGAGGCAGTGACCTAACTTTACTTTTTTTTTGTTGTGTTTAAAAAAAAATACTTCTAAATCTCTGTGGTGTCGTCTTTTCAGGCGTACTCTAAAACTCGCACGTCCGCGCCAAGCCACCAATTAGTCCGCGTATATCTCTACTCTCTCACGCACCCCTTTACAAAAGACGACCGATGTCAGCGGAAGGCTTCACGAAACTAACGTTTGTCAAACAAGCGTCATCAGCAATTTTACCGTAACCGCTGAAAGGATGGTCAAAGCACCAGCACACGATATCCTTTTATCAGAACAACGTATACAGTGGGAAAGCTCAATGCTGCTAGAGTTGCACCGAGCCTTCGTCGAATAGGCTTCGACAAAGCCATTTCCTACACAACCGTCCTCACTGAACAGGAGCAGACTTTTGTAAAGATCCTTAGCCAGATTTATTCGCTTAATATTTTGCCATTGGCTAGCCTCGCCTTTGACACCAGAACCGATCAAAGATATTGCATGCTAGCTATGAGCCGTGGCGTCAATGGCAGCACCTGCCAATGATAAATTGGCAAAGGAATGAATCCGAAAATTAATAGTCCCAAAACACTGCCCCAGTGGCAATTCTCGATGCCTCACTGTGGTCTCGACCAGGAACCCGGTCTCGATGCCTCACTGTGGGTTCCTAAACAGCAATTAAATTCTTATAGCTGACCGCCGCAACTTTTATGACCAGCGCGTTTATGACGTTTTGGGAAAATTGAAAGCATTAGTTATCAAACGCCAATGCGCTGGCACGTGAGATGCCGCCACTTGCTTTTTTTGAACACGGTAGCCCAAATTCAAAACTGTGGGCCTTACCCAGGGTAATTTGAGCGAACATTCGAAGTTGAAGCATCGAAAAAACCAGTGCGAAAATATTCAATTCGGTTTCCAAATTGAGTATGATTTTTCGGCAGCTTACAATATTTACAAACTGCGTTCAATTTTTCGGGCTCTGAGAAACACTCCTCGGGGAAACTTCACTAGGTATTTCATACTGCCATGGCCTCATTCATTATTCAATCCAGCAACCGCCTGCCGGCGGCGAGCCTTGCACCGACTGACGGTTATTTGCGGGAATCCGAATGGCAGCTGCAGTTTTGATGGGCCCAGCGTAACTAGTTCCTCTATCTATTCGGTCTCATAGCTTCTTCGGCATTGAAGTGCAAGCTACGGAGCTAGCTTCAGTGAATCAAACGCTCAACTGCCGGACCAAACTGCACGCAAGAGCGGCTCGTGACTCATTGGTCCTTGCCGTCTCGGTGATCGTCATAGCCTGGCGTATATGCGACAGCAAAAGGTGCCCGCCAGCCATGCCTCTAACACGCTAGCAGCTTTGAGAATTCGCTTCCTGACCTCCTGGCGCCAGCTCTGCATGCAAGGGCAGAGGTCCAGGATGGTCGGTTGTTCAAACCTTGTAAAACAGCGGAAAGGACGCGGACAAAGACACAAGAGGACGCAGACTGCGCTGCACCGTGTGCGTCCTCTTATGTCTTTGTTCGCATCATTTGCGTTGTTTTACAAGCTCTGCAAGGCTTCTAGTTCAGCGTTAACAAATTTCGATGGCGGGTGTAGGTACGGCGAGAGTATAAGGAGAGCGGGGGATTCTACTTCTACGACTTGTGTACCACTTCCGGCTCTTTTGAACCGCACCGTTCCGGAATCAAAGAGATGCAAGAAATTGTCATCCATCACCGCATCCACATTCTGCTCCTTTCAAGCTTTGTACGTCTCAATTAACTTTGCCAGGGTTTAAAAAAATGCCGAGGCACTCTGTGACGGCGGGACCGCATGCTTGTCGCTGGCTTTTTTATGGAGCAAGTCACACTATCTTTTTGCATTGTACTTAATTGCATAATTAGTCGAGATTAGTTAACCAACTTCGCAACCAATCAAGATAGGCGAAAAATTCCAATGAGAAAGTTGTAGAACGGTCCACAGAGCGCACGATTGAACAGTTTCTAACTTCCAATCAATTACGTATTAGTTTTTTTTTTCGCTCACTGCAGATGACCACGAAATGCAAAAAATACCACGGGACCTGCTCTCTTGCGCGTCGCGATTGCAGTGCTCTCAAACGCTCCGCGCACGAACGAACTTAACATTTAACCCAGTGTGCTCCCGCTTGAAAGGCGACAGGGCAGCAAAGCAGGAGCTGGCTGGGCGATTTACTATACTAGGGGACAGCTTTCTGTGGATATGCAGGGGAAGCTACAAGGGCGAGGCGCAAGGCCTTCACAAGCGCCCTCTTATGACGCGCTCACGAGGAAGAGAGGTGTTTAAAGCTCTCTGGCAAAACAAATATTGCCATGTCTGGTTTCGAATCCTTGGCGGCGCGAACAGATCAGCTTCGCTGGCCACTGCACGAGAGCACTAGGCTATCGCCGCAGGTGAACACGCCTCGTGTTAGACTGCAACACACTCTCGCGCTGTGCATTGCACATCGTCGTCTTCGTCAACTTCCATCTGCGGCGCGAACCGATCAGACCAGCTTAGCCTCGGTCAGAGCTTAACCTGAGTTTATATATCGTCGCCAGACGTGCCGACGACCCAGCAAAGCTAAACCATGAGCCAACCAGGATGAACACGTGCTATCGCACGTCTACTCGGTTTAACTCGGTTAAAATCCTACCAAATCTTTTTTCTGCTCTTGACTGCATCAGGCGCTTTCACGGGCACCTAAGGTGTTACGCAAGTGTCACGAGTTGTGTAAGTAGTGCGAAGTTTAGGAGGCGGCAATTGAAGTGGACATATTTCGTCAAAATTTTTCATCTGTCTGTTTATTTTTTTCGCAACCCTCGCGTCTTAATCTATCGCATGACGAAACTTTATAGCGAAATAGGCAGTACAAATATAGCAAATGTTCTTTTTTTACATGCGATCGTCAAAAATTGCGAGCGAATCGCGCTTGTCATGGTCCCAGAGTATCACGAATGCCGCGGGTTATCGACGACGGTGCACGGTTTTAGTATCACCATGGAGAAGAGCAATCACAAGATTACAGCTTCCGTTGGTCGTAAAGCCGCATTCTCTGACCAAAAGCATAAGCTTACGAGGCGATAAATGAGGAAAACGAGGGAATTAACTTTAAGCTTGATTTTCTCAGCCTTCACTTTCTCTTTTATCGCTATCACCCATCCCTTCAGCATTTTGTAACGAATGAGAGTAGAACGATTCCGTTTCTTGCGCATAAATCGTAAGATGTTCAGTAGTGGTATACAGCCCCTTCCTTTTCTATGTACGCGTGCAATGCTTTTTAAAGGTTACCTTTGTGAGGAATGTTTCCATGTAAATCGATGCATCCTGTAACTTTTATCTCCATGATTACTGGGCATGTAAAAAAATACAACTAATAGCTTTGATCCGCAGAAGAGGCGCCCCGCCGCGGTGGCTCAGTGGTTACGGCGCTCGGCTGCTGGCCCGAACGTCGCGGGTTCCATCCCGGCCGCGGCGGCCAAATTTCGATGGAGGCGAAATTCTAGAAGGCCGTGTACTGTGCGATGTCAGTGCATGTTAAAGAACCCCAGGTGGTCGAAATTTCCTGAGCCCTTCACTACGGCCTCCCTCATACTATGAGTCGCTTTGGGACGTTCAACCCTAATAAACCAATCCGCAGAACAGGTGCTTGTGAACATGCTTACATAAAAAAAAAACGCGTGACTGTGTTCCTATAATTATATAAAGCCAGGGTATGACTTTAAGAGGATGTTGATTGGAATTACTCGACTAGATCAACTTGCTTGCAATAAAGTTGAGTTATCAAGATAGCATAAAAAGTTACAGCTCTGCGCGAAATTCGCTTAGATTTCATGCATAAATACATCAAATAGTTTTAATTGCCGCATCCCCTGAAGAACAAGTATGGGCTGCAGCAGTGGGCATTGCGCTCCTGTCCGGTTGACACTTTCTGTGCGGAGACCTTTTCGCCTGCGGTCCGTCATCCTAAAGCGAAATAAGCTTTTAACTTAGGCTCAGTTCACTCAAATCGAAAAGTACTAGCTGCGCTCTTTTCGAATCAAATCTTGCCGAGCCCCGGCGTGCATTTCAGCGGTGTCTGAAGCGACAGACGCGGACGGTCTGCTCGTGATGGAGCGACGGAAGGAAGGACGCAGAGCTCGGCCGAAAAAGCAATTCAGGGCGGGTTTAAGTGGAACGACCACGGGGCGGGAAGAAAAGTGCCCGGCGATTCGCCAGTCCTGCGCGATCAATATTTGCACAGCCGCGGTCATTTCTGAACGAAATGACAGAGGACACAACGTTTACGAATGCGGCTCGGGGGATAACCTTTTTGCAAATTTGATGAAGGGACATGTATTAGCCGCGATCCATTTCCGCCAGTATCGGACGCCGTGGTCTCCGGAGGAACGCGCCTTGGGCGGTGCGTCACGCGGCCACGAACGTCTCGCTGCTCGGACTCTAGGCGTTTTACCACCCCTCAGCTATTCTTGGCTCCCAGTAGACGAGAGTCCTTGCTGCGAGAGTCCTTGCACTCGCCACGCACCGAGCGATAGCGATAAGGCCGCGTTTCGCAGTCTTGAGGCGAAGCACATGGCCGCTGCGTCTCGCCAGACAAGGAGACTCCTTTGGCGTCCAGCCTCTAGTTACGCGGCCTTTGCTCACGGTTCCCAGAATCCTCTTTGAAAGAACTGGGGTCATATTACGCAGCCCCTAGCAGTAAGTCGCTATGCAGTGAATTTTTTTTTGCGGCGAGAAGCTCTCCGCGCTTGAGAGACTCGCTGAGTGTGAAGAATCAAATGCAATATTTAGGCACCCCGGAATCAAGGATATCGCACTCTCTCGTCTTGAACTCCTTTCAACTCCCTTCAACTAAGGCAGTCTTTATCTCGAGGGAGGTGCGCACCTTGTCACAGGGTAGTCCTTAGGGGAAGGAAGTTTAAAGAAGTTCCTAGCGAAAGGAGAGCGAACATCTCCCTCGAAGAGTGCGTGAAGGGCGTATGAAAATAACGCTTTTCTTCAATAATTTTTTTTTATTAGAAGCTATATTAGTTTTTATCGCATAAAATAAGTATTCCAGCTCGGTTAGTTATGTTTCATTCTAGCGACTGCATTATACAACTTTTTTTTTATCATGGTTTAACGTCCCAAAGCAACACAGGCTGTGAGAGACGCCGTAGTGGAGGGCTCCGGAAATTTTGACCACCTGGGATTCTTTAACGTGCACTGGCATCGCACAGCACACGGGCCTCTAGAATTTCACCTCCATTGAAATTCGGCTGCCGCGGCCGGGATGCACTATACAACTGTACTGTCATACTAAGCGCTTGACGGCTATGCCTCGACTACGCCATTTTGATTGGTTTTGATCTGTCACACGCATGCTCGCACCTCGCGCGTTCTGCCATGTAGTATTTCTCCATGCCATGTAGTTCAATATGATGGACAATATATTCCAAGCAGCACAGGCAGTCGGACCAATATTGGAAATGGATGGTCTTACTCTGCTCCTTTGTAGGATCATCGGCCTTTGCCAATATGTGTCCAATATTGGGCCGATTACCTGTGCTGATTGGGATATGCATTCGCATAACGCGCACAATCTCCGGTAGCGAAGCGTGAGATCGGAGAATTCGCAGAGTCGCAATGGTCGTAATCCATTGCACAGGTATTGCACAACGCCGCGCATGGTGTCCGGCAGAGCGGACAAAAGCGCTCTGCTGAGAACATGTTAGTTGTTTTTTTTTTCAACTATATTTTTTTTAATGTGACAACTGCATTTTGTGAGAAATAAAGAAGCATTAAAAACATTTCAGTTATTTCGAACGTTTTGTTTTTATGAGTTTGTACTGAATGAAACGCGCCTAATGTGCTCCTGGCGGATCCACTGAGAAGTTCGTTACAGACCGCGTGACACGGCGACAATTCCTCTGAGGCGAAATTCCCTTGCACTCATTTAAGTCAAGGAAGCTCAAAGGAGTTCCGAGTCGGCCCTGTGAGAGAGAGTCATAGGAGAAGAAACTGCCCGTTCGCTTTTGTGTTCAGATTAGTGGGCTAAGACCTCGAAGCTGTACATTTCATCACCAAGCAGCCTGCCTGGACGAAATGATTTCCAAAGGAATCGATTATGGTGAATATGAAAGGCTTTGTGGAGCATGAAGTATTTGGAGATTGTCTATACGGATTCTGAAGTTTAAGTGCGCGGATTTATACCAGCTTGCAGAGTGCTCAGACGTTCCTGGCGGGTTTCTCTATGGGCTTATGTGGACGCTCAGATATTCAATACAAAGACGTGGGGCTAGAGCAAGGCCACGGTGCGAGGCAAAACGTTTCGACAGCCTAGAGCTTGATTATGTCATAATTGGGCAAGAATTAGCGGGTCTCTAAGCTCTTGGAGTAATCACTCGTTTTTCGCGCACACCGTCTGTATGAAGAAACTATCGTATCATGAGAGTGATCGACGCTATTTTTGGCTATAGACGAGCGGCTTAAATGTACATACGTCGCATTGTGTTATCCTTGCACTAGATGCATTCATTACCAGAAATGCCCCTCCCACTGGCCCCCTATTGTGACAGACAATTGTGGCCAAATTGGAATTTAGTCCAAAACTAAAATTTAGATTTCTTACAAAGTGTACCACGCAATCTTCGCCTCGTTTCTGAAATAGACTCGCGAACAATACGCTGACATAACTTAAACTATGCGGTTGGTACAGTGGTGAGCAGCTTTGTCTAGAGCGCTTGAGCAGTGCGCACCTGGTAACAAAAACCGAAATTAGAGAGCAGCCCCTCCTTACAGGGCAAAGTTTTCGTGCCTGCTTTGTTTACGAGGCTATCTGGCGCTACTTCCGTGCAAGCGTAGCAGCTGGACCCTAGAGGCTGCCACAAAATCTGGATTTGTTTGCGAGGAAGTGCACCGCCCGAGCGCTCTAGACAAGGCTGCTCACCACTGTACGTTATTGACCGGAACGATTTAATTCCGCTTATTTAAATCATCAGTACAATTGATCTTCTGGTGAAGTGTTGAATTTAGACAAAACCTTTCAACTTGTCTAGCGTTCTAGAAAACGTTTCATTCAGCGTATTTCATGATGGTGAAACAGCGGGACGGCACACGTCCAAAGAAGACAACAAAGGACTGAACAAAGCGCTGCGTAGCATGCATTATCTTCTTTCTCAGTGTGACGTTGCGCTGTTTCACCATCATGCAAAACCAACTCGGCCAACATTTTGTGCTGGCAGCATATTTCCTCTGGCTAACGGTTACGCATCTGTTATTTTGTTTATTTTTGCTCTGAAAACCCTTGAAATGAGAACAGGAATCCCCAGTTACCCGCGATGTCGGTGCTTTCAAACCAGCGGCTCATTAATTAATTTTTAAGCTCTCTGGGCCGGAATGTTGTAACGATTCTATTGCAGTTTTATCTCTTAGCGCCTGTTGTCACTGGCTAAGGCGCTGCCAGGGCCGGGGGGGGGGGCGGAACGACGAGTGATAACGGTTGAATGAAACTGAAGGAAAACAGTGGTTAGGCCAGCATTGGTTGCTTGTAGCGTTGCTAGCCGCCCTACCCGTATCTTCACTAAGCCAGTGCCAAAGCGTTGGCTAGCGCAGTAGATAGAATAGAAGGAGTACTTTGAGCTGCTCTAGTGGTCGGCCAAGAGCACGCTTTCATTTGCGCCCTCCAACGTTGCATCTATATATATTTGAGTCTTGCCTGGAGGTACGTGCGACATGCCGCATTTACTCTTTCCTGGTTGAGCAAAGGGGACAATGTAAACAACACAGATACAATGTCTGCATAAGGATAGGGCATTTTGCATGTTATACAAACAATCATAAGGGGACTAACATAAACAAGAGGAAAAGAAAGAAAAATGAACCTTTTCCATGCATCTTATCGGCTGAATGTAAACCACAGGGCGAACTCGCCTACTTACATCCATAAGTACGCACATACTTACTTGCACATGTCTATTTGTCTCGAACACACATCGAAAAAAAAGTCTGCCCGTGGAAGCGCAAGACAGAGAGCTCGTATTCAGGCCACAGCAATCAGGTGAAGTGCACACCCAGCACCTACAAAGTAGCATTTATTTGTAGCACAATACAGAAAAGAAAATTTTATAAAACACAAAATTCAACGATAGTAAACTACAAAGAACCATATGAAAAGAGAAAAAATCACAGTTGCACTCTTTACATAATAAGAGCCGCCGAATACACAGGTTTAATAGAAACAACTAAAACAATCGAATTTCGCAAGGGATATCAACAGAACATGTAGAATGTTTTTTTGCTGAATCATTGCAGTGAATCCCTCAAATGTTCTAGACCTAATATTAGCCAGGATTCTTGACATTTGACGTCCTTAAGAGACGGTAATGACAGTATTTAAGGAGGAAGATGACTAAAATGGAAGACAATATTGAACATTGGGCGCCTTTTTACACAGTTTGTATATACCTTAGAAACTTTTAACGCTCCTGTTTTTCTGAGTTTTAAGGCTTACTTTCAGGATTCTGTAATTTATTTCAGAAGTAGTTTCTGCTATTACTACGTGTGTAAATAAACAATGAAGAAAGGACACATCGCTGCGAGCATCTTAATGAGGCTAACTAGGCCCTCCATAGACGTATCACACAAAATACTTACGGCGATTCTGTGCAGTAATCGATTTATCTGACTTCTTGACAATGCACACGAGTCGTAAACACCGACACATCACCTTAAAAAATACTCCCCAATAGCCTTTAGCAGAAGTTGACGTAACCTAAGTGAAGTAGTGAATTTCATCCTGTACAGATACAAAGAGGTTGCACGGCGATGTTTGATTAGATGCTGAACATGAGCTGGCCTTAAAATGTATACGACATTTAGTTGTTTCAGGGCTGGGTAGAGGAACATATTGGCACCCAGAGCACATATTAGCGTGCAGAACAGCAGATCCGTTTAAAATCTCGCTTTCATAAGGGCTTCTAAAGCAAACCAGGCCGTCTTTTGTTATCAGTGTGCGATTAGTTTCATGAAAACCTCTCAAACACATCCTCAATGTCCATTTGTATCAGTTCTGACACAAGGCCATGTCATCAGCATGCTGGTAAATTATAGAATTAAGTCTGAAATCCTGCTAAATTGTTGACATATATAAAAAAGAAATGTCCTAAAACAGAACATCATGGTACGCCATATAAAACAGGTTTGAAATCGCTACACTTGTCTTTGAATCTCAGACCCTGATTACGATTTGATAAGTAGTTAGAGAAAACAAGTATGGTACGGTGCGCACAATTCTATCTTTCCCAGTATTTCAAGCTAAATACCGTGGTGAAACGTGTGGAAAGCCTTGGTTAAGTTTAAGCATAATCCGAAGACAATATCGTTTCCGTCTACGTGAATGTTAATCTTTTTGCTCCAATCCTCAAGAACATCCATAGTGCCAGTCTCACGCCGGAAATCGTACTGTGTGGTACTGAAGACAGCGTATGAGTCACAGAACGACACTGGCTCTGTTATACAATTTTGTGCATTAAAATATTAATTGCAGGCGATATTGCAATTGCACGGTAGTTTATTTTATCGTTTTTTTTTCTGACTTATCGATGGGCCGTATAACAGATATTTTCACATCCTTGAAGTATTTCTCTTGTTTAAAAGTAACCGTTGAGAATACTCAAAAGCACAATGTTTAGTTTACAGTAGTCCTTTCTTAAATCGCACAATCTGATCTTATCGCGCCTAGAGGGAAAAAAACACATTTACGAGAGCATCCGAGCGTGTTCTGAAGAACTCTCAGTGAAATTGAAGGTGCTGTGCCGTGTGAGCGGTTTCCTGCACCGGCGGAGATGGTTGGGGTACATACCTCGGCAGCTTCCAGCACACTGAGGAGGATCTGGTGACAAAGAAAGCTACCAGAACAACCAAGAATACAGAGTGGACAAGACCCCTTTAACTAAGCCGCTTCCCTCTAGACACGGGCTTTTCAAAAGGGGTGAGCTCGCCCCTATCTGATTCTCTCTCTCTTTTATCAAATACACCCCTATTAGTCCTGTCGATTGCACCTTTCCTGCCAGTTGTCGCATAATACGTTGGTTGTGCCTGCGCCGCAAAAGGCCCGAATGCTAATTACCTTGACGAAACGATGAAGGTTCAAAGAAACGCGCAAGGATCAGTGTAAGGGTTCGTCTGAAGAACTGTGGGGAATAGTATAGTTCTGTCCCCTGTTTTCTGCTCTTATTCAAATGGTAACAGTACTGAGTGTGTTGCTCCCCTCGAATACTTGATATGAGATCCGTCGCATAATTATTCAGGCCATTCAGACCAGTAGTGTGCATTGCTGCTGCGATCACTGCATGAAGGACCTTTCCCGGAAATTATGGCGGCGTTGTCTTTGCGTTCAACCGACAACTGCTGTCACTTTGTCAAGAGCCGGTCGAGAGAACATTGCTGAATAATATTCCGTGCTTTCTATTCACTCGTCCCTAAAATTTTGTACGCAAGCAGATACCACCGGGCAGAACAAGTTTTCGTTTTACTGGTGCTAGGACTCCTATTGCCAGGTACGCTTTGTACCACACTGCTGGACAGCAGCCTATGTTTTTTTTTCTGCGACTCCTGCATTCTTCAGACGTTTTCTGCACAAAAATAGGGCAACCTGATTCATTCTTCTCTACTCTTGAGCACCCCTTTAATTTCTGGTACTTAGCTTGACTTCACGAATCCTTTGGTCTGGGATCAATTCTTCTAATTTAAAGCAGAAATGACCGCTTGAAACTTTCTGCTGAAAGTTCAGGCAAGAAGCTTGTAGTCTGCTTCCTCTTCTATTTCTTAAATGCCACTTCTGCGCTCCTTTCCTATTAAGTACCAAGTGCTACGGCAGGAGCGAAAAATTTTCTAGCCCCCCCCCCCTCCCCCCCCCCCTCCCCCCCCCCCCCCGCCCACCCGGCTGTTTTTGTTTGTGACCTTTTAGAGAGGTCATCCTCTTGTACTTAATACCCATTCTGCTTAACTTTACACATTTGTTAGAATTTAGTCTCTTGCACTGAATACCGATTGTATTCAGTTGGCATTTTAACTTCTGAAAAGGCTTTCGGGAGAGAAATCGATGGCACAGACAGGTACCGCCCAGCCTAATGAGCTCTCACCTTTCGGGCTAAAAGTGTGGAAGCTCTGTTCCCTGTGTCCGTAAAAAGGCTTCGGGTTGAGCATGCTTCTCGAGGCTGCGAGTAGTAGCTCTGACCTTTATGCAGAGTTAAGGCTGCAAGCTGCGCTAACGGATGGAAAATCGGATTGACCGAAAGGGCGTGCGGATGAACAGGTGCGGAGAGGCGATGAGGTGAACTTTGCTGGAGAACCGAAAGCTTTCTGTGAAACGTACGTGTCCGACGACCTCTTTGTCGTCAGTTTGCTTTCCCGCGGGTCAGTGCTGCTAGATTGAACTCGTAGCTCTCGCGTTTCGCTCCAGTTTCACAACACCGGTGTAACTAAATCCAAACAGAATGATTCCTGTGTGGTTGTCGTTTTGTGATTCTGGTTCGCGTTGTCCTGTGCATGCGGGACAGCGGGTGCTTAGCGAAATCCACGACTCCCACAGCCGCGGAAGATGGCGTCTGACAAACGCCTTCACGCCTGGCCTCCTGGCAAGCACACTAGAAATTACACAGCTTTGGCAGACAGGTTTGACGGTCCACTCCGCTGAGACTCTGAGCGGACACTGAAACGCGCATGCGTAGTACACCTAGACGCTTGCCGCTTTGAGGAGCGACCCCTCCATTCCTCTGCCGCGCGCCTTAGCAGAGTGTCGCGTCCTACGGAAACGCCGCGGGATTTCCGGTTAGTTCAGTATAGCTGCCTCCGGCTTGACGGTCGCGTCTGAGAGCGCCCTATTTACAGTCTCAATGGCTCATTACAGTCTCAATGGATCAGGGTCACTAGTTTCTGTGATATGTCAGGCTTCAACTATCTCCCGTGTTACACAATCTCGGTGACGAAAAAGAACACACGTTTTGGAAAACAGGGGAGAACATTTCTTCTTGCGCTTGCTGCAGTTACGACAGTGAAGAGCCATATTGTTTGCAGTGTCACCTTTATTCATATCTCCGGCACGCTCCATCAACCACACATTCAAACATTGACCCCTCTGGCCTAAGTACACTTTCCGCACGACAGGGGGATTTTGTACACTGTGCCCACATTGCACGCGACGTACGGTGATATATGTGTGACAGCACATCATCCATTTCTTTTCCTTTGTTTGGCAGGCAGCAAAGCACATATGGGAAAGTAAGTCACTGCCTGCCTATTTCTTTTTTTCCAATGTCTGGCTATTCGCGCAGTCATGTTAAAAAGGGCTCGCGTCGACTCACTGCAAACGCTTCCAAAATCAATATATCGTCGATATATCTCCAGATAAGTCGGGACAAAAGGAACGGATACTACAGGAAACTCCGAATTGTTGTGCACAGCGTAAGAAGCGGGCAAAAAATGGTCACCAATTTGCTTAGTTAGGCCAATGCCAATTATGCCTGCTAGCAGCTCAGTTTTCGTTTTGGTCGCGTTGTTCAGATCCAGTGTTCTCGGATGGCTGTTGTTTTCGGTAGTCATCGTTCCTGTCGTTCCTTTTCAAGATAAAATAAAACGGATATATTGGGGCAACGGTAGCGTGATTTCTTCGCTCACCATGTCATAAATAAATGCAAGACAGACATTTACGGTATCTGTGAGCGAACAAAGTCAACTCCTCGTCAAGAGCAGAAGGAAGCGCACCGCAAAATTTTCTTGGTGGCAGCCGTCACTGCTTGTAGGTGAGTTGGCCAAGTTTACGTGAAAAACGTTTTAAATTGGCAAACAACTTCGGTGGCCCCGCTATCACACTGAACTGTATTTGGCTTTCCAATTTACAGACGTGCTACTGCCCTTAATTGCCCTTAACTTTTTTCTGGGCTCATGCAGCAGCTCGACTGCCTATCTGACATGCTAAGCCATTCTAGCGTCGCAAACTTCTCCCCATCTTCGCCTCTCCTTCACTCCACATAGGCGCCAATTTCTCCAACGTCACTCGTCCGTGACCGAAACGGGATTTCCTGCGCGGCATGAAGTGCAGCCACTTCGCTATTATCTCCAGGGAGTTCTTTCTCGGCTCATGTCTTTCGTGAAAGAGTTCAGGAGGAATATGAGCAGCTGTTATCAGATAAACCTCTCCTCATACATGAACCAGCTTTCCTTTCTTTTTTTGAAGGCCCCTGGCGATCTATACCCTTTCTTGGACAGATTGGGAAACTTTTTACAAGTCTTAATACGATTCGATCGAAACGAAGACGCGTGCAGGGAAATGAGATCAATTGTTACGGTGGTATAGGCTGCCGACAGTCTTTTTTTCCTGACGCCTTTGTTACGCCCTTTGTTCTCTTCGTCGTTTTCTTTGTCAATGTGCTGTCTTTTTTCGTGAATCTAAGTGAAATAAGCGCACGCAAAGGCACATTATCGGACCTTCCTTTTGTTTTTTCAGTGAGTGGGGACAAGTTTCACGGGATTGCCCGCGTCCATCCCATAGCGCAGGGATCTAAGACTGGTATTCTCGAAGCGACCTCTCTTCCGACGACTTGTTCGATGACTTATCCTGAAAGCACTAAGTCTTGTTCGTGGGGCGGCCGTTCACTGGTTGGTTCTGTTTGATAGCACTTCTTGTCGCTGTCAACTTTGGCCGCTCTAATACTTGTCACGCGAGCTGGTCCAGTGTGTCGCTGGGATAATGGAAAGGGATTTAGACATTCGCGCCCGTGAAGCGAGCTCTTGGCTCGTCGGAGGTGAAAGAGAAAGAGAGAGAGGGGAGGGCAAGCCGAAAGGGATGGTCTCGAAGCAAGTGTAATACCGAGCGCGACGTCTGCTATGGACAACCAAGGAACGAACAATCCACTGCGTGCCAGCAGCGCTCAGTGGGAGGGGAACGGGGGGGGGGGGGGGGGGGGGGGGGGGGCGCAGAAGTTTCCTACTGCTTCACCGGCCAATATCTGTCGCAGGCCCTCAAGCACTGACTTCCTTGTGACCGGATTGGCCTTTTTCTTCTTGTGCCTTTTTTTTTTCCTTTTGAAATCGCACATTTTCGGCGTCGCAGCTATCTTCCAGCACATGGTTGGCACGCTCAGGCCGCTACAGGCGAATTCATTTATTAAGGCGACTAAAGCCAGCAATACTGGTTGCTGCTGCCCCACAAAGGAGGCGGTTACATAGTGCTATGGACGAAGTGCCATGAAATTCTGGAGCATCGCTTTTGACCCAGATAGCGAGATGTTAAAAATAAGAACTTCGAACAATTAAAACAAAAAGGCACATCATTCGAGCAAAGTGTTCAGAAAAATTGAAGCACCAAAGTGTTTCGATTGTTCGAAGATGATCTTTTTAGCGTCGTGCTGTCGGGTTCAGAAGCGGTGCCCCAGAGATTTCATCTTATTTCGTCCGCACCATCACGTAGCCTCTTCCCGTGTGCGGCAACGACAACCAATATTGTTGTGTTTTCCGCTTTAATAAAAATGAAATTCTTCAAGGTTATAGAACTATGTTGTTTTTCTTTTTGTCGTTTCAAAAACGAGTGCTCTAACGGCACTATTTTCAGTACTTTACGTTACGCGCTATACTGAAGCAGAAAAAAAAAAGAACTCGGATTAAACTTCATTTCTACATCACGAATATTGCTTCAAGATTAATTATTGTATCTTGGATTCTTTTTCTTCATTTCCATTCGCCACCAATTTCAGTCGAGATATGTCCGTTCCTTCGCGTTCAGAAAAATTTAAAAAAAAAAGTGTTTTAGGCTTTACTCGTCCACGTGTCAACACGTTGCAAGGGCAACGTATTGGAGCGTCTCTTTAGATGGACCGTATTTCATAGTTATCTAGCAAGAAAATTCAAACAGCGCGAGACAACAGGACCAGAAAAAGGAGGACACAAACAGCGCCGTGTTTGTCTCCTTTTTCTGGTCCTGTTGTCTAGCGCTGTTTGAATTCTCTTGTCACCATGGGACACCAGCTCGCCCAATCTGCCGTCCTTCTACAGTTATTTAACAGCTCTGCCGTGGGTCACGCCGGCATCGATACGCTGCTTATGTCTGTAAAGGTATTTTATTGAAGCATGCTTGCGCAAAATAAACCCATTAAAACTTTTTGTGCCTGAGAGCACTGTCTGAATCAAAAACGAATGGCGCGGCCTGTAATAAAGCGTGTTTCCACCGCGACACTTATATAGCCGTGTTTAAAGACTTCTGTTCAGCTTAAGATGGGACTGTTCATTGCAGCTTATGCGATGCTCACGAGGCCATTTCACGCGTCATGTGGACGCCTTTTGCCTCGGCTACCTTCGAAGATATATAACCAGAAAAAAATATGTATTGTATCAAAAAGAATCTTGGAAAAAAAACAGCGCTAAGACGAAGGACAACGAAGAAGAGTACAGCAGGACCGGCGCTGACTATCAACTGAAGGCTTTATTAGAAACAACACGCAATATATACTCCATCGACAACCAAGAGCGCATGGCAACACCAAAAGATACAATGATACATCAATCACCAGGATCAAGATACTTCAGTTCACAGTCATGAACTGTTACAGAGGGGATGCTCACGCACGAGTCACTGTTTTTTTGGATATGAAAGGCCTTTCATGAAAGGCCTGTTGTACTCTTTTTCGTTGTCCTTCGTCTTAGCGCTGTTTTTTCCAAGAAACATGTACCAACTAGCTCAACTCTCCGTTTTATCAAAAAGAATGTGCAGGCAAAGCAAGGCAATGCATCGCCACCATCCCGGTCAATCACCTGCTACTCCATTCTGCTAAAATAAACTTCTTCTTCTTCTAATTAACTATGACGAGTATGTGCTCCACAAAACAAACAAACAATAGGAGGAAAATGGGGAAAAACTTGACACTGGGTAGAACGCGTCAATTTGGTACTTGCTGGCGGAGAACCTTTGAGCTTGGGATGAAATAATCCCACATTTAGCAGGCATAACTCAACACTTGTTTAATACAACTGCATTTAAGGCTGAAAAGATTGGTCTTTTTCAAGCTGAGGAGCAAATTGCGAAGCGAGCCTTGTAGAACGAGAAAGTGGCCGATAAGCCGCGAACTTCTGCACACATCATTTTTCGGTTCTGTGCAGCTTAACCGACCAAGCGTTTGAGACCAACTTCAGTATTTAGTTACCACATTTTGTTATTGGTTTATTTCTATAAAAAGTCTAAGATGATTTATTCCGTGCATTCTTACGAGGGAATTACTTTAGCAACATGCTTCCCGTGAGCCGTCAATGCGCCGCTATGGTGTTTTGCAAGGCCTAAGTGCAATAATTATATTGCTTGCCCAAAGCTTTGTCCTTCTTTTACCCCCCTTTCGGATGATCCGAACGTACAAAAGCAAAGCACTGATTGCTGACTGGCGCTAGAAAGGCGTGAAGAAAGCTCTGGAGACCATTGTGCAGCGCCGGTGCCACCAAGCATTTTCGTGCTGCTGCGAACGCGCAGCCAAAAAGAAAAATATATAGAGGTAATTTAAAGGGATGGAAGTGCACAGAGTTTCCTTCTAACCTAAGCGGCGCAGTTTTACCTGCGAGTAAGACCGGGTACTTGTAGAACGCATTCTGGCAACGGAGTAAGCATTGTTTGCTCTGTTCTGCAATTACGCCCGAAAGCTCTTGTTCATCGCATTTCTATTCACCAGAGACAAAGCAAGAGCCGCAGCAGTGAGGCTACAAACGAGAGAAACGTTGCGAGAAAGGCAGGAAATTCAAAAGAATCGCGTAGACAGGCTACCCGAAAGTCCTGGCTGTAGAACTGCGAAGTCTGAAGCGTGTCATGGAACAAAGCAGATTCGAGAACAAAGCAGCTTCGGGAACAAAGCAGTGCTGGAACCAAAACAGCACTGGATACAGTGTTTATCATTCGGACAGGCTCACAAAGATTGTATAGGTGCCCATGGAGCCAACTTCATGAGAATTCATTCCAAAACTCAGCAGTGTATTTATTTTGGCGCCCCATTTTGCCCCACGGGATGGGGCGAAATGCGACATTTCGAACTTTGCAATATCAAGAAATTTTGTACAGTTCCGCTTAACCTCGCATTTTCTTAGTTACCGAGCGAGATGCCTTTAAGAATGTAACCCCTCAGACGGAATAGAACTCTGAGAGCTATTGAAGCTAATAAATAAGCGCAAGGTAACCGACTTTAGCAAGCATAATCGGAAAGAATCGAGCATCCTCTCAATAATGGAGGTAGCCTGCCAATCTTTAGCTGGCGTGCGCGACGGCCGCGCTTTCCGCGCTCTTGCAGCTTATGACGGGCCAAGCTTGCGAAAATATCAAATCTAAGCACAGGCTCACTAAGCCCGCGCTTAATATTGAGGTTTCCACAAGTTTGCCTCGTAGCAAAGCGCAGAAGCGCAGAAAAGGCGGCCGTTACGCACGCCAGATAAAGATTTAGCCGGCTGTACCGCCTTTCGGAACGAGTGTAGGTGGAAGGGTTGGAGGGCCAGTACGGCTACGGCTGCTGCGGCTGCCACAGATTCGAATTTATTTTCCCGTCGCCAAGCGAGAGGGCAAGGGGCCGAGATATTTTTTTTTATACTGTTTTCTTCTTGACCCTGAACCAAGGCGTGTCAATAATAACAAGGCCAAAATGGATCTGAATAGGAAAATAAAACGCAGTGGTCATCTCTACGTCTTTAATCTCGAGCTTTTCGACCTTGTAAGCTTTATCTTGAGATCATATTTGCATACTGTTCGATACAGAAATGCATGCATTTATGCCGAGAAGACTATCTAGTTAGAAGCGCAAAGCTTGAAGAACTGCTTCAATACAACGCTTTAAAAATGCAAAGTTCCTATAAGTTCTGTTAAAGGACTGAAAAAGTCATTTTATGGTCGCGGGATTTACCTCTAGGTGAAGTGTGGGTGCTAACAATGACCGGCTGTCTAGCGTTTCATAGTAACTCTCGTAAACAGTTGTGATTTCCGGCTGACGCAAACCAATGACGTCACACCGGCAGTTGTTTGGCTGCTGTTAACTTATCCTTTCTGTGTCCCAAATGCATAATGTACCAGCCGGACAGCGCCGTTTAGGGGCAGTTCCATGGTGTTTAACAAGTTTATCGACCTACGAGGAAAACGGCTGCGACACGGTGAGGGAGACTGGCCCTAAGCTTCTCTTTATTCGCGTGGTGTGCACGAATGGCGAGCGGCATTCTGTGCGCATGCTGGACAGAGGGAAGAAAACCAAGTATGGCGCATTCTCCACATAAATTAAGACCGCTTCGTTCAGCCAAGGCAAGTTCACAATGCTTGGCAGAGCAATGCTCGATGGCACGCTACAAACTGTTCTCACCCATCAAAAGCAGCTGTAGGGCTTCGGCTGTACCAAGTTTTATAATTCATGGCTGGAGTGCCACATATATAAAAAAGTAGTTATAATGCGCTAAAGATGTGTAATCATCATTGTCATCAGCCTGACTACGCACACAGCAGGGCAAAGGTCTCTCCCATGTCTCTGCAATTAGTCCCGTCCTTTGCCAGCTGCGGCCACCCTATTCCCTCATACTTCTGAATCTCATCCGCCCACCTAACTTTCTGCCGCCCCCTGCTACGCATGCCTTCTCTTGGAATCCACTCCGTTACCCTTAAGGACCAGCGGTTATCTTGCCTTCGAATTACATGCCCTGCCCAAGCCCACTTCTTCCTCTTGATTTCAACTAGGACGTCATTAACCCGCGTTTGTTCTCTCACCCACTCCGCCCGCTACCGATCTCTCAACGTTACACCTATCATTTTTCTTTCTATAGCTCGCTGTGTTGCCCTTAACTTAAGCTGAACCCTCTTTGTTAGCTTCCCACGTTTCTTTCCCATAGGTGAGCACCGGTAAGATACAGCTGTTGTATATTTTTCTCTTGAGAGATATTGGTAAACTGCCACTCATGATATATGAGAGAACCTGCCATATGCGCTCCACCCCATTCTTATTCTTCTAGTCATTTTCCTCTCATGATCCGGATCAGCCGTCACTACCTGCCCTAAGTAGACACACCCTTACCACGTCCAGCACCTCGTTACCGGTTGTCAACTGCTGTTCCCTTGCGAAACTGTTGAACATTACTTTGGTTTTCGGCGAGTTAATTTATAGACCCACCGTTCTGCTCCGCCTGTCTAACTCATTGATTATACTTTGCAGTTCATCTCCCGAGTTGATCTGCTGAGAAACGAACTCGGACTTCTCACTAAAATTGATGCGAAAGTGTCCTTTTCCCGTGCAGCTCAGTTTAATACTGCACGTTATCACTCATAACTGCGGCTTAAAAACGTGGGCGCTGAACCCGCTTAATAAACACCACATATTGTCTTGAATTGTGCTGGCCAATTATAAAAAATATACCAGAAATGAATTCCTTTCTGCAGGAGTTTTCCAATGTGCTAGTTTCTAAGCAACACCGTTATTGTTAAAAGCTATTATAATTACTAAGCTCGCTGAAACTCTATCAGTTTTACAAAAACAGTAAAGAATGGAAGCCAAGTGGATGAAATCAGCCTGGACGGGTTGAAGCAGCTTGACTGTGTTCCATGCCTAGAAATTGTGCGTGAGCTTCTGTAACGTGGCATCAACAGGGCCGTTGCCTGCTGCGTAAAGTCTCAGCTCACTAACACTTGATGAATCATTGAATTAAACTGAGCCATATCAGACGTCTTGGCGGTGCCGTTAGGTGTCCCTCAACCCTCGGCGCTAGATCCCGTGCTGTTTGTGTGTGATACAACATGCTGATATGTTCCTGGCCCAATAATACAATTCGGCCACTTGCTGATTGCTTAATCTTCTGAGTTATTTCTAGTCCAGATGATCAAGTTTCATCTAATTTGGCATGAAACACTATTAGGAAATGTTGCCCAAAAACTAAGACAAAAATAATTCTTTGAAAATTTCATATCTAAGAGTAGCAAACAAAACAAAGAGTAGCATGTCGTTTATCTTGAAATTTACGACCGGTCTACAGAGCTGCCGCCGCGGTGGCTCAGTGGCTATGGTGCTCGGCTGCTGGCCCGAAAGACGCGGGTTCGATCCCGGCCGCGGCGGCTGAATTTCTTTGGAGGAGAAATTCGAGGCCCGTGTACTGTGCGATGTCAGTGCACGTTAAAGAACCCCAGGTGGTCGAAATTTCCGGAGCCCTGTACTACGGCGTCTCTCATAGCCTTAGTCGCTTTGCGACGTTAAACCCCATAAACCAACCAAACCAAGTCTACAGAGCACGTCCTCGGGGAGCCGTCTGGCGTGCTTCAACGTCGCTTCTTTGAAATGCACCTTGCAATGCCCTTATTTGCTTAGGACATAGTAGGATACTAGGTTACACGCGTTTGCCAATTTCAACATTTAGGCGTCACTATAGGATCAAAGCGGAACTGGAAGGTACTGAAATATGTGTTCTAGTTTGTTAATAGTGTTCTTGTCTGTTAGAAGGAATGTCACATTTTCTTCCGCAGAAGCTTAGTTAACTGCCTATCTTACACTAGTAAGTTCTTCGATTAATTATGCGAGCTTCATATCTGATCTGTGCCAGACAAAGCACATTCTGAGCAGTGCATTCAATATGGTTCATTGTATCAAGACAGAATTTGCTACTTCTTGTACGCATATCCTACGTGAACTTAACACGATTTTGTGGCAACTCAAAGGAAGATCTCTAGGGTAATGTTCGCCTAATCGTAGTAGAATAATTGTTTTAGTTTAGAGACTAAGCCAAGAGGGAGGAGAATCAGGCTATGAGGGATGCCGTATTGAGGGGCTCCGGATAATTTCGACCAGCTGGGGTTCTTTAACGTGTACTGCCATCGCACAGCGCACGGGCCTGTGGAATTTCGCCTCCATCGAAATTCGGCCGCCGCGGCCGAGATCGAACCCGCGTCTTTCGGGTCAGCAGCCTAGTGCCATAACTACTGAGCCACCGCGGCGGATATTTGCCTGTCTGGTTGGGGCTACAGTTTATTAAAGCGACAGCTTTGCTTGGCTACGTCGACGATTTCGTGTCCGCAAAACGCGTTGGCAGAGATTTCTCCGTTCGTGCGAGAGTTAAGCGAGAAAGAATGATTGTGTATGATAAAGGATAATTTCAGGATGACGCACGTCTAAATTTGGTCGATGTGGCGCAATTAGTTAATTAATTAGAGCCAGAAATATCACTTAGATGTCCAAATATATCGGACGTCGATATAGTGTGAGGACGTGCAAGCAGTACTAGACGTAAAAATTGCGGAAAAAACGCAACCACATGACAGAGGATGATAAGATGTCGTTGTACATCAAACTTCATTGATCTGAAGTAATTATGTAATTAATTAGAGACCAAAAGGTCATTCGGACGTAAAAATAGCCTCGTACGTCCATGTATTGCGAGGACGTGAAAATAGTGGTAGGCATCAAAATCTGAAGAAGTAAAAACAGAGGCAAACAGCCAAAAGAAAGAAAAAGAGGCGAAAAGTCTAAAGTGAAGCATAGAGAGGCGATGAGTGTGGAGGAGGCATCAATGCTTGCGCATTCTCCCAATGAGGGTCGCCGCAGTCATCTCTAACGTTTCTATAAACGAGTGCATCCTCGCTGTAGACGGCGTTGAGGGCGCACACGCTGCATGAAAAGGTTCTGTCGTTCTGTTCCCAAAGCTGAAGTGCACAAAAAATCCAATACAGCACGCAACCAGCAAATTACGGTTAGTGCTCCCAGTTTCAGCGCTTTCAGGTTAAAAGAACGGACGGCATTACATCTAACTGCAATAAATTAGCCATTGCCACAGAAGTCTATTTTGCTCACATTTCCGTTTATGCTTTTTCTCTTTCGATGTTATGCCCCCACACTCGGTGCCCCGGCGCTTATGGTGCTATCCGTTCAGCAACAAAAAACGAAGTACCGAATGCATGCCTTTCGATACGACACGTCCGCGAACGAAGGATGGCGATCACCCAAGGGCGATTCTACCGCGTTCGAGTTTGTTCGCGGTAATACAGGCGGTTTATCTGGAAATTTCTGTCCGGCGCCTAAAAAATAGCGCGGTTCGGAGATTGTTTTCCCGGCGACGACAGCTAGATGCATGCGGCCCTGTCACCGCTGCAAAATTTTATGCGGCTTTTGTGTGCACTACTTGATCAAGTAAGCAGTTCGCTCATTCCATGTCTGGCTGCAGTCGTATGACATCGTTATCTATGGAAATTTTCTAGTCAATTCTAGCATTAAAGAGTAAGCGTGCTTTTGCGCGCGTAGTCTAAAAGGAATTTTAACGAAACTTCCCGTTTGTATACTGCTAGGTGTCTTTACTGGTAAGAGTTTCGTTTACTATAGCGATTGCTACGTCATTGCCGCGTGTACCATTAGCCAGACCCCACAGTCGTAAATACGGCAGGTGGACTCTGGTCTTTGTCCTTTAACCTCAAAAGTATGAAATCACAATGGAGATGATTATACTTGCTCATACGCCCACGTATAACACCTAATTTGCAGTTTTATAAAAGCCGCTGTAATTTGCGACGCCGCTGTGTTAACAATTCGCCACCCAGGCCGCTTAGTTTATTTTGCGCAACTAGCGCGAGACACAGCGACTGGCTGAGCGCCCAGTACTGCACACCCAGACCTCCGTGGGTCGCTTTTTTGTGGCGACGGTCGACTTTCAGCAATAATAACTGAATTGCTGTCTAGTGCAGTTCAATGAATGTTTGCGCACTTAACGACCAACGCACGATCCAGAAATGCGTCAAATGTGCTTGCGTTTTGTCCCTTTGACCTGAAGCTATCGGACCTCTGTTGTGCATTTTTGTCAGTTTTGATCTTCTTTAGAGCGCCGGTTCAGGATAACTGTGCCCTGGAGCTAAAACCCTCTCGGCGTTTTACGACATTCACATTCCATTTAAACGCTGCTGGAACAGCTCTCTTTTTGGTGCATCATTTTTTTCCACAAAGCTAAACGAAAGAACGCAAGTCGAACAAAAGTATTGTTTCAGAAGCGTGAACTGCTGGGCGAGTTGTTACATGTTGAAGTGAGAAAAACCAGCGAAAAAAGGACGAAGGACTAGGAAAAGACACAAACAGACTGTCGTCGGACTTACAACTGATTTATTATTGGTTCAACCACGTATTTAAAGCCACTTGCGCAAGCACACACACGTGCTACATTTATCAAAGCCCGGGTGCCTCAGGGAACACACCAGAACGCTGCATCATATGGTACAGGGCCATACATGTGAAAGAGTGCCAAAACTGATTAGCTTTGCTTCACAGCGCTATATTATCGGCCGCGGTAAGTCTAGGCACGAGCGCGAACTGTTAAAAGCGTTTTCAATCAAAAAGAACGAACGCATTTGCATTAGTGACCCGTCTGTTATTATTGCTGACAAAGAGTGGCAATTTTTATCCCAGTTGTAATGACGTCCGGACTTTGATAAATGTGGCATGCACGTGCGCTTGCGCAAGTGGCTTTAAATACGTGGTTGAACCATTAACAAATTAGTTCTAAGTTCGGCGACAGTCTGTGTGTGTCTTCTCGTGGTCCTGCGTCCTTTTTCGCTGGTTTTTTCTGACTTGAAAACTAATGTTTTACGCACTGCGTTTCTTACTCACTCCTCTCGTACCGCACATAATTGCTATTAACAACACACAAGGTTGAAAAGTAGATAAATATCTCTTACAAGTGGACTAAAACGTGTGTTTCTACCATAAGCGGCAGGGCTAGAGTGTTCCCCAAACATTGCGAAAAATAGCCAGTGGCCATCTAAGCGTGGGGCCCCAGCATTAAGCGGAACGGAGGCGTGTTGACGCCGATAGGGGGCGCGGAAATCTGCAAAACGTCCCGAAATCTCTGCTGAGTTAACACATGATTTCAGGTTCACGCATTTTTTTTTTTTTTGTCGTGTTGGCGACGGAAGGTCGTTCGGTAAACGCCGGAAGGCCGGAGCCGTCTACTGCAACCGATCGCTTCGGGAAACGCTCGCTTTCCTGATTGCTTGTTCGCACACAATTTGGCGGAGGATGGCTTGATCGCACGCGACCCACGTGCACTCGGGTTCCTCCAGAAGCCGCCGTCCATCGTTTGCCAGCGTCGCACCGTTTCCTGAACGAGCTGCAAAAAAAAAAACATACGCCCGCTGTTTTTTTTTTTTTATGTAACGATTTTATTGCCTTTGCCCGGGAAGAAATGCAGTAGCCACGCCCGTAGATCGGCAATGACAGCTGATTATAAGTGTCTGCCTGTGCAAACATTTATCATTAAGTAAACTAAAGGGAATTAAATCAATTATCAAGGGAGTTCATCGCCTCAAGCACGAAATAAATTGAGTTCGTGCGCTCAGCTCAAGTCAAACCGTCGAACATTGCACGTGCACACTGATTTTTCTAATGATGCTCAAGCTGAATATTTGTATCTCATGCTCTACTTCTGATTATTTCATGTAAAAGTATGTTTAATAATTGAAACTCACTCACTCAGTCACTTCGCACAGAGTTGCGCATGAAAATTAAACAGTCTAAGTACACTTTTTTTAACGTTAAAAGGCATAACTTTCTCACCGCAGACCCACACAAAGTAAGGATCCTTACGACATTGGATCAGCTTTCAATAATTACTTTTCCTCAGTGTTTTCTACTGACAGTAGGCAGGAGCCTGAATTTCGATCCACGTGCCTTACCAGACCTACAAATATCTGTCGAAAGAGTTTTTGCAGCTCTACTCAGCTTAGACAAAAAGAAGTCTCCTGGGCCCGATGGCATTCCAAATGCGTTTCTCTCCCGCTACGCAGAATGGTGCGCGAAATATCTTGTCATCATTTACAATGAAGGTCTTTTAAATTCAGAGGTTCCAGCTGACTGGAAGACTGCAAAGGTCATCCCTATCCACAAATCGGGGGACAAACTTTGTGTAAACAACTACAGGCCAGTTTCACTCCTGTGTACATCGGGTAAGGTTATGGAGCATTTCATTTTCAAGCACTTGATTTCTTCTCTAGAAAGCAGTAACTTCTTTTCTAGTAACCAGCATGGGCTTCGGCGTGGCCTGTCCACCGTAACACAACTAATTCACACAACGAATGAACTTTTGCCATGCATTGATCAGGGTGAGCAAATAGATGCAATATTTCTCGACTTTGCGAAGGCCTTTGATCGCGTTTCGCACCGTAATCTAATAATAAAACTAAAATATCTATTGCAAAATCAGCGTCTTGTTCAATGGCTCGATTCCTACCTCTCTGAACGGCACCAGTACGTCCAGATCTCAGGTTCCAATTCTATGCCAGCTCCAGTTCTCTCAGGAGTACCCCAGGGCTCCGTTCTCGGTCCACTATTGTTCCTTATTTACTTAAACGACTTAAACTTCAACCCCCCTGTACGGTGCCGTTTTTTCGCTGACAACTGCGTTGTATATCTCCCTATTCAAAATGCGGAGGATCACCGTGTGCTGAACGACTACCTGTCAGAG
The DNA here is from genome assembly GCF_055824585.1 of Amblyomma mixtum. NCBI lineage: Eukaryota > Metazoa > Arthropoda > Arachnida > Ixodida > Ixodidae > Amblyomma > Amblyomma mixtum. Next base: position 412,888,919 of record NC_143014.1, read on the forward strand.
GTCTCAAGGTGGTGCCTAGTCTGGCAAATGTCACTAAACACGTCTAAGTGCTCAAAAATGACATTTACGGGTAAAAAGTGCGCTCTTAATTATACATACACAATTAACGGTGCAGCTGTCTCTCCCGTAAACGAATACAAATACTTGGGAGTTGTATTCAATAGTAACTTGAGTTGGAGTTCGCACATCGGGCATATAGTCCCAAAGGCGTCCAACAGGCTTTGGCTGTTAAGAAATAGTCTAAGGCACTGCACATCTAAAGCTAAATTAGCAGCTTACACTGCACCCCTACGGCCATTACTGGAATACGCAGATGTGGTTTCGGATCCGCACACCCAAGTAGATGTACAGCACATTGAAGGCGTTCAACGGAAGGCGCTTAGATTTATCTACAACGCATATAGAAGGCACGTTTCGGTTGCTAATCTATTGAGGCAATCTGAACTGCAGACACTTCAATCTCGTCGCAAGTTGCGCCGTCTAAAAATGTTGCATGGGATTGTTAATAACTTAACAAACATTCATTTTGAGACCTACAACACTTCACGACCAACGCGCAATAAACACAATTTGACAATCATGGTGCCACGGTGCCGAACGAAAGCGTATCAGTTTTATTTTTTTCCAAGAACGATATTGGAATGGAACGGGCTTCCGTGTGACGTGGTCCGTTTGACAGATCAGAAGTCTTTTTTATCTACTGTCATATCGTCATTTTAAGTTCAGTGTATTCATTCATGCTCTTTTGTTTGCTTTCTTTTGTATTTTTAGGTAACCGAGTGCATTTAATCTTGCTCTTTGTCTTTCTATGAAACCCTGTGTGTTAGCTTTTGCTTCTTTATTCACATTTTTACTTGCTTTGTTTTGTCGCGATGTACGATATATCCTTGTACCGCTCCTGCCTTGGCCACCAAAAGGAGGCTGGCAGTATTGAATAAATAAATAAATAAATAAATAAATAAATAAATAAATAAATAAATAAATAAATAAATAAATAAATAAATAAATAAATAAATAAATAAATAAATAAATTCTCAATAGCGACGGCTGTCTAAACACTGCAAGTCTGTGACCTGCTCTCAAGCCCCTTCCCCATCTTTTACTTTTTATGTGATATCATATCTAAGGGCATTTGGGGTGTTAACAAATGTATCAAAATAAATTTTGGACGTTTCTTTACTTCCTCTTTTTTAAAAAACGTTTCCTTTGCCATGTCGCTACACTTCTTGATAAACTCGTTAAAGGTCGTTAAAAGTTAAAGATTCAGCGTCATTAAAGTCCCTAGCCTTAGTAATTAAACGCCATTACTCCTAATCCCAAGCACGTGGCTACATATAACGTATTGCGGAATTCTATCCTGAACAGTAGACTAGTGAAAGTTGCATGGCTCTGTATATCATTCCCTTTTCTTTTTCATAGGGACCTCGACGCCCTCTGGTGCTCTTTCTTGTCTTGTTTTCCTTTCATGGGAAACAGTGCCGGCACCCGCGTTCCGTCCCTTGCTGCACCTAAGCCTCTTTTCAAGCTCGTTGAAATGTCAAGCCCCGCAATCTTTCGTCAGTTTTTGTCTATTTTAAACCTGCCCCTCCGATTGATTTCTTCTAGTGCCACGTCCAGGCTTAAGCTGTCTCATTTTATTTCCTTGCGAGTGCTAATTTAACTATAATGCGAATGTCCTCCGTGATAATGAAATGAACCAGGCTTACCAGGTCAAAAGAAGTTACTGTGAGATGATAGTTATTCTGGTGCAGGCTTAAATTCGAAAACTCCAATACACCGTTCGTTTTTATTCTTCTGTTTCTGCTCCTCATCTCTGCTTTTCTACGAAAAAAAAATTCCTCGCCTTCGAATGAGCGGTACTTTATGCTGATTTAATCTGATAACGGGCCGTAGCTCCTGTCAGTAACGCAGAAGCCCTGTTGCAACCGCTAAAAGTATTTTATCAATGTGGACAGGAAATTAATTTGCAACCTAAAATATTTTCGTCACCGCCTTCTATGAAGCACTACATTTTGCACGATGCTGGCGTAAATATAGGATTGTGTCCTTCAAATCACATATCTAGAGCCGCACAATTTCCTCCGACACAGGTGGTTAAGTAATAAATATGCCCAACCTTTAATGTTTGCAGTACAATTATACGAACAAAAGACACAAGGAGAGTACCCGAGGACCCTCGACGATAAACGCCACTATACTATCCCATGGCAGCTGCGACTGTTAGAGGGCAACTCTTTCCATATTGCCGCGTATACCCCAACCGGTGCTCATGCAATAGAGCGGTAAGCCCCGCACCCCTTTCGTTTTCACTGTATCATTGACTTAATATTCAGAGGGTAAGCAAGTAAAACGAAATTCCACAGTGATAGTGTCGTTATCTTTCAATCTGCGCCCTTTGTGACGTTTTACTATTTGTTGCTTAGCGTTATCTCTGTTGATATAGGCTTAAACTGAGCCCCGCCGTTTCAACGTTCGCTTCTCTTCGGCACCTGAAATGAGTGATGCGGTGCGGCTCTGACGCTCCTGTAGCACTTTCTTGTGTGTTACGTGCCAGATCCCATGAGAATTTGCCGCCTTTGTCAGGTCTATCTGCAAACCATGTCTTCCAGTCCCACTGCCAGAATTCATTGCCTCTGCCTTGGCTCACAACCGCAGTCAGTAATACTACAACTCTTGAACTCTACAACCTGCTCTACAGGGTTTCATGCCTTGAGCAACGCTAAAATTTCCCGCCAATGAAGAACTGGCGGAGAGCAGTCACGCGAATAGCGTCAACCGTGTACCTTGTGCGTTCGTGTGCCCTGATCTTCGGTGTTTTTTGTCCTGCCGAACTATTTTTCTCGAGTTTCTTTCGGTCGTTTTCTTCTTTCGTTTTAGCGCCTTAGTCCTTACCAGAAAGCTTTAGAGGCTGTATTTCGCAATCCAGTTCGCACGTGGCGTCTCTTCGGCCAAAAATAAAGCCGGGGAAAGGTTAACAATTGCGGCCCGTTCGGGGGAAAAAAACGCAGCAACCGTTATTGTTGGTGGGCTTTCTTGGGCACGAATTCATGTTTTTCGTGGCCACGAACTGTGTGTAGGAGGAGGATACAGACGCATTCCGGGCAGAACGTGGGCGCCCGTGGTCGCCGCGAAGACTGTGCGCTGCACCGAACCCAGGAAGCCGAGCTTTATTTAACCTGAAATATGACATTATAAGAGAGCGCGACATAATGGGAAGGAAAATGGCAAAAAAAAAAATCAAGAACTGTTCTCTTACAACAGATACTTGGTTTTTGCTGAAGCGATTCCCTTCTCTCTATCATGCTTGTCTGACAGTCTGGATTAACTTTAACACATGAACGGCAGGTGATCACGCTCCGTGCGACGTGCCTAAGCAGCTTTTGAAGCTGGTTATCATTCTTACAGAAACACGAAGCCCTGAGTGGAAAGCAGTGTGCCACAGTTGACGGAAGTTGCGTCTTCTTAGCACAGAATGTGCCGTATGTCTGGTACCCCAAGATGTTCTATACGCACGGAAATCCTGGACAAACAGAAAGTTAGTAATGAAAAAAGCGTGGCGTAAGGTCGATTCGAACTCGCTCCTAAGGCTCCTGAGGCACAGAACACGTGCACATCGCGGATTAAGCCATGGGCGCTTAGCACGCACCTTGTCTTAGCCGCCGCGGTGGCTCAGTGGCTATGGTGCTCGGCTGCTGTCCCAAAAGACGCGGGTTCGATCCCGGCCGCGGCGGCTGGAATTTCTTTGGAGGAGGAATTCTAGAGGCCCGTGTACTGTGCGATGTCAGTGCACGTTAAAGAACCCCAGGTGGTCGAAATTTCCGGAGCCCTTCACTACGGCGTCTCTCATAGCCTCAGTCGCTTTGGGACGTTAAACCCCATAAACTAACCAAGCACCTTGTCTTGAAATAAAAAAAATCACATGAAACGTTCGCAAAATTGGAAGTACGCGAGATTACAAGCCCCGGCTGAAATTAAGAGAATTTCAGAAACACATCACACTTTCTCCTTGTTTTCCTTCGTGTCATTATTCTTTTTGTTTTGTTTGTGAACACAAAGCGGGAACAAAAAAAGCCTTTCAGCTGCTCCTCGAAGGAGCACACGGTGCCTGTCGGCTTCATTCCCCACAGCTTAATTAAACAGCGCGGAGACACAGGAAGAAATCAAGAGCACGCGAAGAAGCGTTGACTCGCAACCGGCTTTTTTATTTGAAAAAACGTCACTTGTATGCTTATTCCAAAATTGACTAGAGCACAAAGAAAAAACGAACAGAGGCTGCGCCCAATACGCATGAACCCAGAAGGAAACGACAGCCCATTGTTCGCCCTAGTGCATGCGCATTAGTGGAGTTACATGGCTTTTCCGAATAAATAGCTCCTCTCCTTATCACTGAGTACAAGTGATGGATAACTGATGCAAATATGTTTGCTATTATGGACATAAAAAGCATCTAAAATTGCATGTGTTAGCTGATATTTGAGTTTGTCCAGGATGACGATGTGAGAAAACTGCGGGGCGCAAATACCTTTATTCCATTTAACCGCAAAATGAGGCAATGGCGCATTGAAACCGGTCGAAATAGAAAAGAGAAGATGAAAAAAAAAAACGGGAGAGAGATGCGAAAAAAAAAAATAGGGACCGCCAAGCGATGCGCATATCATGTTCTACGGAGTCAGCCTTGGGTACTCCATTTGGTCTCACTTTCTGGCTGCTTTTCTACACCTTTTATTCTATCGGCGCACGGCAGTTTGTGGCCCAGTTGCCCAGGCCACCAGCCCGCCTCGCTCGGTGGTTCGCGGTGCGACCGCCAGGAGGCGCGGCGGTATTGCCTTCTATTTTTATACATATTTATTTATACAAAATACCTACAGCGCCCCCACTGGGGCATTGTTGTAGGGGGGAAACATCAAAGAAACAACAGATAAAATACAGTAATTGAGGCAAATGATGCAATATACTGAGAAAACCCATGGACTATAGCAGTGAAGGCAAAAATGAAAAGAACGTTGCTGAAACAAAAACACGCCCTCGACAGACGCGGACAAAATGAATTTCAAAATACAGCACTGTTTTAGCAAACACAAAACTAGAACACAATGTACCAGGATAGGAGCTATTGCTACACTGATACTAACAGTCATGTTAACTTAATACAGTCATATTCACAGGTGGTTTTGCAAAGCAATGTAAAAAGATGTGGGAGGGGAAGCAGCAATTCGTGCAGGCAGACTGTTCCAGTCATGTTTTGTTCGTGGGAAAAAACTATATTTGAATGTGTTAATTCGGGAATTGTACTCGCGGACTTTTAGTGGCGGCAGAGGTACGATCGGGATGTCTGAATCATTAGCTATTTCGATGAGACATCTGGTTCTTGGTCGGGTATAGTTTTTTGTTTCATTTACTTCCCTACAAAATAAATGACTCTTTGCTTACGGCGAGATACGACACGGTAAATGAGTCGCATGGTGCCGAAAATATCGAAACCTAAGGCCATGGGTTTGAAGCAAGACAGTCAACGATGCATACGTGCTTTTGAAAGGGAGATGCAGGACTACCACAGTGAAGCTTCGACGTTATTAAGCTCATAACACGCGAAAAATGACGGTAATAGCACAGGTCAGGTTGAAATGAGTTTATTCAATTCATATAGAAAAAAAAACATATACATCTTAATCGGAGCCATTTTTAATGGGTCAGACAGTTACAAGAGACCTGCTGTTACAAGTGGCAAGAGACGTGCTAGAGGAAAGCATTCTTGTAGCAATAACAAAGTTCAGTGTCTGACAAGTGAATGCCGACACGTGCTCAGCACAACCAAATTGAGCAAGGCTGCACGTCTCTAGCTCTTCCAGCACTTTCCAGAAAATGTCTGGAGCCTTGGTGATGGTCAGTGTGAATTGCGGTCACACATTACGTAGAACGCTTATCTTGTCTTGGTTTGGGAGCAGACAGGTCGACCGCTCGGCCGCACCGACTCACGGACGCATAGCTCGGGTGCACCGACGCTGTTGCATTTCTGTGCTTAGCTGCAGCCGGAGCCAACGCCGCACAAGCTGCGTCCCTCGAAACGCACTTATATAGATGTGGCAAGGACACAGAGGAGCAGAGATCAACTTGCAGCGCAGTTTAGCCCAACAAAGAAACTCCTGGCACAAAAACTCTTCTCTGTAGCCTTCGCTGACGTGGTCAGCGCGGATACTGTATCGAGAAGCCGGTGATATGTTTTGCCGAGCTAGTAGCGTGTCCCACCAGGCATCGAGTCCAGGAGCACCGCCGCAGTGCCGAAGGAGAAAGGAACGTGGGCCGGAGACGGGGAGTAGGGGAAATGAAGGAAAAACTGTATTTACATTTTTACATGATTATTTACAAAAAATGACAAACAAGGTAAAAACTGAGAAGTCTCAGGGAAACGTTGAGCGTATCGCTCAGGGAGTCGCTCCGGGAATGGCTTTTTGATGAACGGCTCGAGCGCTTTAAATAGACCCTCCCGAGATCTTCCCACCTTTTTCAACCAATCGTAGGGACTTCGTCCGAGTGCTCCAAGGTCGTTCATCTCTTCGTCGTCTTTCTCGGCTGAGGCCCTTGAATAGTCGGAAGTGGCCCGTCAGGCCAGGCGGATTCCATATCTTGTTTCGGGGAAACAAGATGGGCGAACACCTGCCGCGTCGTCTCCTCGCTTCATCCGCTGAGGCCCGTGGATGCTTGGAAGTGTCCAGAAGCGCGTGTTGACGGGCAAGTCGTTTCCGGCCAGGTGGATTCCATATCTTTGTTCCAAGGAAATGCCCCAAAGGCGAACACCTTCCGCGGCGTCACCCCGCCGTTGACAAAAGAGCGAGGACCGGTTGAATGGCAGGCGCTTGGCAGAGGCTCGTCTCCGCAGGTGGCAGCTGGCGTTGAGACATGTCACGCTGACAGAGGCACACACACAAAGTCGCAGAGTCAATACTGCTGCCTTGCGTGCCGTTTAAGGGGAACTCCGGAAAACACGTTGTGGCAGTTAGGCAGAAGTGATGGTACCAGGAATCCAGGAGTCGAATACGTCCCTCGTGTTCGGTTCCGCCTGTCATGATGTTGCATGGGAGCGCATGCATGAAAAAAAGACTCCTTTTGGCCTAAGTGGAGACAGGTGTGACGGGAACACACAAAGAGAGTTAGGGGGGGGGGGGGGGGGTAGAAACACAACAGCACGTCCGCCGCCCGAAGAGGTCTCGTAGTGGTTGCAGCCAACGCTGCTGCGCGCAGAGACCTGGAGTTGTGTCCGGTCGGCTTTTGGTCACAGCTGGGCCCAAAGGTTCTTCTTGCTTCGTTGACAGCTGTAACGATCTCAACCAGCAAATTCCAAAGCCCAACAAGCAGAAAGCGCCAAACCAACTTTAAGACCTGCCAAGCTGTCTGCGGTCAACAAAACCTCCTTCGAGTAAATGAGCTGTCGCGTGAAATTTACGTCCTCCTCCGAAAGCTTCCAAATTTGACCAAACCAGAATACAGAGCTTGCCTAGCCAAAAGGGAAACATTTCCTAAAATTTTGGGGGGGTGCCGTAGCATGGTTTATGTCACAGAAAGCCACCTCCCGTGAGAGCATAAAGAGAAGGTGGAGCTGCGGAACACACATACAAACAGACAAAATGATTCCCGCTAAAGCAAAAAAAAAAGAAAATACAAATTTGCCTAGCGGATTAACGTCCGGGGAGTCAGGAAAGGGCATTATACGGGAAAGCTTCGGCTGAGGCCATCAGCGTTGCCATTACATCGCACTTTACTGCAACGCATGTAAACTGAGTCCGGCAATGCCAATCTCCAAAATTTCGCTCTCATTTCGCATAGGAGAGGGTAATGAACAAAAGACAAAAACAAGCATTAAACTCAATATGAGATTATGCCTCGTATCCGCCCCTTGCGCGGCCGCGGTCTGACAGCTGCCTTAGCAGATGAGACATTGCATAATGCTAGGAATTTAAGCTTGCATTTCTGTACAGGAGAGTTAAATGAACAAAAAGAAACAAGCAATAAACTGAATAGGATTATTCCTCGAAACTGTCCAGAAACAGCGTTACGATTAGAGGAATTTACTGGTTCCCATTCTTCAGCCGCCCCCTGCGCGGCCGGGGTGCGATAGCTGCTCTAGCAGGTGCAACAGGAGACAAGGCTAGGAATTTCAGCATGGGACCCTTAACTGTTCCTAGTCCAAGTCTCGCGGTTCTGAAGTTTAGCTGACGCTCAGAAAGCAGAATGCGAGAAGGGAGCGAACGAGTGCGAATGCCGTGCCAGCGAATCTGCCTCTCTCGGATTGGGTTCGCGCATTGCGTCCCCTTAGCTTGTGTTCCCTTCATGCGGCACGTGCGAACTCTTGAGCGCTGAGGTGCCAAATTGGGGCGGGTACCCGGTTGTCCGGTTTTCCGTGCAGCAGTCAACATGAGGCGCACTTTCCCCTTCATTAACATTCCCCGTTTGGCCACCTCTATACGCTGCCGCTCCGTGGAAACCCTCGCTGTTAGTTTGCGTGGCGCGTCACTAGCCATCGCGGAACCGTCACAGGTTAAGTCGTCGGCGTTCGCCTCATTGTCAGTTTGTGATCCAGCCTGCTCTGGCTCACCACTGTGAGAGTTTGTAAGGCTTACAGGGCCACGGTTGCCCTCTTCACCCGCGTGCTCTGCTGGCGCTGCGAATTCTGGAGCCTTCGAAATGGTGAGGACCTGCGCAGCGTTATCTCCAAAACTAAGGCCTTTTTCTCTGGGCAGCATATCCGAGCGATTTGTGAAAATGGAGGGATACTGCTTAGGCAGGTTTTGAGAGACGGCTGCTTCGGTCAGAAGCAGCTCGAGCGGGCTCTCGATCGCGACGCGGGCAGTAAGTTGGTCGTGTTGGATACCTTTCCTATCCTTATACTGGCGGTACAGCAGGCCAGAACGGAGCTGGAAAGGTATGTTCTTCCGTGACACACCTATGTCACTTTGGGGACTCAAGTTGCGTAGAGATTGGTCTTTCTCTTGCTCAGCGGTGAACGTTTCTCTGTCCACACGAAGGAGTTCGAGAAAGCCATCTGAGCGGGGCAACACTAGATCCTTTTTCAGTTCCTCACCTAGCCCCAGCTCATCACTTGCGCCTGCTTCGGAAGACTCACTATAGCCTGCACTACTGTCGGTACTCTTTACCCCTGTGCTACAAGTGAGTAAGTCCTGGGCTGGCTCGTCATTTGGTAACGCGGAGCCGTCACGGGTTAAGTCGCCTGCGTTCGTCTCGTCGACAGTTTTTGACCAAGCCTGCTCTAGCTCATCACCGTGAGAATTTATCCGGCTTAGAGGTTCAGGTTTGCCCTCTTCAACTACGCGCTCTGCTGGCGCTACGACCTCACGAGCCTTCGAAATGGTAAGGACCTGCGCAGCGCTATCTCCAAAACTAAGGCCTTTTTCTTTGGGCAGCATATCCAAGCGATTTGAGATAATCGAGGGATGCTGCTTAGGCAGGTTTTGGGAGACGGCTGCCTTGGTCAGACGCACCTCGAGCGGGCTCTCGATCGCGACGCGGCCAGTTGGCAAAGAGACGCTGGTTTCAGTGGAGCATAACTCATTTTCGGGTGTTCGGTCGCTAGCGCCTTTCGTTCCCTCATCGTTGAACTGATCTTTGTTTCTAGGAAGCGCTGAGGCGCATTCCTCGCGTACAGTGGAGCTTTCAGCTGTCACTTTCAGCGCGCGACTGCTTTCTGGAGGACTACATTTTTGCTCTTCGCGTACGCCTTTCTGGATTGCAAGGGCAATCTGCGCGGCATCGCGCTTTTCAACTAACGCCGCGCTCTGGTTTGGAGCTCCACAGTCGCTGTCAGGTTTGCCCTCTTCAACCACGTGCTCTGCTGGCGCTGCGAATTCACGAGCCTTCGAAATGGTAAGGACCTGTGCAGCGTTATCTCCAAAACAAAGGCCCTTTTCTTTGGGCAGCATATCCGAGCGATTTGAGAAAATCGAGTGATGCTGCTTAGGCAGGTTTTGGGAGATGGCTGCCTCGGTCAGACGCACCCAGAGCGGGCTCTCATTTGCGACGCGGGCAATGGGCAAAGACACGCAGTTTTCATTCACGATTTTAATTTCACTTCGCGCCGAAACCTCCTGATTTAGTGTTGAATTCCTCTCGGCGCGCTTTGCCTCTAAAATTTGTTGCAACTCCAAACGCTTTAGAGCAATTTCTTTTTCTAACCTGTCAGCCTCCTCCTTAGCGGCTTCCTTGCGGTAAAGGCGCTCTTTTTCAACCCTGTCGGCCTCCTCCTTAGCGGCTTCCTTGCGGTAAAGGCGCTCTTTTTCAACCCTGTGGGCCTCCTCCTTAGCGTTCCTGATTCCCTCCTGAATGACTTCCCAGGTCTCCAAAATTTTGTCTCCCTCCTCCTTAGCACCACATTCCTTAATAGCCTCAATCAGCTGCGGCTTTCTGTGACTTTTCCTGGCCTCAATACCCAGCTTTTCACACAGCAACATCAACTCTGGCTTCTTTAGCTTGCTCAAATCCATGGCAATTCTCGAACGAGGACTTTCAAAAATAAGCTGCTACGTGAAATGCTTAAGCGAGCACGTGCAGAAAAACAATCTACAGGTAGTGATAAATTTCCAGAGTTATCAAGCCTGGCAGATTCTTAAAGAAAGTCAGGCGCTCACCACTGCTGAAGCCAGGACCAAGCGTGGAAGATCCCGCCGCTGCCAACCAGTTGATATGTTTTGCCGAGCTAGTAGCGTGTCCCACCAGGCATCGGGTCCAGGAGCGCCGCCGCAGTGCCGAAGGAGGAAGGAACGTGGGCCGGAGACGGGGAGTAGGGGAAATGAAGGAAAAACTGTATTTACATTTTTACATGATTATTTGCAAAAAATGACAAACAAGGTAAAAACTGAGAAGTCTCAGGGAAACGTTGAGCGTATCGCTCAGGGAGTCGCTCCGGGAATGGCTTTTTGATGAACGGCTCGAGCGCTTTAAATAGACCCTCCCGAGATCTTCCCGCCTTTTTCAACCAATCGTAGGGACTTCGTCCGGGTGCTCCAAGGTCGTTCATCTCTTCGTCGTCTTCCTCGGCTGAGGCCCTTGAATAGTCGGAAGTGGCCCGTCAGGCCAGGTGGATTCCATATCTTGTCTCGAGGAAACAAGATGGGCGAACACGTGCCGCGTCGTCACCCCGCGGTTGACAAAAGAGCAAGGACCGGTTGAAAGGCAGGCGCTTGGCAGACGCTCGTCTCCGCAGGTGGCAGCTGGCGTTGAGACATGTCACGCTGACCGAGGCACACACACAAAGTCGCAGAGTCAATACTGCTGCCTTGGGTGCCGTTTAAGGGGAACTCCGGAAAACACGTTGTGGCAGTAAGGCAGAAGTGATGGTACCAGGAATCCAGGAGTCGAATACGTCCCTCTTGTTCGGTTCCGCCTGTCATGATGTTGCATGGGTGCGCATGTATGAAAAAAAGACTCCTTTCGCAGAATCACGCACTGCATCTGGGCATGGCCTAAGTGGAGACAGGTGTGACGGGAACACACAAAGAGAGTTAGGGGGGGGGGGGGGGGGTAGAAACACAACACCAGTCAAACAGCGACGAGAGCGCCCCCGCTCAGCGGTACAGGCAAGGGCGACATCCGCGGCGTCGGAGTTTGCAAACTGAAAAAGTAATCTAGTAACGTTGATACAACCATCGTAGCAAAAAGCTGGCCTCTCTGACAAAAAGCACGAACCGGTCGTAAGTAAACAGGATGCATAACGGAATCCGTATGCTGCACAATGCACAACACACAGACCGCTAGTATAAAGCAAACCGATAAACACTGGTTTTACGATAAGTGCACTAAAAAGCACGCCTGCGCAACAGTAAAGAAAAAAAACGGCAAACGGTCAGCTTGGTTGCCCTCAGAGGCCCAGCCGTTGAGAAAAAGAGCACTGTGCAGTGCGGGACAGCTCCATCTATCATTTACGACAGTCCTCGGGTGCGAGCAGAACGTTTGCAGTTTCGAAATTAATTTCCTAGTAATGTTTCAGTGCACGCAACACACAACACGTGTTAGGTTCCCTGGAAGTATAAACGCTAGGCAGCCATTGTGTGAATCGTGCTAACATTCGATGAAAAAGAACAGCATTCGGTGAACAAGTTAACGGTACTCTTAGGACCCTAGCCGTAAGCATGCATAATTAATCACTGTTAATGAAGCTCCACTCCAGAATCGGAAGCGCCTGGTATTTTTTTTAATCATGGCAGTTTAGAAACTACTTGACATAAGGTTCCAAGAACTCTGCTGTGATTGTTTTGCTGCTTTCGCACTCTTCCTCCCTGGGGAAGTGAGCGTCGAGACATACGTCGTTCTTGTGTCGCTTCCATTACTTTAATTGTTGCCGCACAGGCTACGCCGCGATCGATAACACAATTGTGTGTGCATTTTTTTGCTGTTATTTCTAATGACAACCTTCGGGTTGAGGAGCTGTTCCTTGCTTGAAGCGTTCTCCATTCATCTTATCACTTGCACTCCGATGAATCCTGTAATAGAAAGCAAAGCTGCATAGGAGAAGTTTACGGTCGCGAGGGCGTAGCCTCTTCCGTTGATAAGGCAGGCTAAGCCCGGCTTGTCGGACTTCAGGAACGGTGAATTGAAAGCTTTGTTCGCGACGCTCCCGTGGACCGCTACATTGCAGCAGGCAGGCCTGTTACAGCGACTCGAAACCTTCAAACCCGTGAGGCACTCACGAGCGCACTCACGAGAAGAAAAAAAACTTTTAAACTGGTGCTTCTGGTTTTAACGTGGTGCGGACAAGAGTTTTCGCGCGAGCTTCACTGACGCAGCACGCAAACGGTCTCTTGAACAAAAAGGCCAGTTGATGTATAATCGCTTCCTTTGACTTCGAAATAGAGGCGAGTTTTTTTTATTTTTTTTTAGTTCATAAACCCTCAGGGCCATTGGCATTAGAGAGGGGAATGGTTACATCAAAAAACAGAACAAACAATACAATAAACGAAATGGGGCTATTATCAAAAAAGCTCAAGATGTGTCTAATCATACAATGTTAGCTAAGGCGTTCTTGAGAAGGTGGTAATCTTTGATGGTTGCTGTTGGTGCGGGAAGGTGATTCCACTCTGCTGCTGTTCGAGGCAAAAACGACTGAAAGAAAGCGTTAGTTCTGCAAAATGGGACACCGACTTTGTAGGCATGATCTGATCTTGATGATAGGTGATGCGGGGGAGAGAATAATTCACTGCGCAGGTGTGGATGATGAAACATCTTATGAACTTGATCTCATGAACCGAAACTTATTTCCTGGTTTTTTGTGCAAAAACGCATCATCAGAAACTAGAACATAATTTGACCGCTACGCGAAAGAATGAACCATTGTAGGCCTCTTTCCTCTTTTCTAGAATGTGCGACGCGCGAACCTCACTCTGCTGGAAAATGGTGTATCGTTACGCACCCTCATCGCTTTCTAACCTAGTTGCACTCTGCCTAGGCATATGTTGGCCTGATGAGTATTCGGCAACAATATTCTTAGCGCCAATCATAACACTCCCCTGTCTACTTATATAAACCCAGCGCCAAAAATTAAAAGAACTAAAATACATAGTCTTATCGCTCTGCTCCGGCGTTGCACGTTTTCAGCGCACAGTTGCGCATAATTCCTTATTCTGTCACTTCCGCGTGTGTAAGTTTACACACACGGCTAGATATAGCGGTCTAAGAAATTCGCACGGCTACTGCTGTTTTCAAGCGTCTTCTTAGAATTAGCACAAATTCATTCTGCACTTTCAGATCCTGAATTTTAGCCACAAATGTAAAATTCCTGAACATTTAAGGTTTCGGGAATCATCGGGAAAGTTACTTGTTTGTCACTTTAGTCTCAGGTGCATGTACACTTCAGGAAAGGAGTTGAGATCCAAGCTTGAGAGCGTAAAAGCAGCTGGAGACGGATATCCGAGCAGTCGTAAGCCTGTGTGCCGCCAGCGGCGGCACCATGGGCACGGAGCACTTATTTCTTGCGTACAATGAAGTTGCAGTTTGGGTGTGTTGGTATCACATGACATGAAAGTTTAAGCGCTCAACCAGACGAGGATGGAGAAAAAAGGCAGGTGACACACAAGCGCTAACTTGCTGCAATTTATTATGAGATTCAGAGCGGTACATACCTGTAGAGTCACGTCGTGGCCTCACACCAGAAACTAAATTCATAGTAAATTGTCGCAAGTTAGTACTCGTGCGTCCCCTGTCATTCCTCGCCGTCCTCGTCTGGTTGTGCGCTTAAACTTTCATGTCTTGCGTACAGGCTGGCAGGCGATAGTCAGGAAGCTATCAAGGCGAGCTCGTGTTTGCACGACAGTGTTCACTAGTTCAGAAAATTGTTTGAGCGTTCACCATGCAGATTTCGTGTGGGGGCGCTGTATTACTATACGGTCCCAGAAATTTACATTTCCTGTCACAGTCATGTCTGCGAAGCAGCCCATACTTGTTTTAGGAAAAGCGCAACCGCGTGTACGACGTGAGAATAGCCTACGTAACGAACATAACCATGTCATAAGGGAGTAATTACTCATTTACATCCACCCGAGTGCAGCCATACGGCTACAAAGACTGGATGTCATTGAGTAATTACTCCCTTATTACAAATCTACTCCACCTTGGGGGATTCTCCTAAAAACATTGGATAACTATGTGAATTCAAAGTTTTTGTCAATAAAAGTTCAAGTAAATCAAAAAGTGTATGTAGCTCCATGATTACAAAGTGCGGCACGCAGGTGCTCGCAGTCAAGTTCTGGCGTATCGTGATCGGGATCAGGCCAGACGAAAGGTGACGCTATTTTTTTCCTGTTGCTTTGCCGCTGTTTTTGTTGGTGTTTTCTGAACGGAACCTTGGCCGCACACCGTCCTATCAGGTGGCCACCTGTCGCGAAGAGTATGACCGCTACATTACTATCATCATATACATTATCGACATCGCCTTTAGAAAACAAATCTATAATCGCAACAATGGGTTTTTTTTTTTGGACGGTAAATAAGCACAGAGGCTCTAAGTATAGAACCCAACTGTCAGCCCCCGCCACTTTTTGCACAGAAACGCAATAGATTCTGCGCAGTACTTCTGGCTTTTTATAGCAGTCGTCGCAAACGTACAGCTGCCCAGGTATTAGCACCTTCTTAAGTAGACGCGCTAATCAGCTGGCCCGTTATCAGCTTGTACTCTATTATTCATCAAAGCTGAGCTAACCAACCGGAATTACTTTCGTACGCAAATCACTGTGCTCTTCTGTGCGGCGCTGTAGAAAGTAGAGTGCAGCAGCCGTCATCACCGAACGGTACCAATTAGTAACAATGGAAATGACGCCTTCATTGAGTCCGAGAGGAAACGCAGTAACAACAAAAAAAAAGTCCTGAAATGCCACTTCATGACACCCGACTTTAAAGCTTAGAAGTGGGATGGCTGGTTTGGCAGGTCGCAAAGCATATTCAACAGCCCGGAGGGCATTACTTATGTTGTAATGGAAGATTTAATGTCATTTCAAACAGTTTATGTTCTGCATTTCAATCGTCGTTATCGGTTTTCGATCGCAACACCATACAATTTTCATTCGCGAATGACACTCGCGGCCGTCGGACAACAAACAAAAATAACCGAGGCAAGAAAAGTAAAACAATTCGCTTCTGACGGGTTTAAAACTGTACTCCAGTGTTCAAGACACAGTTAAGCGACATTTTCCCACAATTTTAACTAATGAATAAATATTGCAGCAATTTCACCGCCACATCGACCGGTTACGTGTCGAGACAAGACAGAAGGAAGCCACGCATGAATGCAAGAAATGCGAAAAGTTAAGCGCTCACAACGAAGCCGGCCGACTACGTGGAGTTTTTAGCTGGCATTGAGGCACTGAAAGCCTCTGCTCAGCACTTTGCATTTAATAATAATAAGCAATATTAAAAAAGCGCTACCAATGCATCCAAACAACTTTTTCTAAAGACCCCAATATGGGCGACTCTCATGGCAGCACCCATAAGCTATTCACGTGGCTATGTTACAGCTGCAATGCAGTTAATTTCATTGCATCTTTTTGTGCATTTATGAAACGTGACATATAAAACCTTTGCCTTTGATGGCGCACATCCTACAATTATGAATTATTTGTTTCAGTGGTGATTCAGTATGGAGAGTAAGCATTCAATTCGAGATTGAATGTGAATGAGTTCTGAGCACTCATCCGACTACGCATGTCATTCGAACCGAATGATATTAAATATCGCTCAAAGGGCAAGCGATGTTGCATTGTTACTGGGGTATCAAACAACTGAAAGAAGCGGAACAAAACACAGAGTGCTTGCTTTTGTCCGATCTTGTTGGTTGCTTGGTTTATCGGGTTTAACGTCCCAAAGTGACTTTAGGCTATGAGAGACGCCGTAGTGAAGGGCTCCGTAAATTTCGATCACCTGGGGTTCTTTCACGTGCACTGACATCGCACAGGAGACGGGCCTTTATAATTTCGCCACCATCGAAATTCGACCGCCGCGGCCGGGATCGAACCCGCGTCTTTCGGGTCAGCAGCCGAGCGCCATAGCCACTGAGTCACTGCGACGGAATGTCCTTCTGTGTCTTTTGAGGTCTCTCATCCCTTCGCGCTGCCGTTTGATCGGCCTGTCATGCCTCCTGTCCTGCTCGTATTGAAAGACGTAAGTGTAACCTGTTAGCACGTTTGCGAACGCTCGAAAGGTATATGCGAAACATAACTTCTCGTCATGTACCAAGATTTGGAGGAGTGGTATTCGGAATGCGTCCGGCCGAAGTAACGAAGAAACAAGTATTGTACCGGCAAGAATTTTTTTTTTAGCACGTTGGTGATGAGATATAGCTGATGATATGCAATGCAATGGCGCGACACAGAAGACAGGCGCCCGCCCTGTCTGCTGTGCGTTTTTGCAGTTGTTTTTTCGAGCCATTTCATTTATCAGCTATGTCTCAAGTAAGTACTGTACGTACCTTCTGCTTGGCGCATGATGGCCTTAGCTATGCCATTAAACCCAACACAGCATAACACTCAAGTACTGTACGGCTGAATAGAGCTCCGCACTACTGTGAAAGTTGTACTCAAGGGATGAACTTTCTCGCATTTCTCTTTTTGACTGCCCGGAAATTATACCATGCCGTTCGAGCCTCTGTGCATGTAGTCCAATGGCTACCCTGCAGTGTGAAATAGTTTTCTAGAATGGTGTGCCAACTGCCTTCTCCACGGCAGCGCTCTGTTCCACTAAAAGCATCGTGCATGCAGACCCCTGCAACCTTGTCATGTGATCGTATCAGTGTGAATGTTTTCGATGCCTGTCGTCCATTTGCATAACAATGAATTTTCGGTGAATGCGCTAACTCAGAAAGTAATTTTTTTTTTCAGAGAAACTACTTTTAGTCATCTCAGAGTCTGTAAAAACAGCAGATGCTTTGGGAGCTAAAGAGAAAGTATCAATTTCTTGCTGATACCTTGAAGAAACAAAAAACAAAGAAAAACAAAACTCAGTGACTTCAAACATGTAAAAACCTTTCATTATTAAAAGAGAACATGCACCAACAACAAGCTTGACATTGGCTGTGGATCACAATAATTCGGCCTCCTTGAGAACTCCGTCTAAAGTCCGTGAAAGCCATTGCTGAAAGCCATTCGCTCAAGACGAAATCTAGCGCAGTAGCGACACATAAATAAAAAAAGCACGAGGGAACTGTTCAGTCCATTTATGGTGGCTAAAGACTCTAAGGACGCTGACCAATAAAGTTAATAAAATGCGAAAAATCAACGTTTTACTAAGCAGCACGCGGATTCTTCGCACTCCCACGTGTTTACATGTTCTTTGAAAGTGCAAGATTTCGACAGCTCAAATTCGCCGGCAACAGTTCTTTGAAGATAGTGTCACTCTACCGTTGAAAAGATTTGCTCTGCTCAAATAAGCTGCGGAAGAGCCGTGAGTGCGCAGCGAGCTTTTAGGCACAAAAAGAAAAAGTGTGTTTCGTGGGTCAGAAATTGGCCCTTATAAAGCAGCTTAGGCTCAAGTGGGCGCTCAACGGCACAGCTAATGGAGCCATCAGCGCGAATGTTCCTCTTCAGGAACGTCTTGTCTTGCCCTCCCTTTATTAAAATTGCAAGCTCGTGTGCAGTTCCCGCCTATAAAACAGCTGTGGTATGGCCCTTAGCTTTTCAACGCCGCCAGCGTTGAAAAGCTTAGTGGAAAAAACATGGTGGAAAAAACCGCCCTTGTTTTGCCTCATCTGTCGGAATAGTGGCTCTCATTCCAGTTTAGGTTCCTGCAGCGAATGACACGAGCGCCCGTACTCCTGAGTTCTTTGAAAGCGTTGCGCGCCAGGAACATTAAAAGAGGACGGAAATAGAGTGTATCTCCTCAGTGTTTTTCGGTGAGCAGGACAGCTTGAGGGTTCCTATTCAGGAACTTTTGTTGATTAGGGCATTGTTCATTAGGGTATTGTAACGACAGCCTTCGGGCCAAAACCTTGAAACTCTCGTGCGCTGCTCAAACGAGGCATTTTTTTTTTCTACGCGAGAGAGGGTTGGCTTCATCCTGCTTTGTTTCTTTGATGTGGCGATTTTGAAAACTTCGCAGAAAGCAGCATGGACACTTTGACGTTGCGTGCGTGCGTGCGTGCGTGTATGTTTGCGTGTGCGCGCGTGTGTGTGTATGTGTGCGTGCGTGGGTGCGTTCGTGCGTGCGTGCGTGTGTGCGTGCCTGCGTCCGTCCGTCCGTCCGTGCGTGCGTGCGTGCGTGCGTGCGTGCGTGCGTGTGCACGCGCGTGCGTGTCTTGTGCGCTTCCTTGGTATTTTAAAACTCCCCTCCAAAGTACAAATACAAAGTTTCCATTCCCATCTTCTCGTTCTCAACGAAAAAACAAGCCGCCTTCTCCAAGAGTAAAATGTAAACTGTTGTAAAGCTTCATGTGCAGTTATGACCATCACCTCGGATACACACGGTGAGGAAGAGGTAAAATGGAGAATAGGCGTCCCGCGGTATGTTTTTTAGAACTCATTCATAGTAGCAGACGCCCATATGACGACATGACCGAGACAGTGACCGAATTTCGTCCGACTATTCCTATGATAAGAGCATCTGAGGACTGAAATCATGATTACATTTACCTACAATAGCAGTTGTAAAGCAGCACGTGTATTTTTATTTCATAAATTATTTCACACTATTCTAGGAGCCAGTCAAATCATCCCACGCGCTCTTCGCACTTCCCGCCATAACCACCCAAACGCTGTATATTCTGAACGTGCAAATACCACAACATTCCAGCAATCGTTTTTCTTAAAGACTGCCTGCGACTGTCTGCCAGTCGCAGGCAACTTCAGACCTACCGTCTGAAGTTGCCACTATCATTAACTGTCGGCTTTCAAATCCACCATCGAGGAAGGGCACTCACCAATGTAAACCATTGTCCATCTTTGTAAGCAGTACATAATGTTATTTTTTGCCGTGTTATCTCGACCTCTCATGCAATGTCTCGCAATGGACCTTTGAGGAAAAATAAATAAGTAAACATTTTAAAAAACACTGTTGCGTTCCCCTAAGAATGCGTGGGTCGTGGAAGAAACGGCCGGAATCCGCCAATGAGTCCATTTGGCCGGAGACCTCGGGAGGAGGCCCCGAGACAGCGCCCACCGGCCGCCAATCAGCACGCTGACAGCCTAGAGCGCCGCCAGAAGGCACGCTTGGGAAATGCGGTCGACACCGGCGCCATGATCACGGCCTCGCCGTCTCTGCTGGGATCGCTTCCTCGGCTTCGTGCGCTGCTGTCGGTTGTGCTTTTTTTTTTCTTTTCCCTTCCTGCAGCTGACCAGATGCTCTAACGAGAAACCGAGATGCTATACGCGGGCTAGTTATTGCCGTTCGCATAAGGAATGAAAAAAAAGAAGGGACAGTGGCACAGAGTGTGGCAGAGGGGTTGCGTCTGCACCGGGAACAAAGGTCAAACCTCTCGACTGGCTAGAGCTTTGCGCGTTCTCTCTCCCGACCTTTTTACCTGCAAGGCATAAACTAGTCTGCTTCTGG
Source organism: Amblyomma mixtum (assembly GCF_055824585.1). NCBI lineage: Eukaryota > Metazoa > Arthropoda > Arachnida > Ixodida > Ixodidae > Amblyomma > Amblyomma mixtum. The sequence goes on from NC_143014.1 coordinate 412,908,950, forward strand.
AAGGGACCCCTTTTGCGGTATTTTTAGGGCGGTCGCACTACTAGTAGCATATTTCCACTTCGGGCATACGTAGTACGTACAGCGTCCCTGAAGCATGCTTTGTGGCAGGTTGTCCACCTGCCCACCGGATTGATGGCAACTTGCCAGGTGTGTAAACGTGGCAGACCTTCACCTGGGTGAAGGCCTGCGTGAGGGGTGCACCCGGGTAAAGGCCTTCAAAGTAAATTGCTTCAGGATAGAGGCCTTTAGGTCAAAGGCCTTTGGGGTAAATCTCTTTAGGTCAAAGGTCTTTACAATGAAGGCCTTCATGGCATTTACCATGAAGGCCCTTGTACTTCTGCACGGTATTCCGCACTTAGCCATGCTAAACCGTCGGTGCTATTTTTTCCCTTTTCTGACTGGAGCTTGCTACCTGGCTTAGGCTTACCATGCACTTCACTTGCTACTAGTGTCGTTTAACAAGTCACAGCGATGCGCCCTAACGAGGCGAAAACGCTGTATTACTCTGTAATTAATGTCACGAACGTTACTGTCGCCGCTTATTTCTAAGAGGAGGAAGTTTATGGGAGCCTTGCTCAACTTCCGGACGACCTTAAGCTGAGAGGTAAAGCTCTACTCTGGCTGTGCATCACCTCGCAAAAGAAAAGCAGATGAGCACGTATCTCGGAGTGCGGGGGCAGGGTTTAGGCAGCGACCTTTCCAGCTCACTTCTTTTTGGCGTGTCCCGGTTTCGGCCTGTGCTGTACAGCGTGACCCGAGCGACACAGAAATAGTGTTCCCCACTTTGCTAATGAGGCGGCTCAGAGGACCTGTCGCTCTTCGTTGAAGGCGATACTACTGCTCTGAGCAGTGCCGACGCACTTTCTTGAACTAATGAAGGAAATAATAAGTGTAGAGAGAAGCGCATTTCTTCTTGCTATGAGTATCGTGCCAAGCATGGCGAGTAATATTTCGTGCAAGAGTCGCAGCGTCTCAACCTGCAGGGTTATGTATTGCCGCGTAGCGTTTCAATAACATCTGATGATGCTGACTGGATTTTAGTGGCGCTAGAGCAGCCAGTCCAAAGAGCGCCGTGGCCAACGTGTTCGGTGCGCACGAGATGACGACAAAAGCCCATTTTTCCTAGCGTTCTACAAGAAAGTTCAGCCTCAATACAAGAGAAACCTTGCCCTCATTTGGAGGTGAAAGGGGGGGGGGGGGGGGGGTTGAACGCCGCACCTGCCGTCTACATGGCCGATACCGAAACTCCAAGGTATTTGCCGCGCTCTTTTAAAACACCACTCGTAATCTCTAAACCTCGCATGACAATGGTTTAATACTGCGGCCCGTCTCTCCCACGCAATGAAACCAGTTTTCGCATCAACACCATTAAAAGAAAGAGGCGGACTGCGGGCATATCGTTGGCATATTTCCACTGCAGTGCAGTTCTCTTTTTAGCGCAACATTCCAACGCTCACCAGCATTTCTCCATTTTCGTCCAGTCAGCACTGCAAGTTTCAATTACAGCCTTCCCGAGCCATGCCCAATTGCTTTCCAGTAGTAATCCAAAAGCGCTAGTTCCCCTCTCTTTTCTCTCACGCCTGCTCGTAGACAGCGTACGCGTAGACGCGTGCGTTTAAAACCTCATTTCGCATTTTCATTTTGTGTAAATATTCGCGGTTATTAAACAGTCGCAAGGTCGACCATTTCAGTTTAGGCCGCTATTACTCATTACCTTCGCTACAGATGGGCATTTCGCAATATAGGCCGCGCAGTGCCCATTGCCGGTCTTTCATTAGTGCTCAATTTTCAGCCTATTGCGTCACGCGCGCCCGCGGGATCTATACAGGCTCTTCCCTGAAGCATACGGGCTTATAACGCAATTTTCCCGCTCAGCGACCATTTCTACTTAATGTGTACCTTAAGTTTTATTTTCCTCTACCAATTTTGGGGCATATGTTTTCTGAGTTTCTTGACGTGCCCAAGCGCCGTCTGCAGAAGAAAAAGGAAAGAAAGAAGGCTGTGTTATGGCTCATCTGTTTCTCAACTTAATTATTTAGCCCGATGTTAATCAAGTCGAGCTTTTTTGGACATCACTTTTAACTGTAAGGCCTTGTATGGAATATTGCAATACGCTCATATGAACATATTGATGGGGATGGTGCGATCTTTCGATGCATAGCAAAATCTTGCTCTTAAAGTTTGTCCTGCGCTCGCACCGAGTAGCTAAGAGTGCCATAGAAAACCAATGGAGTATTTTTTTTTTTGCTAATATATAGCGGAAAACTACAAACGTCCCGAGGAGAGATCTGCGGGTATATTGATTTTCTGGTGCAATCTTACGATGCACGAAAGAAATTGCGTTGATAAGCCACTTACCTTTAAAAAAAACGCTCTTTCCCAGAATTTCTCTGAATATGTTTTGTTCTTGGCCCAAACACAACCCTAGGGAAACTTTTCAGAGAAAGTGAGGCTGCCACGTGCCTGTCTATCGTTCCGTGTTAGTTGCATGTGTTCAGACGGCGTTTATCACAGGGCATTGAAGCCAATGTTGTAGGCGTTACCGAAAAAAAGTAATTAAATACGTTACTCGTTACGCTAAGAAAAAGAGAACGCGTTACCGCCCCACGTTACCTGTAAAAAAAGATAACGCGTTACTGTTGCCGTTACCGAAAAAAACTATCGCACGTTACTTTGCCGTTACTCCATGGCCATAAATTTTAATCAGTGCGTCTTCGCTGGAACTGTAACCTATAACTCGTCTTCTCTGCAAGGCTTGTTTCCCAACTAAAAGATCTCAAACCCTGACGACACGCTCATATTCTTCAAGGGAATGAAAACTCCGGATGGTCGCACTCTGCTTGCAACAGAGTCTAGGCAGGAAAAGGAGGGAGGCCGTCCTTAGTCACAGTGCTGTGGGGAGTGCGTTGTTCCTTGTTCTGGCTACGGGAGAAGGGGGGTATGACTATGACGGGAGAAAGGTGGAGCGACAGTGTTGTTCAGCAGAAGATTTTTAGAAAGTTTAGTGTGAGGTAGCTCACTACCGCCGGCACAGGAATTAACAAAGGCCCATTTCCTTTTTTCCTCTACTTCGGTGCTACAGCCGGTTGGCTCCAATCCCCTTTTCGGTGCTGTACCACTGTACTCTTTCGGCGGCTCTCTTGGGGCCATCTTGAAGTAAACTGGCGACATTCCCGAGTTTACTCAGAAGAGGGAACTGCTTCCACAAAGAATGCGAGAGTGTCGCCTGGGAACGAAGCCTTTTGGCTGGAAAACAAGATTACGCAGAAAGTGACTTATAGATTTCTGCATATGGTCCGTTGGTGGCTCGGCAAGCGTCCACTCTTTAGAGAGTTGTGTGTGTGAGTGGTTTGGGGGTGAATACAGCTTTTTTTTTTTTTTAGTTGAGTGCGTTCTCAAGGGCAGGTGTTTTCTGGCATGCATGCGAGCCGCAACAAGGGTCGTCGAGAGCACACGTAGGTTTTGTTTATTTGCAACATCATTTTCGGCATTTTTTTTTCTGAAAAAGAGGCGGAGGGGGACAATTGAAATAAAAAGTAACTAGTAACGTGACACCTCACGTTACCGGAAAATGTTAACGCAAGTACGTTACCCGTTACAGTTCCGAAATGGTAACGAGTACGTTACTAAGTTACCGAAAAAAGTAACGCGCTACCGGTAACGCCGTTACTTGTAACGCGTTACCGACAACACTGATTGAAGCGAACGAGAGCTGAAACCACGGGCTTAGTGGCAGTGATGACGTGCTAAAGGTTACCAGTGCTAAAATGCTTAGATTTGACGGATTTTAGAAACGTTCCTCTCGAGGACGAGAAGACGCGACTGACGCCTGCGAAATGTATATATCCTCAGATTTGGTTTGTTCGTTCCAGCATACCGTAAAGCACGAATATATGTCGTGCTTTTCTAAAGTCAAAATAATAATGCCTCAAGCCATATTTATTTGTCTCTTGGTATATTGTGCTTGTTTTCCGGCCCCTGAGAACCATAGATGAGTCATCAATAACCTTTCGAATTAAATATGGTCCTTTTATATGACGGCTCGTAATATAGCTTGCTTTTTTTTTCATGAAAAGAACGGAAACCTCGGCGAAGATGGCGCTCTGGCCTTTATTTTCCAACACCGCTCCAAGGCCTGTTACAGATAACGTTGGATCAGTCTGCAAAGCGAGAGTATTTCACCGCCTACTTCGTGGTTCGATTATCCACCCCAGTTCTTAGATATCTTTTTTTTTCCTTCCAAAGCCGCAGCCTTGGTATGCGGCGAGCCGTAATGCAGATCTTGCATTAGCACACGTGGTTCTTTGCGCGCTCTTTAAACTGGCTACGCAGTAACTTTCGCGTTTCGTTTCCTTCAGAACGTGGCAGCCAGGATCGAACCTGCCTATTCACGCCCTGTAGCAGAACATCATAGTCTGTGATCCCCTACTGTCGGCCCCTCCTGCTTTTAATGCAGAAATGCGTTTTAGGGTCGACACAGCGTACTTCTGCTTTTCCATCTACGAACTCAGATTTACGCCCCCACTTCACCGTGGCAACACCCTTCCGTCCGCACTCCAGAGCGCCACTGAGCGCCACACGCTCACCAGTCTTAGTAAGCGCGCACTTTACACATGGACACCAAAACGAGGTTGAGGTGGGATTAGCCTTGCGTAAAATGTGCCCGCATAGGTATAAGACGACAGCTGAACCGTGTCATCCGGGTGAGCTTCGCGGAAGAAGCATAGACGGGCGAAAAATTACACGACCCTAGCCTCGATACATTGCATGGGTTCCTGTGGGCGGTAGGTCAGAATTCGTTTTTGCAGAAGTTCCATCCTGTGAGTGTCATATGTACTGCATTTATTTTTAGGTGTGAAGTTTTTTTTTCATTCGTAATATTTTCTTTCTTTATAACTCCAGAAGCTTCTAACTTCGAGAGTACAGTCTGCGTCACCCTTGGGTAGAGCGCTTGAGCAGTCTGCACCAAGAGAGCTGAAATTAGAAAGCTGTCCTTAGTTTGCGGGAAAATTGCTTGTACCCACCTAGCTTGCATGCTCATGTGACTGTACTTCTACGCAAGCGTAGCCTTTAAAGTTACACGCTACGACAAGGTGTCGACTTTTATGGAGGGAAGGGCAGCGTTTCAACGCTCGACAGAAGGGTGACGCAGACTACACATCGCATGTGCCACGAAAGCTCTTCATGTATGAAGACGCTTTGTGTCGTATTCTTTTCTACAGAACTTGAGAAAAATTTTGAAAAATTGTGCGCTAGGCTTCAAACTTGTGACTCTCTGGCTTCTTGATAAAATAGAGACAAAAACTGTTTCATGCCCGTGTATACGATATGCATTTTTCTTCACACTTTTGTGCGCCATTTGATATACGACATGGTACCAATTAACTTTTGAACATGCAGTGGGGGGAGGGTGAAAGGGGACACAGTATCCAAGGGACCCTCACACACATTTCTTCACTGCTTCAAATTGTTTCTCCCTGGTGTTTTCTCGTCTATTTTCATGTCGTTCTCAACGTTCTAGAACGGACAGTCACACACCAGGCGCAGCACCTGTAACGTTCGTGACGCTGGGTCCGTTGTGTATCAACCAATACTACGGCTTTATCTGTGACAGTGCGCTCATCTCTCCTCTGGTGCAAAGAAAGTCGTCTGTGTGATTCTTCTGTTTTCTCTGACGCATCAGAAAGATACACGGACGCAGAAAGGCTTAAAGGAATCCGGGGAGCGGCCACTAGTCATTATCGCGCGCATTTAATACACAGGCGTGCTTCTACATCCCCAAATTATGAGGAACATTTATAAAAATAGCTAGGCCCGATAAATTACCTACTCCTTTTTTTTGCAGTAAATTGTTTAGAGGCTTGAAAGGCATGGAAAAAGAAGGAGAAGGAGGAAAGACTTTCAGTGTTTCCAGATGCCAAGGTACGGCTCTGCTCCGCTAATGACGCTTGGGAAGAAAACCGTGTGATAGCGCTACCAAAGCACTACTGCGCACTCAAGAAAGTGCCAGAAACACATGTAGTCGGATGCCTTTAGTTATGCCGCGACAGTTCCTAAGTTTCTGACAAGGCGTCCGCACCACGGATGCCAGCAGCCTGGAGTATAGTCTGCGTGTAATTAGCGCCTGCGGGGACCGCTTTGAAAAGTGGGAACTTGACGTCTACTAAGTTAACAACGGCGCACCTACTCGGCAAGACTGTCACGTCTCTTACAGCTAAACAGTTTTGTAACGTTTGGTGAGGCTACAAGATTTACATTTTACATTTTTATGGGCTTTAACGTCCCAAAGCGACTCAGGCTATGTGGGACGCCATAGCAGAGAGTTCCGGATAATTTCGACCACCTGGGGTTCATTAACGTGCACTGACATCGCACAGTGCACGGGACACTACACCGATACTTGGAGAGAAACAGTGTTCTTTCATCTTCGGTTAGAAGGAGGACGTTTAAAATCATGACTAACGACCATGCAAATTTCTCTCATTGCTTTCTTTTTCAACCTTGAGCCATCGAGTGTGGTCTTTCAGGTCTCCATTAGCGGGCTGCTGTTAACTGGGCTATGCAAAAACAGCCGAGTGTACGTGCGACAACACAAGTCAATGGTAAAGCAAGGGTGGGAGAGAACGAAAGGCCAGAAGCACACCTCACCAAATGTGGAGTGCCAACAGCGCTTGCAGGCAACACTGTTCAAAATCAACTCTGCGATATGCGCGAATAGTTAGAGGCAAGCCGTTAGAGGACGACGCTTTTTCCAGCGAACGTCAACTCGAGTCATCTGAGGCGTAAGTAAACACCGAACTGCATTAAAGCGCAGCTTTGAGGAGACAGGAGCGTGTTCTAGTGTTGTTTGTTAATTTTTCTTCCCTTACTGGGAGAAATGCTTCGAACCTTGCACTGCAGCTGGTTACTCCTGGGGAAAAAAATGTGGTAGGTAGCTAAACCAAGTAGACGTGCGAAAGCATGTGCTTATCCTGATTGGCTTATTGTTGGGTCGTCGGCACGTCTCGCGAAGAACTCAGGTTAAGCAGTGAACGAGTTCAAGCTGATGTGATCCGTTCGCGCCACAGGTCGAAGTTGGTGAAGGCTACGATGTGCAATGCACAGCACGAGAGTGTGTTGCAGTTTCACAGGAGGCGTGATCGGCTGCGGCGATAGCGTAGCGCCCTCGTGCAGTTGTCAGCGAAGCTGATGTGTTCGTGCCGTCGCGGGTTCGAAACACAGTCGCGGCAGCACTTATTTTATTTCTACAGGGGTCATTGATATGCTAGGTTCGGCCAAGGTCATCCTCAAGGTCACCCTCCCATTGGCTACAGCTGGCGCGACGCTCCTCCGAACTAACCCGAGCTTACCGGAGTTACTCCGAGGCTTCCCACAAGATTCTTGGTTGGGACCGTGTTAAGCAGTGCTTTCGCACTAAAAAGCGTAATGTGACCATACAGGCCATGTTTTCGATGTATGTACGTGTACAGCTACTGGCGGCACTCAAGCACTAGCTGTTCTCTTTCTCGTATTGCTCTGTGTGTTTTTTAGTGGCAGCTTCAAACTTAAAAGCTATATATTGAGATTTCGGAAGAAGTCTGCGCCGGCATTATGCTAAATAAGGCACCGCTTAACTGCCACAGGGAAGGCTCCCGAAGTCGCGCAAAATGCGAAAAATGCTTGACGGTCTTACTTCAAAATGGCCGGTAAGTCTGCCCCATGTGTGTGATGCATCACTGAACACCTCCGGTAAAGAACTTTCCCTGTTCGTTATGGTGTCATTTAATCGGCTTGAGTTCCTCATCCTGTTTCGTGATAACAACCTCTCAGCCACTCTCTGTGCTCTGTATCTCGTATTGCTATTGCTCAAGAGAACGCGCAGCTGAAAGCGTGTCGCAAATTTGGTAACGTGAACGGTCAGTGCCTTAGCTGTAAACTGAAGGACTGTCGTAAGCGCCACTAAATCAAGGGCCGAATACGGAGAGAATGTGGAAGCACCACACCATAAATCTTTACAATGGTCACTCGTCGATTCTTCAAGCCATACGTGAGAAGGGAAGCACCGATTTTTTGTTTTTACTTTTGAAAACAAAACAATACTGTGTTTTAAGAAGACGCCCTTAAGGGTCCCGTTCAGCGGAGGACCCGGCGTCGTAGTTGGCGTGCCGAGAAAATCCGAATTGGTCGAGAGGTTCGTAATGTCACAAGTTGAGCTAGAGAATTGAAAAATTATTAAAACATCAGGTAAATTGTGATTTAGGGTCGCAACATGGCTCAAACGTCATTAGGACATCGCAGTATATAAAGTAAACCAATGGCGCTGAGAAGAAAACTGGCAATCAGGAGGGAATCGAGCCTGTGACCCTTGAGTAGCGAGTCAGACAGGCTACTTCTAGTCCACTGAGGCACGTTTGTTCGAGTTCGTTCGATGAAGGCTTTGTGTGCCTTGTTCGACAGTGTCCGTGCCTTCGAAGTCATACGCAAAGAGGACCCTAGGCCACTCGTACCCTTAAAGTAAAGCTTAAGTGTTGTCCTATTTTCCTTCTTCCAAACAATGCTCCCGTTTCTGTTCTTTTTTTTTTCTGACCCTCTAAGAGCCAGCAAGGACCTATCTCACCGGTAAATATAGCGTATTGTGCGTTCGATGAACCGACAGCTTGACCCGAACTAGCATAGCGATACTACTCTGATTTCGTCCTATTTTTGTATCTTCACGCCAATTGTACAGCTGCCACTGTTGTCCACCCGCAGAAAAATATCTCGCTTGTGTCTTCCAGAAATATTTTATCACAACTCATACTTACGTTCACTTTGGTTCCAATCGCCACCATATATTGAATCTCGACTTAACCACCGCCAAAAAGTAAACATTCCACACTGAAACACATTGGGCTATTCGTATTCGATCCTTCCCCAGACCAGCAAAGAATGGGAAACTTACTTGCATCACTTACTAGCGTAACTAGCACTGACACCTTTGAAACGGCTGCTGAAGGTTTCATTTCATAAGTTCTTGTAACGAGTGACATCTTATGTAAAGTTACTGTGTTCGTTGCAGTTCACTGTATTTTTCCGCTATTATGTAACGTTCTTCAGACCTTTATCATTTCTACAGAGTATTTTTCGTGTTTGCCTCTTCATCTTTACTTCAAATGTTTTCGTTATTTGCTTTCTGTATCATGTAATATTAATTCAACTTTCTTATGACTTGCCTTTTCTGTTTTATATCATTTTCTCTTTTGCCCGTCCCCTTTATAATATACTACGTACCCGGAGGGCAACATAATTAAATAAACAAAAAAACCGTTATTGGCTCGAACCCAACGACAGCCGGGGCGGGGCATTGCTCGAGCCAATGATGAAGAGGTGCGAAAAATGAAAGTTTAATGTAATTAAAACAAAATCGTTCTTTTATCTCCGCCCTGGCGTACGACGACCCACTATAACGCGCAAACAGCTTTGTGGACTCGGCGCATGAGATTGAGTGTGCAGCTTTTCTCATAGGCACGGCCTGCTGTTGAGCTTTAGTCCCTTATAGGAACTGGCCCCCAGCGCGCCAGTAAGTGAACACCGTTACGCTAAGCTATCTCGCTAAGGTTGCGCTTGCAGCTGCCGTGAGAGAGAGAGAGAGACTCTTTAATGAAGAGCAGAGAATTTAGCCGGCGCTTAAAAATCGCTGGCATGCTACTCTGCGTAGGGAGGGGAATTTGGGAGATAAAGACAGAAGGAGAGCAGAGTGGAAGAGGTAAAAAAAAAACGAAGATAAAATGCGGCCATGAAATGGGTACTAAGGATGCAATGGCGAGAATTGATGTAACCTATGGAGTGATGGAGTGCATAGTCCGTCAAATGGGGCTGCCGTGAGAATGCTGCATGATTAAGCAAGAACGCGGGCGATAAGAAACGCTAGGTTTCCCTTTTTCTTGTAACTCCAGATTTTTCCACTGAATTTAATCCTACTACCGGCGGAAATAAGCTTAGGGCTGCCTGATATAATATGCATGCCATGTAATTTAATCAAAGTGAAAAACATTCAATCTAAGCGCCAGAGTATTTAATCCAAAAGCCAACTCGAACAATGCCAGCGCCAACCAATTTAATCCGAGTGCGAACGCTACTATTACAAGCGCCAGCGGATTTAATACGGGTGCGAACCAATTTAATCCATGCGCGGAAAACAATTTGCGTGACAGAGGACTCCAAAGCACAAAGTACACGAATACCATGAATAAAACTAGGTTGAAACAATTTCTCAGAAGCATGCTCACCGAGTAAGAGGTGTTTCTTCGACCACGCATCAGTTGCTATTGCGCTCCTGTCCTGTCTGTTCTCCCTGTGTTTTCTGTGTTTTTCTGTGTGCTGTTTTTTGATGCATGCGACGCCTAAGCGAAGCGTCCACATAATGCATAGCTTTCATCAATATTGTAACCAAGACTGCTTTGATGCAAGTGTTTTAAAACGCCGTTTACAGCCCACAGTCTCAGAACTAAAAAACTGCACAGGAGCTCAGTGTTATGGCTTACTGGCGCTTTATTATGCCAAGGGAATTGAGGAGGGCACCAATGGGCGCGCTCTTTATGACAGAACATTGAGATAAACTGTCTTCGTTAAAAGATACAATTATTTTGCCAGCCAGTTAAAAAAGTTGTTAATAAACCGTACCTTAGTTTAATCCTACGTAGTTTGGCCAGAAAAAAAAAGGTGCGCAGCCCATGATGAAAAGTTCCAAAGCAGACGGCAAGTTTTGAGCTTCCTTTGAGTGTGCCGCATTTTCGGCTGCATTTGCACAATGGAGTAGAGCCGGACGGTGGTCGTACGCACTCGTATACCGTAAACAAGTGGTAGTGTAAGCCTTTTCATTCATCTCGCATGGACATTAACGCTCAGTATTTTCTTCCATGGAAGCACATGAGCAGTGCTCTTACGTCCTAATTGGACACCGAAAACGAGGACCGCCATTCAAGCCCTCAGATGCACTAATAAGAAAGAACAGGAAAGTATCTGAACATGACAGGGCCAGAATTCTCGATGTCTCAAGGCGTGAAGGAGATGTGAAAAAAAATGGCAGATACGCGGGGCATCAATTTAAAGACAGCAAGATCCACTGCAGCGACAGATAGAGAGACTTTGAAAAAAGGCGGAACCTCGAAGAAAATCGGAAATGAGCTCGTAGCGGCTCTAAAATATATTGTGGACAACAACTCTGCTTTCACGCTAAAGCAAATACAGCAAGCGATGGCAGAAGAATTTCCCGGAATTGCCATCAGCACAAGTAGCATTGATCATCTACTGGATCACCTACTAGAACACGCGGGTTCGATTCCGACCGCGCCGGTCGAATTTCGATGAATGCAGAATTCTAGAGGCCCGTGTGCTGTGCGATGTCAGTGCACGTGAAAGAACCCCAGGTGGTCGAAATTTCCGGAGCCCTTCACTACGGCGTCTCTCATAGCCTGACTAGGTTTGGGACGTTAAACCTCCCCGTAAACTCTCGTCAAATGGTGTCATACATTGGGCGGCTGTCCACAAGGTTCTCTGGGTCGCGTTCAATGAATTTTTGAGCGACATATCAGCCCGTGTCGAAAGTGAAGAACCAGGTTCTGGAGTGGTTTTTATTTTTGACAATGCTCCCGCCCACAGCCATGCGAAACAGGCAAGCCCGGCCAGTGAGATGCACTCGATCAAGCGACTGCCTACTCATAGCCCGTTTTTTAACCCTATAGAGGAAGTGTTTTCGAAGCTCAAGTCGGAAGTCAAAGCTTTCGTTAGCGAGCGGAGGGACTTGGCGGAACTTTTTGTTGCTCGGCGCTGCTCGACACTCCACCCAGAAAACATAGCTTGTATAGTGCGCTGCTTTCGACCCCCTTAACTTTTCTTTTATACCAGCAGCTTTGTGTGAAGATAACATGTAAAAAGTGCGAGGTCACACTTTGAGGCACTCAATGTCCTCCATAAAATAAAATTTCATTTAAAAAACGGCCTCTACAGTGCTTGTATAAGCCTAAATTGTCAGTAACCTCCTCCGCTATAGGAGAGCCGCCAGTAGCTATTCATGGCCTATAGGCTGTAAGCTCCGGTGTAGCTTCGCTCAATTCCCCCTGTAAAACTGAAAAAGCTGTAAAGTGAAGAAACTTCACTCCGGTTCTACGACTTCTCCCACATGGAAGAATTATGCATTACACTGTTCCCCCTTGTTTCTGCTAGTGGTGTTGAATCGTTATCAAAACCTCCCGTAAACATCTTGCACCGGTTGCGATTGCATGAAAACAACCGGCAGTATGAAAACAGTATGAAGGCAGTAATTGGCATCGGCATGCATATTCAGCGCATATGGCAATCCCTAATCACCAGTGCTTAACCAGCTAATTATAACACGGCAGTCCAATTTATTTCCTGGCCATGCGTATAAGCTGAAAGCCGCTAGAGTTGTGTCAAATACTGAGGTTTTACAGCCGCTCATGACTCTTTGATGTTGCAAGATATGCGAAGAAAACGAAATAGTGCATGAGGGTGTGACTCTTACGCATCGCATGGTCTCAGAAATTGTCACAGCCTAGCTTTATTCCTGGCACTCGGCTACTGTGTGCTTTGGAGCCATCTGCCGCATTCGTTTGCAGCATGTTGATTAACTTGGTTGCCACCCGGAATGAAACAGCTGACGCTTGTATTGTTTGCGTTGGCACTCGGATTTAATTGGTTGGCCTGACATTGTTCGAGCTGGCGTTTGGATTAAATACGCTGGCTCTTAGATAAAGCGCTTAGCACTAAGGTTAAATTACATGGCACGCAGATTATATCTTTCGGTGCTCAGATTATTTCCACAGGCACTACGATTATATTCAGTGGGAAAACCTGTACTCCTTCCAGTTTGACTAAAACCTTGGGCCGTATTTTATAGCGATTCTATCTCTCTCTCTCTCTCTCTCTCTCTCTCTATATATATATATATATATATATATATATATATATATATATATATATATATATATATATAGCGAAGTATACGCTTCGTTAAAGGAAACATATTTATTCGACTCGACGTTTCGATCGGAAGACCGATCTTCTTCAGGAGTGATTTTACATTGTTAATGCACTTACCTGTTCTGTACCCACCCCTATAAAAGGGGATGCATCAACAATGTAAAATCACTCCTGAAGAAGATCGGTCTTCCGATCAAAACGTCGAGTCGAATAAATATGTTTCCTTTAACGAAGCGTATACTTCGCTATATATATATATATAAGATAAGCGAAAGAATGTTTTCAAAACAACTGTAAGGAACGCTATGGCTTATGAAGGTCTATGAAGGCCTGTGAAGGCTATACACATGGGGGTTACATATAGAGCTCTATATAAGATTTACATTCACAATATATAGGCCGTAAGATAACAGAGGGGATTTCAAAAAAGTTACACGTAACGGGAAGCGCCAGAGAATGATGTAGACTGAGAAGTGTGCAGGTGTGTGGTGGTAGCGTCAGCCGCAGGGAAAGTGTAATCGGAGGTCGGCAGAAGCAGCCCATGTCAACGGAGAAGCCTATGTCCAGCAGTGGACATAAGTGGGCTGGTGATGAAGGGCACACTTAGTTATCCTCTTCCGGACAATTCGAAACTTTCAGTGTTCCGAGTAGTGAGTGACGGTCGTAGTTGCCGGTATAAGGTAGTCCACGGCTGCGTGCCGCAGAGCACTCCACCAAGCACCGCTTGCACCGCTGAGTACTCAATCTCGACGTTCGCCGATAACGAGCGGCCTCTAGTGGCAGTCTACGCTCGCGCAGTAATGCCAAAATAAAAAAAAAAACAGAAGAGCGCGCTCCCGTCATTAGTGCTCGGTATCGCTTGAGTGCGTGTTTTTTTTTTTTCGCAAGCACGTTATCCCACGGTTACATTCGCTGATTGCCGGTACAAACTTGGACGACTTTCCCTTTCACCGTCGTTAACATGCAGTGTGCAAGAAGGAAATGGTAGCATGCGGGAAAAAAAATAGCGGCCTCTTCTGCTTGTACCTGCCCTGCAGCTCACTCTTACCCACATGGCTGGTCAGACTGAATAGATCCTACACTCACTATAATCAATGAATGTACTCTCAACAGTTCCTTAGGTCGAAGTCGGAGTAAGCAGAGCCAAGGGTATATGTTGACAGCCGAAGCAAACGCGACCTCCGAGTATCATTTGCCAGGGGTAAGGACGGACTTTATTCTAATTTCTTCAGCACTGAAACTCCCCTTCACTGTGTTGTTTGTTTAAAAGGGAGAACCACGTGAGAATTTGTAGCTCCGTCGCTATTTTTTTTTTGGTGACGTTGTTTATTGCCTCAGGCCATAAAGGGAGTTGTTAAGGTAAAAATAAAAAGATAGGTGGCAAATGAATGAGGAAAGGATGGCCGATTCAATGAAGGCGAGGAGGGAGCGATGATGTGGCCCCACACATCCCAGCAATATATGGGGCCGGGTTGTTGAGCGGGATACCCGCTGCTGCCAGGTGCCGAATTCTCGCTGGCGTTCTCGTTGAAGGACAAAAAGTGGGCATTGACTGGTTAACTTGGCACGCTGCTGTACCAGCGACCACATGAGCGCGACAGCAGCGCAGGAGTGCCCCACAGAAGTTAAACTTCTTGCGTCGCTTTTTTTTCTTTTCCACATCAAGCGCAAACGCCCAGTTTTGCTTCCTGCAATCACTCCTGACTGCTACCACTCGCATCGACGAATTCCTGGTCTGGGGCTTGAATGTGAAGCCTGCGTGAAACAAGACCCACTTTTCAGCTTATATAAGGCTTGTACAGCGCAGGAATTTCGTTTGCTCTTTCTTTCGTTCGTGGCTCTCAAACCTACTGCATTTTCCACTGCGCGCACAAGAAGCGCATTTTTTTTTTGTCTTTGTAATGACGACTTTGTGCTTGCTTTCTCGCTTCTGTAACTTGCCCTTTTCCGCTCGCATTTTCATACGTATCGAATTCCCCTTCGTCTTTCTAATGTGATTGGCAAAATTCTTGCTTCGTTTCTGGAACGAAGATTGACTCTTCACGTCTACTGTAGGCCTGAGCCGGAGGCATGCGCATGGATTTGCGCTAGCTCATATGATTTGTGCGTTCAATGAGAACCATGCCTAGAGACAGAGAGAAAAAGATATTTTCAAACGAATGCATCAAAGTGGAAGTTAAATTATCGATCGCATACATTTAAAGGTTCTTTAAGCGTAAAGCCGTAAAATTCCATTATTCGGGCTGCCGTCAAGACGCGGCCATCATTTTTTGTACCTTTCTTCTGAGTACTAGCTCTTCGATTCATCCTTAACTGTCTTTTTTTTTCATTACTATGTCCATGAATACGTTGTGAGTTGGCGGGATGATGCATAGCATATGTGGCAAAAGCTTCCGTAAGTAACAGTACTGTACATTAATATTCGCCGAGTAATCAATATGTCTGACAGCAACCAGTGCACAAATGTGACCATTTTCTTTTAAGATACCCGCGACCTGAGCACAACCTAGATAAAAGCCCATCAGCCTTAGCAAAGTCATTCTTCGACATCGTCTGTTTTAAAGAGGGTCAGCGCTTATCGGAGAGACGCGAGTTAAATCCCGGCCACTGCGGTCGCATTTTCGATGTAGGCGAAATGCAAAATCCCATAAACCAAACCAAACCTAAAGGAGATGCCGCTTGTCGAAGGCTTCTCGCTGCCGTCACTGGGAGCAAGTTTGACTTGATGGCTTCTAGATTCCCGGCCTTTAAGGCGTCACTCTTTGCCGCTATAAAGTTAATTTTTTTTTGCATGGCAATTTGAAATTGTTTTTAGTACTTAGAGTTGATTTTTTTCCATTGCAACGATGGCTGCGTCAGTCCTTTTCAACCAATGATCAAATTCGCGGCAAACTTACTTCCAAAGAGGAAGGATATTTGATCACCATGGTTGGTTGTTGCGTGGCTTGATGTACACCAGGAGCCGTTTGCTCTGTTTTCAACACTTTACCAATATCTTGTTGAGCCAGATTAAAATATTATTGGATGGGCAAGACACTACGAGCGGTGTATATTAGGCGTCGAGCCACCCAGGAATACACGCGAGATGAGGCATTAGTAATCGCTTTTCATTAGAAGTAGGCATCAATTTCGCACAGAAAAGGTGGAACAGCTTTTTGGTACTTTGCATTAAAAAAGGAGTTAAGAAGTGCTTTGGATCAGTAGACGAAGGAGGGGAAAAGTTGCTAGAATAGGACGGCATATCACTGCGCTGTTATTATCTGGAAAATATTACCGGCCTGTGAAAGAAATGGCACTGACTTGCAGGTAGTCGCGCGCACAACTTCATTCACAGTTGATGGGGCCCCGCGTGCACCTATAGTTGGATAAAATATGACTGACCAAAAGCAATCGACCAGGCATCAATCCTCTGATTGCACTTTCGAAAAACGATCTACTCGGTACAGTTGTCGTACAAAACACGCTTGTTCAAATTCAAGTCTAAAACGAACAACTGAAAACTTCCCATTCCTCATTGTAGCACGGTTATTCCTGTAGAGAAGCCGCGTATGTCTGGAGCAGTTGTGAATCAATGTTTTCCCCCGTGTAGTGTACCCATTCAGCCGCCGGATTACTGCCCATCAGAGAACTGGCTTTACTTTCGACATTTAGTGCGAAAACAATACTTCACTAGCAACCCTGAAAACTCCGATGGGTCTGTGAAGCCTCGACCCTTGCCCTTTGAGATGAAATTACTTGCATACGGTGTGGATGGGGGAAGGTCATTTGACGCGAAAGTTAAAAAAAATGTTTTGCAGGACAATGTAAGGCCATGTCTAGGCAACAGTCAAGCGAGTTATTTTTACACTGTTTGCGCCGGAGTTCATTTGGATAAAGCGATAGCAGTGCATACAGTACATATATTTGTTCTGGCTTAAAAGCTGTTGCTACCAGAAAGTGAAGGTGCGCAGATCATCAGGTCATGGTCAATAGCAAAGACCCAGCTGACTGACATAACAGAAGTCAGTACCAACAAACTCGAGGAGACGAAAGAGCAGCACACACCAAAGCAGCATGCGTGAAAACAGGGCACAAAAAACAGCACCGCGAAAAAAAAACGGCACAACGACAAAACAGCACAGGGGAAAAACAGCATGCTGACAAAACAGCACAGAGAAAAAACAGTAGGCGTCAAAACAGCACAGCACACTAAACGGTGCAGCGACAAAACAGTAAATGGAAAAAACAGCATGGCGACAAGCCCCACAGGGAAAAAACGGCATGGCGACAGAACAGCACAGGGAAAAACAGCATACGTCGAAACAGCACGCCGCATAAAACGGAAAAGTGACAAAGCAGCACAGTGAAAAAACATCAAGGCTAGAAAACAGCTCAGCGAAAATCAGCACGCGTCAAAACAGCACACCGCACAAAATGGCACAGCGACAAAACAGCACAGGAAAAAAACAGCTCCCATCAAAGCAGCACGCGTCTAAACAGAACGCCGGACAAAACAGCACAACGAAGAAAAGCACGACGAAGGAAGAGCGCAGGGAAAAAACAGCACACCGGAGTACCGTGCAGCGCTGCTTTAGTGGTGAACTATCGTGGCCATAACGACACCGGTAAATAACAACACATACGGCAGCGGCCTTTGGAGCTGAGGAACAGCGTTGCTTGAACGGTGCATATGGCAGAACTAGCGGTTATGTATATAGTCCTTGCTTGCTTGGCTTCAATGACCTAGTTTTTTTTCTGTGTTAAATAAGCAGTATATGGGCAACTGAGAGATAAAATTGGCCTGGGCATCTGCTCTACGGTCAAATGTTCCGGGTAGTTTGTCTTGTCTCATTTGCTTACGTGCCGCCGCATTACCTGTCGCCGCACGCATCCGCTTCCTTTTTCAACTGCTAGGCAACATGCATGGCGTCTCAAGCTTAATTTCACTCTTTGACGTGTCATAGCCCTCGACCGCTCTTCAGCGGCCATAGCTATACGTTTTTCGCGGCAATGACGGCTTCCAAAAAGGTCTTTCGTGTGGTCCCTGAGCAAAAGGGTCTGATTTGTCGAGAATTGTTGTTTTAATAAAATTGACTTCCAAGCGAAAAAAAAAGTAGCTTTGGTCAAATATTGCGAAAATTGATGCTTGGAGATAATTCGCTTCGAAGTGAAAAAAAAAGAGCTTCAATATAAAATCACTGACTAAATGGACGCTGATGAACGAATTTTCATGTCAGCTGTGTAGCTGATTTCGCAAAGCAAGGTAACCGCCTTTCAGACACCGACAACCACTATGCAGCGTCCTGGTTAAACACCAAAAAACATGAAAATGTCGGCTTGGGCAATCCCCCATCGTTAAAAGTAGGCATCGTACACTGGATATTTTCAGCTTATGAGGACCCTGTAGCTCGCTCTAGACAAAATTGCTGAAGATTCATTTGCCGACAGCGAGAGTTTTCAAGAATAAGAACTTGTGGTAGACCCAGAGCCCTACGCCGGGCGTATTTGCCAGGATTCAGCACCATGGTGGTCAACCCGCAGAATCGGTGCTTCCAGAACAACTTGTTAGGCGTTAGTCACACCATTACCCTCCAGAAAAAAAGTGGAAATTTGAAATCACGAATATTGCCCTACCGTGTTTCTTACTGAGTGTGTGAAACGAGCACTCGCTAAATCCAAATGTCGCTGCTGTATATTGGGATTTACCGTTTGCAGTTATGGCTATGATAGCTCACCTCTCCAGCAGCGCTGCACCGTACACCGCCGTGCTGTTTTGTCGTCATGTTGTTTTGAAAGGTATATTTAGGGGGATGCTTGCAATCTGTATTCACATTTCTTTCCTTCGTAAAAAGCCTGCTGCGAAGTAGATTGGCTAATTAAAGTAATAACAATGCTCACCTTTTGTTAAGATGCCCAAGAACAACTCTTAGGTCTTGTGTCTGGTGCACTCGTGGAAAACGTAATTATAGTGAGAACATCTTCGTCGTAAGTACGTCTGGTTGTGTTTTAAGTAAAAGTTTAGAGATACTTAAACCAGTCAATATTTATTAGCTGGCAACGTTTCGGGACCAGCTCGGTCTCTTTTTCATGGCTGACTAAAAAAGAGAGGAGTCACCCCTAAAGAAGAGACCGAGTTCGTGCTCAAAACTTTGGACTGCGAATAAATATTGGTTGGTGTGAGCATTGCTCCACTTTTAAAAGCATAGTTGAGGAGGTACTTTATGCAGCTAATAGATAGCAGCTGTGCAACCTCATATGAGTGAATTACGTGGAGGGAAAGTATATGTACTCGACATATGAATTCCAAACAGGCAGCGAGTTGCAGAATTTAACCTGGAAAATAATGCTGAAGTGTGAACCAAGATTTAAACTAAACGCTATCTTTGAGATGGATGCGTACAAATCGTCAATAATTCCAGGAATATTTTGGGACTAAACATATTCTGTCCAATAGAAACAAGGAGGATGGCGAAAAACCACGCAGCAGGGTATCAGAATGAAGAAGTAAAACAAACATGTACATGAACCTTATAACGACAGCAAAAGCAAGAAAAACATGGATGAGATAACGCAAAATACGATACAAGCATTTTTGTTTCGCATTCATAAAATGCAAGCGAAAGGTCCACTTACCAACCGCAGTTGTCGATAAAGGTCGGGTAAGTGAGTGCACTTACAACCATGGTTTCAGTATTTCGAAATACATGATATTGCTTTTTTTCTTTATACCTTGAACCTGGAAGTTTCAGACATTCTCTCGAGGTTTTGTGGGATCCTAGATCTAAGCAACAGCGATATTTTAGACAATCCACAATGTTGCAATACAATTTGAAGAAAAAAGTTTTATCAGCTGTTTCTGCCCGCATCTCAGAGAACGCAGCACAGATAAGTTGGGAATATGCCTTGCCTCAGGTTGCTTTGCATTTTCGCTGAAGCACTCGTGTTTCAAAATGGAGAGAAATCTTCACCGAACTATTTCATTGCTATCTTTCTCTGGTATCCCGGTGCCATTTCAGATAACTGAGGCATATATTTCAATTGTGGTCGACACACCGATTATCAGCGCATCTGGGCAGGCCTTTGATCTCTTTGAAGTGCAGCTCACTGTACCGAGAGTGCGCAGACTGAGTCTAGGGAAATCGGTCTTGAGCGTGGAGAAGCGAGCGTAAAATAAAAAAGACACCGAGGTTGAAAACTTGTTATTCCCGCAGCAGTCATACGGGTTCATATTGGCGTTTGAGAAGCATATGTGCAATATTGCCTTCGTCGTCTTGGTGCAAAGTATTACGTTGTTTACAGCACACCGCCTGGCAGAGGTAGATCCGTCCTGTCGGAGCAGCATGTGCCGCGGGTGGTTCACTCTCTCCAACTGGAAGGCAGAAAGCACAGTGTGGAATAAAAAGCTGTTTTGTGCCTTTGTTGCGCTGTTAGGAAGAATGAACGGATTCCAACTTCCCCACTGTTTGTGGTCGTATCTAGTGCAAACGTTTTTATACCGTAATAATGCCATCCATTCCAAGCGAGTATAAGTAATCATTGCTACGCTAACAATGTATTTCATCAGTAAGTGAATCCACAGTGAAACACTGCGGTACACTGTTTCATCGCCGATCTCGCGTATCTTGCGCAGTGCTGCCGGGTAGTGAAACTGTTCCGCGACAATGTCAGCAATGTCGCGTGAAAGCCGCTTTGAGAAAGGCTTGGACGCAATAGCGAGTGCCTCACAACGTCAGAAGATGCGGTACTGAAATAGCAGAAAATTGTGTCAAATTCACTTCAGTTTGCAGGCAGTTCTGAGGGGTGGTACACAAATCTGGCAACTGTTTCAGTCGCCGACCAGCCCGAACCAAGCCAAGTCAACTTCAAATCAGTGTTTTTACGCTAGATCAGGTTAAAGCTTTTGACGCCGACTCGAGAATTTTAAATCAAGGACAAAGGAAAAATATTAATCTCCAATATTTCTACCCATTTCTATAAGACACGTTAAGTTTACAGGCAGGCAAAACTGTATCTCGTTTTCATATTCGAGGACATGTTTGAAATAAGGCAGTAATTAATCACTGAAAGCTTCAAGTAAAGATATATGGGAACGTCAATAAGGCCGGGGGAGATTCACGTTTTACTGTGCAAAAGGCGCGGCTGAGACTGTATCCGCTCACAAGCTTTGTGCACAGTCATCTGCGAGAAGGCAAAACACTGTCACCAATATTATTCCCAATCCACCAAGTAAAAGGTTGCAAAGTAATGCGCAAATGCGTGAACAGCGTCTGCAATTATGCTTCCATTAGAGGTTTTTTTTTTCTTTATTACCTCAAAATCAAAATCAAATCAAGTTTATTTCATATTTACAGTACATGTAAATGTACTGTAAATATGAAATATTTACAGTACATTTACATGTACTGTAAATACGTCAAATACGCTGTGCAAATACGTGAACAGCGTCTGCAATTATGCTTCCATTAGAGTAAGGAACACCTGCGGTCTTCCTGTTTCGTATCGATTTAGGTTCACATATTTTGAAACTATTCAAGGGGAACAAGACCAATAAAGAAAATTGACCGGCATCGGTTGGTCGACCTGACGGAAATGAATAGCATTAGACTTTCATTCCCCTTTGCATGACACGACACATCACACACATTTCTTTACATCCACCTTTATTACACTTAGTCTTCTTCGTACTTCCTTACACCTCACTCCCTTGCATGCTTCGTCTTCCATTTCATGTCCGATCTCCGGTATCCATCGACCCTCGGTTCTGGAGGTGGCTCGCACACGACCACTTCAACGGATGAGTGGGATCCGTCGCGCGCGCCCTGCTCAGCTATCTCCGCTCCTCTTCTCAGCTCACTTTCCTTCTCACCGTCTGCCTTTCATGGTTGCCAACCGCCAGGTCGTTCACGTGGCAACCACCCTGAGGTTGCATATTCCTCCGCCCTCATCACAACTTCCTCCGTCTGCTGTAACCACCTTCTGGGTTCTTCCCGTAGCGGTCACCTTCCAGAGTCCCCTTCGTCTCTCCTAAAAGTGGAGAGGGGGATTTTCCTCTCTCCACTTCGCGTTCTGCCGACCGTGGCAGACGCCTCTCGGAGGCTTTAGCGAATACTGGTCGCCGGATATTCTTTTCACGAGAGGGGGATTCTAAAGCTATCACTTTAATAATCACAATATAGAAAAAACACATTTTTTATTAATCTGCGCGTCAGAACCTTATGACTGAGTAGTGCAGCTTGTAAGTACAGAAAAATCAACGAATTAAAGTTCAAGGTTAAATGAGTATGTTTAGGCAGTACAGGGGATATTCAACGCGCATCTTAGTGAAAGATGATAACCTACTGAAATAAAGGGGAAAAAATCATCCGCCATCGCTTCCGAGAGAGTATCAATGTAACAGGCAACTAACGGGTTACTGATGCAGAAATATATGGGGTACCCTTACCGGCCCCTGATGATCTGCTTATTTCGCTTTTTATGAAGGGCGTGCAAGCACGCTCATATGTACAGCCGGCCAAATCTTTAGCGGGCGTGCGCGATGGCCGCGTTTTCCGTGCTCCCACAGTTTATGACGGCGCAAACTTGCTAAGATATAAAATTTAAGCAGAGGCTCACTAAACCCAGGCTTAATATTAAGCTTTCCTCAAGTTTGCTTCGTCACAAAACGCAGGAGCGAAGAAAAAGCGGCCGTCGCGCACGCCAGCTAAAGATTTGGCCGGCTGTACGAGCCCCTCATTGGACGCTCTTTGCCTCACGCTCAACGCGACCCGTCGTGTGGGCTGACTCGAACATCCAGGAGCTTTGTTGCTACGGGTGAGGTAAGCCGCTATGCCTTACCTCACCCGTTGTGTGTTTGTATTTCATGTTTTATGCTAAAAAAATACTTTCTTCTTTCTTCTTTCTTCATGGTCACCGCCAGCAAAAAAAAAAAAATAACTGCGATTACATCCGTGGTAAGGCGAACAATCAGTACTACCTGGTGCATACTGTGCTCTTGCAGTTGTTTCATTTTATAGGTTTTTCTTCTGTTGGGGCGCGAATTAACGGCAGGATGTCTTTTTACTTTTTCGAACTGTTTGTTAGTACGGTTAAGTTGAGAGTGATTACATGGGTGCGTACTATACAGCGTCCATCTTGCGTCTGCCTCCGTCTTCCTCCCCAGGGTTGCCGGAAGACTGCGCTTTCTCTGCTGCGAGCGTTTGCCTTGCGTCGGGAGGTTCGCACGGCAAACGAATGCTACTGCCACCCATGTGCGGGTGACGATTGTGTTTTTCTCTTGAGATAGATACACTGAGTACTTTATGGTGTAAGATATTCGGATATGCAAGATATTGAGAGTCATGCACCAATCGCCCAACAATCTATTATTCTGAAGATATTTCCGGCGGGTTAAGATATTTTAATTCTGCGGTTCACATTTCAGTTGCCTTATTCTCGTTTCATTCCTTCCTGATAGTATAGCCCTTGTGGGCCGCCGTGGTCGCTCAGTGGTTATGGCGCTCGGCTGCTGTCTCGAAAGACGCGGGTTCGATCCAGGCCGCGACGTTCGAATTTCGATGTGGGCGAAATTCTAGAGCTCGTGTACTGCGCAATATCAGTGCTCGTTTAAGAACCCCAGATGGTAGAAGTTATCCGGAGCCCTCCACTACGACGTCCCTCATAGCCCGACTTGGTTGGGGATGTTAAACCCATAAACCATAAATCATAAGCTTCACTATAAAAGCTAACGCTTTACAAAGCTACCAACCGGCTGCAGCCATGGCGGCATCTGCCGAAATGACTACAGAAACGATACTGTAGAAACTAGTATGGATTTCAGGGCGGGTCTCTGTGAGTGGCTTGTGAATGACTGCACGATATCAACGCAGACTAACAACACGCGCTTTACTCGTCGCGCATTATTTTCAAGCATCTTGCGGATTTTCCCAGTGACCCTCAGCGCAGTTTACCTTGGTCCTAGATCTGAAGGATCGTGCTTACAGGGGGTAAACGCTCCCAGATATAGTAATTAAGCGGGCAAATACCTGTACTTAATTTAGTTTCTAGACGACACAAAGGCGAGATGAAAACTCTTCTTCCGAGTCTTCAGAAAATAATGCTATTGACCTTCCTACCGACTTCTGACGGTAACACACGATCATATCAGTGCAGAGAGCGTGTCCGCCAACAGAAGCCCGCGTGGTACAGAGATTCATGAAGTTCCCAACAGCGCTGCACTTTATTTCACTGCTTAGATTAGCAGTGAATCTAAGGGGTTTCTTTTCACGTAAGAAGCTCCGCAACAACAGCCTGCACTTTCTTGATTTGAGACTTCTGTTTGAGGAGGATGGCCATGTATTCCGGTTCTGCAACCGCATATCATGTATAGAGCTCCTGCCTTTCAATAGTGCACATGCTAAGCTAATCAAGCGAGGAATCGCTGCGACATGCCTGAATGCAGCCTTGGAAAAATCTTGGGAGCATAAGATGGCACAGAGCTTTGAGGCGCAAACAAAAGACATTTGCCAAGCTGGGTACCCATAGCACCTTATCACAGTTATTTGTGAGTACCTTCTCAAGAAACTCAAGCCAACGTTGAAGGGTGATCAGGGTCAAAAGAACAAAGACAATGAAAAACAACCGAGAGTTGTGATTCCCTATATTCATCAGCTATCGCACAATTTGAAGAAAGCGGCCAGCAGGTATAAAATCAACGTAGTGCTATCTGCTCTATGCAAGCTGTCGCGCGTTTGTACCCTGAACAAAGAAAGACCTGTTAGGCGATGCAAAAAAAAAATCACCGAATTCTCGCCTCTCAGTGCACAGCTGATGTTGTGTACGTGGTGCCTCTAAGCTGCGGCCACGAATATATCGGCCAGACTGGTCAGTTCTTTAACGAAAGAGTGAGACAGCACAAGATGACGATAAAAAATGGTTAGGGTAGTCACATTTCCATTCACTGCAAAAGCTGCAAATGCTGTCCGTGTTTTCAAAACACCAGACTCATTGCGAGCCCCAAAGACAATTAGAACGCGAAATAATTGAAGCATATTATATCAAGCAAGCAGAGGAGGCCTATCTGCGTGAGTAAGCCGTCTTTGTCACTGTCAGAAGAGGAGATTAAGTTTCTTAGCGGATACGTTGCCAGCATTGTAATCCTTGCTTCTGTCGTTTTGGCAGGTACGTTTTTTGTTTACTCACCTTTTTTGTCTTTTTTCCTGTATCTTTTTGATTGTATCTTTGGTTCATGTGGTTATAAAGTGGCTTTCTCGAACAATAACCTTAGTTGGAAGTTGGCGCAAGTCCTGCCTTTTGTGTGTTTGTCTCCGTCTTTTTGCGCCAGTATGCTTTTGCGCAAATCATGTCACTCCCAGGGACCTATGAATGTCAAGTTGCTAGTGACCAATTCCGAATACAAGGTCATTAACGCTATCGCGTCAACGCGGAGCTCAAGTGTCCCCTCCAATTTTTGCGATAGTCCTCAATGCTGTGTACCCCCTTGACTTTCTATGAAAATCTCCTTCGCGTAACTGCTTTTCGTGAAAAGGAATTTAAGAAGGATGTGAATTTAAAGTAACCTTAGGCCAGCTGTAGCTTTCACGCGTATTCTTATTGTATTGAAATGACCTGCTGTTTAACCTTATTACGGTAATCATACTCCACTGAGAGCCATTTGGAGAACCGACCGTTTTCCATTCCTGCCTATGACATTTTGCGCCCGCCGGTGCAGAGAACGCAGAAAAATTTCCCCCTTCGTTGTCCCCATTTCGGCATTCTTCCAAGCCGCCAGTTTTGTCTGTACCGAGCTTTTTAGTTTATTGTCTCAAATTTCTGTCGGAAAATGAAGGACCATTGTACTGCCTCTTTCAACTTTTGTACAATTGGCCATACACCTGTCTAGAGCGCTGGAACGGCGCACCGGGGAGTACAATAGGGTCATTTACCAGTGACCTAGGACTCGAAACCTGTCTATTGATGCTTGTACATTCCCGTTGATCCTGTTTAACTTATCATATCTTTAAATGCTGCATCGGGCCCGCCAACCAATGGCGATTATTATGAAAGCAAAACAGAGTGCTCCGTTTGAGCGCTCTAGACAGATGTGTGGGCGACTGCACAGGTACGACCAATATGAAAGGGTGCTCCTTTTTTGTATTTAAGAATAGAAGCTCTTTTTACTTATGCACTAAACTTGGCAATGTGTTGAAGTTATCATGCGCCTCGAAGAATACTACTGAAAAAGCAACAAAAAACATGCATTTCGTTTTTCCTTTATCAGTAATCGTTGACTGTGTGCTAATTAGGAGTTCCCTTTCATACTGCTTGTGCTCGTACATTCTCCGAGTCCACAGTAGTAATTTCAGCCGGAGCTTCTTATCTACACAAAAATACTTTTCTGTCATTCCCATTTCACTTGCACATCACTTGTGGTGCTCTTTTCTTTCGTGTTCTTTGAGGCTATCTGGAGTACTGTCGGAAGGCACAATAGCGGTCGGTACAACGCCATCCGACGTCGCGCCTAGCGCATTTTGAAGTGCTACGAACGCTGTAATTTATGCCTGTCTCTATCACAGGTCCACCGAATGAACAGTATATCCATTTGCTGGGGCAGGGCAATGTCTCTCAGAAATATTTATCCTAGAGTTCGAGGTGGCTATTTGCATGTTACGCGGAAAACGGAAAAGGAGCGCACAGGGTGAATTCACTAAAATAAAGGTGATAGAGATATGTAGTCGTGTCACAGTCTGTCTACTTATAACCGCAAAGTAGCAGACATTGATAACCTTTATTACTGCGATTCCGAAAAAAATCCATATGTACTGTACAGATTTCGCGTTAGAACACTCCGATTAGAACTGCATGCTTAAGAAACTTAAGGTAGCCTATGCGACCGTGAGTCACCTCAAGAAGAATAGCAGTTTCCCTGTTTCCCCTGCGCGTCGCCTACAGCATCCACTTGAAATGACAGAGCACCGAGTCATAATCAAAGAAACATTGTTTGCCGCTATATCGCTCAATTACCGGTAGGCAGGAAAAATCATCATTCTCTCTGAAATGATGAGGTTCAATAAGGAATTTTGACTGCACTCGTTCCGTGCGATCTTTCTTGGACGGACAGCTACGGTGTGGTTCACTAGTGATAACATTACAGGCAGCCAAAGCCATAAGAGCCGTGTCCTTATGTGGCACGGAAGGTTGCATGCATTTCGTCCGCCAAGCACGTCGTGACGATACTTTTGGCGATCCTGTGCATGGCGGCAGGCCTGGTGGGCAGCGTGGGCAACGGCATCGTGCTGGCCATGTACGCGTGCGTGTCCTCCGTGCTGGACCCCACCAGCCTGCTGCTCGTCAGCCTGGCGGCCTCCGACTTCGGCATCCTCGTCGGCTGCCCCTTCTCGGCGGCAGCGAGCTTCTACGGAAGGTAACGCCCCCATCGCCCGCTCTGCATGCGCGATTCTGCTTGCACAAAGCTGCAGCGAGTTGGCACGTGGCACGGAAACCCGTGATCATCGATACTTGCAGCACCGTCTGGCCCACTTCAATCACGGGAAATATTACACGCGAGCCCAGCGCAAGCCCGGCAGCAGTGATGAGCCTCGACTCTCTCCGTATTTTATAACCATTCCTTCCCCAGTGCATATTTTTCCTTTCAAAACTAAAGGGAGCACCACCACTGAGATAAAGGTAGACACATAGCTAAAGCAATGTCGATAGCTTGCTCCAGAACAAGAGGAGGAACCTTACAGCGACACTTCATCAGAAAAAAAAATAATAGGTGGCTAGGACGAGGGGGGTCGTGAGGATTCGATAGAAGCCTTCGCCCTAGGTTCACGAATTGCGCTCGTTGGTACCGTCGCCATGCTGGCCACGGGCGTTCATTCGTCGTCATTTATCAGTAGCACGCGATCATGCCCCTGCCGCGCGGTGCGTCCAGACTGCTGAGCGGCACCTACGCCGCTGTTCCTCACGCCTCGGTCAAAAATATGTCAGTGCGGAAAGGGTCGCCCGCCTATTCTCACCCGTCGTGGCTGAAAGATGGTAGTGCTCGAGGCTCATCGATCACCGAAGCTCCACGCCTCGCTACGCACACGTACGTAGCCTTCCCGTTAGCGCAGGCGCCTGTCACGAGATGGTGCCGCAGGTATCGCAGCACACACTCTCCCGAGCTTTGATCGAAGCATTGGAGCCATGTGCTCACACCGCACAGATGCAACCACGTCTCTGGAAGTTGCTTCCACAACAAAATGATGCGCACACCGAGGGCACCCAGCTTGAAACACTGCTAATGCAAAACGCACAAGGCTGAAGAACAAACTGGTAGCGAAAGTCCCCTGGGGCACCAGAGTGGAGACAGAGTGAGGCACGTGTTTCGTGGCGCCACCCGAGCGAGGAAGTGTATGCTATTAACCAAGAAAGAAATGAACCGTGACACCATGAAGACATTTTTGGAGCTCAGTTTGAAAGATCTTTTTTTCCCTATATATAGCTGACAAACGACTAGGCCAACGAAGACGAAGGCAAAACGGTCCACGGACAAGTCGGAAAATGATCTACACTGCAACTTTTAAGCCCGTTTAACTTGACAAGAATTTTGGCTGCCAATTTAACTCGACTCATGAATAACGGTGTTGAACTGGGTTCATTCTTAGCCGATTTGTATACCCATCGGTATACCTACGTCGTCGTTGGCCTGGTCCTCCGTCGCGTGTCACGTAGAGGCATGGTGCGGATTTTTTCTGGAGGCACGTTCTTAAATAAATTCGACCCTAAAGTGAATGCCACAGCTCTATAAAATCACATTACCGGAGTGATTGGACTACAGATACAAAGGAGTGTTCCAACAGACATTGTGCTTCTTCGAAAGTCTTCATTTACGTACTCAGGATTACAGAGCCACTGCAGTCGCTCAGTGGTTATGGTTCTCGCCTGCTGCCTCGAAAAACGCGGTTTAGACCCCGGCCTCGTCGGTAGCATTTCGGTAGAGGCGAAATTCTACAGGCCTTTGTGCTGTGCGATGTCAGCGCACGCTAAAGAACCCCAGGTGGTCGAAATTATTCGAAGCCCTTCATTACGGCGCCCCTCATAGCCTCAGTCACTTTGGGACGTTAAACCCCATAAAACCAATCAAGATTACTTACTCAGATGCGCCGAAAAATAAAAAGAAAATAAATCTTGAATGGTAGGAAGGTGACCATCCTCCATTCAGCCGCCGTGTAGTCATCAAACGTAGACTTCAGAGATTTAAAATTACCTGGACGCAGCGTCTGCGAACGAAACGTGGTCAGTCTATAGAAGGGTTACACTCACGGACAACCAAAGTACCATCAACGTCAGAAGAAACGCGAACAAGACAGTGCGAGCGCGAAAACGCAGAAGTATTAGCTTCTAGACAGGAAATTCAAACCGGGTTTGTTACCAATAAAAAGGAGCTGTTATCGCTCCTTAGAGGTGAAAATCATCTGCGCTACTTTTCAGTTTCCTTGGGCTATAGGAAGACGTCATTCTTTGCGTAACTTAATTTCCTACTTCCTTTTCATTTGACGCTGACAGAAGTCAAGGTAAGCGAAGACGCTTACCTTTTTAAAAGTTTAAAGAGCAACAGCGAACGCATAAACATTGTTACGTTTCGCCTTCGTCGTGTGGAAGAAAACGGCGTGGCTGCAGCGGAACGCCGACTAGCCCCGAAAGGCACGTTGGGTCAACGCCTAGATTACCCACGGAAGCCGCGTCCGTCTGCCAGGATGAAGTTTTGAGCGAGCGTCTCCCCTACACCGCGTGCGAACGCATGTTTGAACGCATGAAATGCGCGGGAACGCCGCTCGTGGACATTCCAGCGTCTGTGCGACGTGGATGGCATCTTTCTCCCTCTCCCAACACGTGACGGGGGCGCGATCCCTCAGCAGAGAGAGTGTGATTGGTGCCACAGTGAACTTCCTTCCTCGGCAGGCCCGGCCCCCATCTAGGGAACGTAAGGAAAGAGAACACTTTAAGAACTCGGAAGCGAGTACGGCCGAGGTGTCTCATCAAGTGGTCTCGATCATCATCAAGCGTTTCGGCATTGAGCGTCTCGTCGTCGAGCTCCTTTGTACATAATGTAAATTACTTGTATAAAGTTTTCTCTCCTTGTCTTTTCCCGCATCCTCGTCTCCGACGTCCCTCATTCACTCTCCGGCCCGACCATGCTACCTGATCTTTAACAACGTCTATAAATTATCCCCAGGTACCTTACGTCCTTATGTACGAGAGGGTACCCAAAAGAATCCGAACTAATTTTTTTGGTCGGCAAAGCTTCTGTGGTACCGCGTTTTGCCACTAGAAGCGCATAGAACGAACATTCCAGAGTCAGTAAGCCGAGGGCCGTCGCTGAAGGAGGTCAGACTAGTTTAGGCAGAGTTTTAGAGTGACGACTGTTTTGTGTGAATGTCGTTTTTGCAATGGCTGATTTTCGTGAACAGGGTGCGGCGGTGAAATTCTGATTTTTGCTCGGAAAAATTAGAACGCAAACTCTTAAAATATTAAGAAAGACGCACAAGGACGATGCTAGGGGGACAACTGAAGTGTTCCTGAATCAAATCCTGAATCAAAGCAACAATCATGCCAATGGAAAACTTCGAATTCCCCTCGCCTCAAGAAAGCTGAAGCCAAACCTCAAAACAATGCTGATTTGTTTTTCGACGTGAGAGGAGTCGTCCATTCAGAATTTGTTCCGCAGGGTCAGGCAGTTAACCAGGCTTTCTACTTGGATGTTTTGAAAAGATTGGGCAACAGTGTGCGGTGGAAGCGGCCTGATTTGTGGCAGTCGGGTGACTGGTTTTTCCATCATGGCAATGCCCCTGCTCACACATCCCTGTCTCTACGACAATTTCGGACCAAAAATGGCATGACCCCTGTTCTTCAACCCTCATACTCACCATCCGACCTTGCCCCGTGCTACTTGGTTTCCTAGAATGAAAAGACAGGTGAATAGAAAGCGTTTCGCTGATGTTGCTGACGTGAAGAAAAAAACGACGGAGGCACTATCAAGCATCACAAAAGATGAATTTAAACAATGTTTTGAAAAATGGAATGAAAGATTCGACAAGCGTATCATTGCAAGTGGAGAGTACTTTGAAGGAGATTGAAGGTCTGTGCTTAAAATGTGAACAAATAAGTTCCAACAAAAATAAGTTCCGTTTCTTTTGGGTACCCCCTAGTATATGCGTGCTTTATTGCGCCACAGACTGCAGCGTCTGTGACAGCGAGCACCAAAAGCATTACGGCAGACTGCTAAACATAACTTCGTCTGTAGTAAGAACTTTTAAGGCAACTGCATCAGACGCTACAAATTTATAGTGGTTCAGCGTTTTATACCTCCATGTAAAACTACCGCTCATACCAATCCGTCATTAATAACTTCTTGAGCGCACTGAGTTGACGATGCTGCTTTAATGTGTGGCAAAAACGAAACGCGCTGAAAAGGGAACGGATGGAAAGCTTTACTGAATGCGACGCGCATTAAAGCCTCACCTTCAGGATTAAATGCCAAAGCGGCGCAATGAAACACAGGTCGTGCAGGTGTGCACCCACCGAACACGCCGCCACTTGCCGCGCCGTCTCGCCATTCTAAACGCTGAGGCAGCGTCGTCGCATCGTCCGAGAAGGCGCAGTTCTCAGCATGCGCTCACCGCCTTCGACTTCCTGTCAGTACGAGCTTTACCACCGCCAACAGAACGAAGTGCGAAAATGTAAAAAGGTTTCCGCATGGACCATGTTCATATGCTAAGCAGCCTGGCAGGTGTACAAGGCCGAAATAGGACGCTAGAAACGATCTGCAATATTATTGCGACAAACATATTTCATGCGTCATTTTAACCAAGCAAAAACTGGATCCCATTTGTTTATCCGCATGATCACAATACTTTGGTTTGGTTTTATGGGGTTTAACGTCCCAAAGCGACTGAGGCTATGAGAGACGCCGTAGTGAAGGGCTCCGGAAATTTCGACCACCTGGGGTTCTTTAACGTGCACTGACATCGCACAGTACACGGGCCTCTAGAATTTCCCCTCCGAAGAAATTCCAGCCGCCGCGGCCGGGATCGAACCCGCGTCTTTCGGGTCAGCAGCCGAGCACCATAGCCACTGAGCCACCGCGGCGGCCACAATACTTTCGTTTTTGAAAGTATAAAATTGTCTTCAGTTGCACTCTAGGTCCATATACATGACCTCCATTCCCAGGGGTCCTACCAATCACACTTTTACAGTTAATGTCACTGGCGATAGCTTATGGCACGCGTTTGGTCCCTTATAGCGCAACCAGTTGATGGACCCTGGAACACGCACACGCACAACACACACACGAACACGCACACGAACACACGCACGCACACGCACGCAAACTAAGCCCTTCAGCAAAAGTCATGTGCTCAGTGCCGGTCAAAGCAGCTCATGAAGCGCATTGTCATGGAACGCGTCAAAAACTCATCCGAGAAGCTCTAAAGACTCTCAGGCAAAATCAATCTAGGTTTTAGATAAGCTCGCCAAATTTCGCAGTTCCTTCCCAAAAATCCCAGCCGCCGGTCATCATGCAATCTTCATTCAACGAAAATTGAGTTAAAACACAGGGAAAGAGATTGAGGGAGGCGGTAGAGAATTTACTGAAGCGGCGCAGGACAGAGTTAGAGTCGGTGGTCACTTGGAAAGTTATTTCTCCTGCAGTTGGCGTGGTTATAACCTAATGATGAGAATGGTAATGATAGTCATGATGATCACGATCAATATCATGAAAGAAACAAAAATAATACAATCCACTCGCCGAGCCCAGAAGGTTCCGCTATCGGTTCCTTCTATCGGTTCCGCAGCAGCCGCTTTATGCACTGACATCCGAGCGCACCAGCGCTGCGCACGGCGCTTTGCTAGGTTCATCTTAAGCATGAAATGAGTAAAGAGGCAGAAAGCTGTCCTCTACTACACACCTTTACAGGGCAGGGCGCGCTGCCCAATCCCTCGGGTGGATTTCGATCGCTATAAATACGGCGTACTCATGGTTGGCAACGGAAACAAATTCCATCTTCAATTCTGGCAGTAACGAAGATTTTTACCCAGATTTCAACCTCCTCTATTCGCTAACCTCAAGACCTCTAGTTCCGTTTCTTGCTAACTGAATCAAGTTACTACGCTCTGCAGTGCGAATATGTTTTCGTTTCCAAGCATTCCATTTATTCAGGGACCCTCGGAACTTACTGTACAACTCCGGAACTCTATTCCAAAACATTGGCGCGCTAGAAGAAACTTACTGCTTTTAAGCATGAAATGCTTTTAGCTCCCGTTGTCGGCAGTGTGGTGACGTCACGCCGAGACCGAGAGCCATCATCCGGGCACTGAAATCCACTCATCCGGGCACTGAATTCCAGTCATCCGGGCACTGAAATCCACTCATCCGGGCACTGAATTCCAGTCATCCGGGCACTGAATTCCAGTCATCCGGGCACTGAAATCCAGTCATCCGGGCACTGAATTCCAGTCAACCGGGCTCTAAAACGAGAACATCCGGACACCGTACGAGACTTAACGAGATTTAACGAGACTCTCTAAGCCCTCCTACGCGACCGGCATGCAAGCGCCGGTTGGTCTCCAAATGAGAAAAAAAATAACTGCTGCCAGTGCCTTCTCAATGTTTATCAAGATATCAGTGGAGCTGTGGGTTTGATAATGCACGGAATTATAATTTCCGATTTCTAATAACGCGTGCAAAAAGCACATAAATGCCACGTTACACTTCGTTGTCATACGTGATCCGGGGGAGAAGCGCTGCGTTCAAAGGGCAAGGCATCGCGCCGAACGGGTGGTGGCGTTCCTCCCTTCCTTTACGGTGCGGTTCGGGTGTCCACCGAGATGGCAGAGAATTACTGCGCCATTTCCTTTCCTCAAAAAACCTTGCGTTCAAATGGCAAGGCATTGCGCTGAACGGGTGGTGGCGTTCCTCCCTTCCTGTACGGTGCGGTTCGGGTGTCCACCGAGATGACATTAGGCCCGTAAACATTTCATGCTTACTCTACTCTCGTTTACGGGAGAGGCAGAGATTTTTTTTTTACTCCCATATAGGTTTATTCGTGTTTAGGGCTGTGAATTTTCGTCTCAGCGGACAGTGCATGTCTCTGGAAAAGGTGGAAAAGCACGGATTTGGAAGCGAGGACAGTCATGACAGCCATGAGAACGTAATCGTACGAGCACGACTGGCGTCGATGCTCGACGTTATTTTAAGTCATTCAGTATTGAAATTTATTTACGATGGCAAAGTAAGCTGCGAGTTCCGTTTTTTTTTGTGCATATATGTATAAACAAGGGCGAGTTAGCGAACGGATGAGAATAGGTTTTGCAAGAGGTGATTTTTTTTTTTCAAAGTCGCGAAGAGGCACCTGAGTTTTTGATGATGTAGCATGTAGTTAGTCCGGATATTCGCTACATGGAGACATATCCGGGAGCATGATACCGCAATACTGTGAAACTTTAACAAACTAGGTCATGTAGGTTGCCTTCAGTTTCTTCTAACTTCATAAAGAAAAAACATTCTCAGGTTTGGAAACTTCCTTAGCTGCCAGAGAAATCTCACACGGCACTTTGTGCAATACAGCCGCCAAGTACCGTTCCGCAACACTGGAATGGATACTTCTTGATTAGAGCGGCATAACATGCGAAGGAAAGCACAATTTAAAGTAAATTAAGGCTTCTCCTTCGTCGCATCTAGAACCTTTTTAATCGGGCCTAACTGCGCTGTGAACGCCAGTGTAATTTCCTGTGCACAAGGCTCCACCCAGCGAAGTAGGAAGAAATGTTTACTAGAAAGCAAGTCACCTCTACGCTCCCAAGAGAACTTGAAAAAGGCGGCGTTCGTTTGCACAAAGGCATCCAATTTCGGACTGTAAAGAGGATTTGAGGAAACTATACGCAATGCATTCGATTAAGCTTATTCTACAACCACATAAATAAGTAACTGTCACTGCAAATCTCGTTAGTAACGCTTCTGGTATATGGGGAGAGTAAAATGCTGTACAACTGGGCAGGAGGTTTGTTAAAGCGAGTGCACGTATAGACCTCTGAAGAAATAGTTGCTGGTGCCGAGTTTCGCGCAGCTACTTATTTTTTTTTTTTCTGTACGCTTTTCAAGGCGAAAAGCCATTATAGGGAGCTCACCCACGATGACCGTAACGTTATCCATCACGGCAAAGCCAAGGCAGAACGAGCGCTCCTCACACTTCGTCTTCTCAGTGGCTCAGAGAGGAGGTCGCGTGGGACATATAGGCTGTTAATAGTACGTCTGCCGATTTAGCATATGTGCTATCGGTGGTTTTGCAATAAGATCACGTGAAGACACAGCGAACCTCGTTCTCATAGCCAGGGTGTCGAAAGGTTGGGGTTAGGTTCGAGTTTAAGCTTACACCTTTGGGGTCCAGTTCCGAGTTTGGCTCCGCTGCAACATTTCGTTCAGGTTCGAACCGCCTCAGACTCGTTCAAACGCGTTCAGGGCCAAATATGTTTTTTTTTTTTTACGCAGGTGGAATTTCTAACCAACCTTGCTGGTGCTGTGTTCCCTTTTAATCCGAAAGAATTATATCACTCACTGGGAACAAAACCCGGCGTCGGCGTTGACCAGCAGCAGCGGTCCCAAAAATCCGAGATGACGTAAAGATGATTTTAATTAAATATAAATTTCTTCCGAAGGTGCGGGACATTGAATCCAGGACTTTCAGATTGCGAGGGGAGCACGCAAACTACAGGCCACAACACCGCGTTGATTCTTCGCGAGCAAAGGGGAACATAGTTTGTGCGTTGCTTACGGCTATAGGCTAATGAGTAGGTGTGTCATTAAATAGGAGCAGAAAAAAATTTTAATAATTTAGAACTGAAAATGAAATAAAAATGATTTCGCATTCAAAGCACGTAAGTAGTCTTTAGTGCCCTCATTAATTGTTCTGTGTTAAGTAGGTATGCAAAACTCGAAAAAAAAACGAAACAATTATTTGAGATCCTTGCAGTTGACTCACTTGAATTTATTTCCGCGGCAAAGAGTGTGCATATTTACAGAGACGGCTGCAAGTTCAAATAAACTCAAAAGTCTTGGTTTCTGTACTCCGCTTCATTCTTCTTTTATATTTATGCACAACACGTGAAGCACATGAGGTGAAAACTATTGTGGGAGGTCCCAATGTAACTGCCGTCAGAGGGGCCTCCTGTTCGTATACGTGCGCCAAATAAAATTTGCGAAAAGAGGCAGAAAACAGAGTAGCCAGAAAGTTCAAAATCTTAAAATTCAAAACGTTGTAGGTAGATGGACCTTACGAATAAATTAATTAACATCGTAGAAATATAACTGATACGAAATAATAGACAATTATTACAGATACATAAAACATAGGAATGGAATCACAAAAAGTAAATGAACTGTCATAGCTATTTTTACGGCAAAATACATTGCAAAGTAACGTAAAGAGGAAAATAAGCGGTATACAGTTGTTGATTTTACACGAACGGTGAAGTGCATTGAAGAGAACTAAATTCTATAAATATTTTTCATTACGATGCAGCGCTCGTGGAAGTTATTCTCTTATGATTGATGAAATGAACTTGCGGTGCGTTATGCTTTGTTGTCATCACGTACCTTATAGCGTATTTCAAACTTGAGCAGCATTTTTTCTTTACTTCTCAGTTCGGGTACCTCCCGCTACTACTTTTATTTAAAAACAGCTCTCGGAAACAACTACCAGGCTATTAATTGATATGGTAAGACAGGAATTAGACGCTAGAAGAAGAAACCGGCGTGGTATGCGATAGAAGGATCCATTTGTTCCTCTAAGCAGAAAAAAAAAGTTGCTTAATTTTTGCAGAAGTAGAGGCGTTGGTAAAGTGATGGTTTCCAAGGATCCTTCCCTCAGGTCAATTTATATGCAATAATGAATAAGTTTGTCCAGCGAAGCATCGAAACACGAGTATAGACATTTGGAATACAGCTGCAAATTTTGGAAATTTTACATTTTCATGAGTAACAAAGAAAATTTCCGCAACCGAGCAGTAATTGCTCACAATTTGGCTATGTATTCATACAGCGTTTCATCTCATAAAAGAAAATAATGCAAAAAACTAACAGGCGGTGCATATACAAATTGAGTCATCATTTTCGTAAAACTCATTTCTTCAACTTTGCAGAAGGTGCGTAATTATATTTAGCAAGTTTGTTATATCGAGTTTTATGGCGCGTAAGTAGCTAACGCTGTCGTGTACCAAACTCATGGTTTATATGCTGTTTGTTGTGTTAAGTAGACCGCATTTTAGCGAATTTAAGAGAAGCCTAAAATCATACGAAAAATAACAAGCGCATTTCACCTAAGAACAACGTTGGATAAAAAGGGAGGTGTTTATTATAGAATAGAATAAAATAGTTTTCCTGAGTTTTTCGAGCTTTACGCATGAGAACAAAACGTGGTTTGCAGTGAAGTCGCCTCCAGATTTTTAACATAGACGCTTGTCTTCTTTTGTCAGCAAGAAGTTGTGTCAGTTGTGTGTGTCTAATGCGAAGGCAGCACAAAATTACTTCCATATACAGATCTTCATCTCTGCATGATTTCCAGTGAGCCAAAATGGGCTTTACGAGGTTTATTTTATCGTTCATGCGATTATCCCAGGTAGTCCCTAAATCTACTGTGCACACAATTAATGTAATCTGAATGGGGTGCATTCATTTTCTTGATTACGCCGCTGTAGGCTAATCCAACGCATGCATCAGCTCATTACCATCTATGCCAACATGACTTGAGACCAGCAGAAGCCTGCGGCATGCCCTTGTCTCGGGACCTTTGCTTTATTGTGCATGCATGTATTTCTTATAAGGGTTCAGAACTTTTTCTGGGGCGTAGTGCCTCCTGTATAGTGTGTGAGTCAGAGTAAATAACATTATTTCGATGTCCCCATTAATCTGTCAATAGCTACAGATTGCATAACGTTCAACGGTAAAGACTGATGCATACCGCTTCAGTCGAATTACTATTTTCCATTTCTTTTGTACTACTGCACTTCTGACACGGATTTATGTTTTGAAGCCACATGAAAAAAGTTTTACATAACCTGGATTATCATCTTTGGGTGTGAAGTATTTTTGTAATATGTATGCCTGCGGGCCTTGCTTCTTGTGCGAATGCGGTAATGTGGTAACATCCAGTGGGCAGTCTGCACCACGGCGGCAGTGGATCGTGTCTTGAGGCGATGTAGGGAACCTAGTCTCCCTTCTCCCTAAAGCTTGGCATATATCCGCAAAGCGTGAGTGGAGCGGCCTGAAAGTATATTTATCTTCAAGGTGAAACTGCTAGAATAAAGCAACGGATTAGCCAAGCAGCTCAAAATTCCTTCCTTGTTATCCAAAATAAAGCAGCCACGGCACCAGAGAAACACACCAAGATTTGTATACATATAACAGGAGAATAACTGCGAATACGTTTCGCTATGGAGACACTTTCCACGCTGTCTGTTCAGTGTCTTATGATCTCAAGCTTGCCGGAAGCGTAGAAATATTCTAACATACTATTTCATTAAAAAGGGGAAGTTAAATAACTAAAACTTACTGACTGATCAGCTTAGTATATCTTGCTTACAACGTTAGTGTTAACGTTCATTGCTAATAGAATAAGAGAAACCGCAGAGTTCAGGCAAGCAGAACAAAAGGCCGGTTTTAGGAAAGGGCACACGACAGCAGACCATATTCACACCATCAATCAAGAGACAGAAAAAGGTGGAAATAATAACCAGCTCCTAGCATAGTGAATGTATCGGGTGCACTGTAGTTAGGGACTTGGTGCAGACAGGGGCTTATTATTTTTATTTATTTTTAGGTTGTCCCAACCTGATGTATGTAGTTAGGGACTAAGACAGACAAGCAGGTGAACGAAACAGAGGTGAAAGAGGCAACGTGCGCTATGTTATACCTGCTTCGTCTCTGTTTCATTTACCTGTCGGTAGCATTGCTTAAGTGCAAATAAAAAAAAGCTGCGGTCTTAGTTATATCCTAGTATAGCTGGCCCCATTGGTCATGCCCCGATCGTGGACAGAGCTGCTAACTCAAAAGCCTGCGCTAACGGATGAGTAGCCTGCTCGCAAAGTAGAACAGATTACAGCGGAAACACCGCATCGAGGACAGCTTTTTCGCTGAATTGTTCTTGTTAAGCAGCATGTTAGTAGTTTCTTTTTTTTAACACGACAACAGTGAAGCAAAATAAAAACTAGCTTACCTTACCACAGGTCACTTCGCACATTCGCTCATCGGCTAAATGTAATCTGCTAAGTTAATCAGGTACTCTAGAACGACAAACCAAACAAGGGCTAGATGGTCAGGCATTAAGTCAGTCTTATATTGCATGTTTTTTTTTGTTCTGCAGGTGCAATAGTGCAGTTCATCGATGCGACAAATTTGAGCAAAAATATTGAAAATTCTTCGTGTTGTCGCACAATTTCCGCCGCCAACGTAACGATGATTTCGCGGAGTGTTGAAATAATGTTATCTTTCTGAGGCACCGAAAAAATTTTTAAATCAGTTCGCAAGACAAGCCTGGCGAGACACTTTCTCTCTTACTGCGGTCTTCACATTCAGGACAAGACGCACGCATTGCGAAATCCTGTATCCAGATTTCGAACGTGACATTCCGAGACACCGAGGCAGTCCAGATCGACTGTCGGATACAACTCAATGAAGCAGCGATAAACCGCGCTAAGGAGACCCTCCAGCCAACGGCGTCGCAGTTAATCCCATGTCGGGCTTGCGTAGCTGCGGTTAACAGTTAACGCCAGGACGACAGGGGATTAACTGAGGATGCACCACGAGGTCATGAAACTCTGCCGTTGACTGGTGGGCCTCCTGCATGAGGGTCACCTGTCGATTTGTTCTTGAGCTGTATCCGACTATAGCGGAGCTGTGCAGCAGCAAAGATTGAGCGCGCGCGTTACCTAAGCTGTCCTGCACGCGTGCCGTGCGTGTATGAGGGATGAGGCTGCATTGATATAAGTATGACATGCAATGTCTTGCAAAATTTTCCAGCTTACGAACAGCCTAGCACTATTTTAGCGACGTGGAACGTGCGCTTCTAAAGCCGCAGGGATATATGCGGACTAGGGAGGAGAGGTGTTCACAACGGGCACGCCACAGCCAGAGCATTTTCGATTACAGGGCGAAAAGGCTTGGAGGATCAGGGTGGTGCGTCATTCAGACGAAACCGCAAATTAAGTGGTGCCACGCATTTGCCCAAGTACGGCGGCAAGAGCACGAGCAAAAAAAGAGGCTTCCGCTTCGTGATTGCAGGCTCTCATTTCTTGCTCAACATGTCATTCACAAAGTGCGGGGAGTCGCATTTCAAGGCACCAGCTACGAGGTGCGCTCCTTGGGGAGGTACCGCAATGGCAGCTCCCGGCGGAGCCAATTAATGTCGAAAGGATCACAGCTATGTTGCATCACAAAGTTGGTTCGTTGCCGAGCACGAAGTGCTCAAATGAACGAGAAGGAGGGTGCTCTTTGAAGCGCACGTGTCTAGCGTCCGTAGCCTTAGAAAGAAAGTTCATAACGAAAGAAAGAAGAGGCGCCTAAGTAGGTCCTAAGTTCAGCGCCGAAGCGAGTTTTTTGAGCATCTTTTTGTTGTAGCAGTTCTCCCGAATTGGAAAGCGGCATATTCTCTCTCCTCTCATTAAATATTCAGGAACGTCATTCGTAGAAATAGACGGTGGCAACAACGAGCTGAAACCACACTTTAACTAGTTCACGTTAAAGCAGCTCTCCCTTCTTTGCCTTCTACCGCGCATGCCACCTGTATAGGCCTCATGCGCTGGAGTTTTTAAAGTACAGTAGCGCCTTCTCGTGGAGGCGAAAGAAGATTGGCAGTGTAGTACCTTGAGGGCTCTGCCTATGCTGCAGCGCATATCTAGCCAGGCTTCAGCATCGACTTGCGCTGGTTTCTGTCCCTTGGTGAGCGCGAAAAGGTTCCACATGTACCACAGACCTCGCTGTGAGCCAACTGTGCCTTAACTTTTCTAAAAATAGCGTTGCGCGTGCATTCCGGCTAAATATTGAAAGCATGCGACGTCAGTCTTGCCGCGCAGCCCCCGTCTCGACACATTGTCACCGTTGCTACTGCTGCTTGCGTCGTAGGCTGCCACGAACAAGATAAGAAGTGAAATGTTCGACTCTATCGTTTTTCTTCAAAGCCACACGAAGCAGGGCTGTACAGTGCGATAAATACGGGGAGTCCGGTGAACTGACCGAGAGAAACATTCTTCGCGCTATGCTGGCTGCTCCGCCGGCTCAATGCTGAAGTATATGTTGTACAACCATGTCCCTACGCGTGTTTATTCCTATCTATGAGGGAAATTGACCATTGAGATGCTCTATTTAGCAGCTGAGCATCAAGCAAGAAAAAAGTGAAGGGTACCGCGGATAACAGTTTTCGTACAACTTTCGGTACCACATCGCAAGCAACAATTTACAGTAAAGACGAAAGACCAATAGACAGAATTTTGACCGTACTCATGATTCGCAACCTGCTCACATGGTAGCACTTCCACGAGTAGGAAACTCAGAACTAGCTAGCCGCCCGCTTGAAATATCATTGCACTCTGCATAACGCCGAATGAGCGAATATGATGCGAAGTCCCCACTGATCCAACAGCGCAGGCTCGAGTGTTGCAAGTACATAATTCATACACATGCAACACGGACATTTCAAATGCCTTCCACCCGAATGTCTTTCGACTCGACTGCGGAAGTTACGCTGCTATACGAAGTTTTTCAACGGCATTCGGTTAAGATGACATTTGAGTCGACGGAGCTCCGCGGAGACATTCCACTTTTTGGAATGCCTTCGAAACGCCAAACCGACAAATAGCAGT
Source organism: Amblyomma mixtum (assembly GCF_055824585.1). Taxonomy (NCBI): domain Eukaryota; kingdom Metazoa; phylum Arthropoda; class Arachnida; order Ixodida; family Ixodidae; genus Amblyomma; species Amblyomma mixtum. The sequence goes on from NC_143014.1 coordinate 412,950,758, forward strand.
CGCCGCCGCCGTCCCTTCGCTCGCCTATAGCCGCGCGACTGCTTTCGGCTGTGTGGCTGTTTATTTCGATACCCGCTGCTCGCTTTTTTCTGCTTTTTGTTCAGCAAATAGCTTGTCATCTGTCTAAGTGAGTGCTTGAATATAATAGTACACCATTGAACATTTACCGCGTGAGCATGAAATTTCCCCAGGAGTACGCCGATGAGGACGACTTCACTGATACTTGTTTACATCGCTGCGTACGAACAGCTAGTGCTCGTTAGCATGACATCGAACGCAATCTGCGGTTTATTTCTAAATGATCTCTTCTTTTTTGTACCGGTTGTACCCGTGCTTGTTTACACAGTGCAACAATCTGTGGGAAGCGCCGATGCGGTCGCTCGCCTGAGAAACACTTGACAGTCGGGTTGTTGACATCGCGTAGGACAGGCGCTTCTCGCTAATTGTCCCGGCTTCCTCCGATATGACCAGTACTTTATTTTCAACTTTATCCAGAAGTATGTTTGGTGACCGTTCGCGTTAACTGAAATGGCCTAGCTTGTTATCCACAAGCTAGTGACGGCGAAGACTGCTGCTGCATGTAAAGCGCGGCACTGTGCGCGGCTGTGCTCGGCACTCTAGGTCGCATCGGCGCTTCCCGTTCGTGGTATGCGCGCCCTACGATGCAAGCAATAGTTGATTTCAGGCCACTATTGTCAAAACTACACTCGTTGACCGTTTGCATTCGCTAAAACTTGTGAATTCGCACTTCACAACCTCCGAAATCACAGACCGAACCCTGCGGACTCGCTATAGTCGTCGCGGAATGCAAGGGAGTCGTCGTCGACTAAAATTAATTTGGCAAGCGCTTATCGCTGGTGAGAGTTAAACTGTGTACATCTGAAATATAGCCGTTCGTTTCGCTTATTCCGATACGGATAAGGTAGAAGCGCGAATATATTGATACCATCGCCTCATCAGCATGTTTTCGCTCAGCCGCCGACCTGCCGAGGGCATGAAGGCTGACCATCCGCCGATCGGATTCGGTGGTTCCGTTGGCCGAAAAACCTTGTCCCACTGCAATCGTTTTACAGCGAACTAGACAGTTCACTATAATCATATGCTGCTGTTGAGCGTGATAGTGTCGTTGTCGGACTAATGTGACCGCAGTGATCGTCGTCGTCGTCGTCGTGACACTGAAAACGAGCTGGGACTTTCGAATGCGTTTGGAAAGCGTCGCGTAGCACCGCGGAAGTCCGTCGAGTCCGAATGTCATTCCAAGTGTCGAATGCAATTAGACTTAGATGTTATTCGAACGGACCCGTTTAGCACAGGTATAATTAAGTTAATGGCAAGGCGGTTGAGCAGCAGACCGGGCTTCGCGCTTTTTCGCTGAATTGTACATGCTATAGCGACAAATAATGGTGATAAGCCATAAAATATACGTGTGCGGCGCTTAACCCACAGATAAGAACCGTACAGCGAAGAAAGGCAATATAAGCTATGTGAATCAGAATAAAGTTCGGATGACGGGAAGCGTTGTTTTTCGACGCTTCGACGAGAAGCAGATTGCCCAACCAAAAACCTTGTGTTCGGCGGTCTTTATCAAAAAATAAGAAATGGTCGTAACCACAAAACACAAACCTCCTTTCGAAGACTTATAAGGTGTTATAAAGTGGGCAACACCTGTTAAAACCTGGATTATCACACTCGACTGTTTCTCTCAACTCGGAACCCGGTAGTGTTTGTATGGCTACACTTTGCAGAGGGGCGAGAAAACGGTTCCTGTCAATATCTGAAATAAATGTCCCGCCTTTTCGAGATAGCTTCTGTGCTCTCCTCAAGAATGACTACTTATCTGCTTTGGATGCCAAAAGACTAAACGGCAGCGTTTTTTTGTTTTGCTTTGTTTTTGTTTTTTTTTTTGCTTTGAACGATAACGTAAGAGGGGCACTACTGCACGCACTTGGCAGCGCTCCGACCGATCTGCTGACGTTATCTGATGCCTTAATGCACCTTGTGGTACTAAATGCAGTGCTCTGGCAGAAAACTTCGCAAAAAACACCACCACCCGATAGGCTTGAATGCTGCTAGGATAACTGACACCGCAGCTAACCTCGTAATGGGATTTTCTGCAGCCTGCGTACATTCAGGTAGTGTGGAAGAAAGACAAATAACTCGGGCCGTCGTCAAGGATTAAAAATAGCGGCATTCGTCGTCTTACCAAATAAAACAAAAACAAAAACGAGCGCAAAAAAGCCTTCGCCAAAAACTCGCTCAACATCATACCGTGAAGAAGCTGAAGTGGTTCTAAATATGCGCAATTTTGTTTAAATTTTCATTGCGATCATTTCTTCGCCCATCTAGTATATGCTTAGGCGTTATTGACCACGAAAAAATGGCACACAATTGAGTGTCACTGTGCTGAGAAAAAATTCAGGGGGGCACTTTGTTGACCTAAAGTGCAGTGAGGCGAAAGCCTTAAGCGCGGTATTGCTGCTTGTGTCACTGATGTGTGGTTAAGATGTTTAGCTTCGCCTCTATGAGTGGAACGCGACAGCGCCTTGCAACGCTGCCAGGGAGTCCACAGAACGCTACCGCCCGTTCGGTTCTGCGCCTTGCTCGTCGGTAAATTGCTTTTTGAGGAAAGGAAATGTATCTGTCTCCCATATCTCGGTGGACACCTGAACCTTGCCGTAACGGAAAGGGAGGAAGATGGGAGTGAACGAAGGCACCGTATTCACTAGACGCGCCTTTGTTCAATCTAAGCCATCGAGCTGGCATGGCGGAGTGGTTAACGTGCTCGTCTCACACACCACAGACCCTTGTTCGATTCCCGACCTCGACCAATTTCCTACTCTGTTTTATTTATCTCTCTGGTATGAAGAGAAAGGTTAATTAGGCTAGTCGGTTGACTAAGCAATTAACTAAACTCAGTCCCACTTACTTGGAGCATCTCTATACGATCCCTTTAATTGGTTGCATGGTTACTAGCCAAAGTACAATTGGCCCCGTTTGAAATTCGCGCGCTGTGACGTCATGACCACTTCGACAAATTGAAAAGCGTGACATTTCTGTCGACAACTCCTGCTTACAACGATGAGACATTAAAGGCTTCCGCCTTAAAAAAAGATAATCCTTGCAGTGGGATACAACATAAGAAAACAGCAGTTGTTAACACTGGGCCACGGTAAGCGGTGTCCTGTATTACTCCGCTGGCTAATCAGAAAAGTAAACGAAATCAACTTTCTTAATGTGGGACGTTAACAAAAAAGCCATGTAACAAAATCCTAGAGCTTATAACCTTTTTCTTTTGATTATCTTCTTGTTTAGGTAACAAGAAGTTCAAACAACGGACTATTTTTTTTTTTTTTGTCGTGAAGGAAATTTGTGCGGCGGCCCTGAATGTGGGCGTTGCTTTGCTACAGACTTAATTAGTGTCCCACTATAGCTGGAAACAAACATTTACGTAGTCGGCGTTCGTCTTTGTCTCCCACAGCCCAGTTCAGGTGTCCACGGGCCAAGTGATCCAGTTATGCATCTTTCCTTTCCTCAAATCCAACAGGACGTCTAGACTGCGAATAAGGCTAGACTGACTAATCTTATTTGCGGAATGAAACTGTCTTGGTTTTTAGAGAAGGAAAGGCCCATGACTGCCTTACTTTGTACGTGGGCACTTGAACCGCGTAGTGAGAAAAAATACTCCTGGCTAGACCGCGTTCCTCGTGTGATGGTGATGCGTTACACGGCCGTCGTTGTACCCCCTGACTTTTGTTTAGCTCGAGCGAAGCTCTTACAGCTTTCGCTCTAAAAATAGCGCCGCTTGATACCTGGACTGTGCAGCGTGTTGCCCACCGCCGTGTTGCCATTCATTCTGGAAAGGCTTCTGCACTGGAAAAGGCTCGTGTGAAACCATGGACTTGCCCGAGCCTATGGCTCACGCTAGGAGGCGCCCTCTTATGGGCAACTCTGGACTCAGAATACTTGAAAAGAGTGAAGCTCCGTCATGCTGCACTTGTTTACTGTTCTAAAGTTGCCAGTTTTCGACATCCCAAAACTTTTGATATGGTCTTCGTACAGAGCGGCTCCGGCTGCCGCAGCACAGGGTAATTAACGCTGCAATTAACGGCTGCGGTGTTCTGCGCCTGAACACGAGAACAAAGGCTAAGATTATTGCGGTGATTCAAAATTGCCCAGGTTTTGCCAGCACTTAATGAATTTTGGGGTAGAAATCGCACTGCATCTCCTGGCACGGCGTTTCTCACACCGAACGTTTTGCTTTTGCGTGTAGCTTCTCACATTTTACTTGTGTGGTACTAATAGCAGTATCATTTGATCAAACGTCCTTCTTCATCACCAGCGATGTCGCGTCGTCTATTCTTATTGTCGTCAGGCCCCTCTGTTGACACTTTTCTTCGGCGCCTCGGTAAGGAAGGCGTCGTGCTCAGTTCTGCTCGCAGAGCCCGGCCTGTGTCTTCCCATGCTCTTGGAGCGGAGCTTGCTGCCCTCGTATTCCTCAGTGGAGGCTCTGGTGTTTACCATGCCGATATTTCTCGCTTTTGCATTGCTTGTCTATCTCCGCACATCGCTCGCTGCTGAATTCTGAAGCTACAGCCGGAGATAATTTTGAATTTGAGAGCGTTAGCCCAACTTCCCGTATTCACAGGCGGTGTTTGGTCACGAACGTGTGTTGTATACCGAATGAATGGCGCTCAATTGAGTTCGTTCCGTATTTCACCCGTAGCAGCTGTGCTTATCGTCGAACCGGCTGCTCCCGTTCGCGCTTTTAGGCGAGTTAATAGTGGTGCTCCTCACTGTCTTTCCCCAACCCGGTAAGTTGGAACTTAATTGGGTTACGCGCTCTCGTCCACGGCGCCTCCGCTCAGCGAGAACTAATTTTCCAAGTTCCTACGTGCCTATATAAATGGGGATGGCTCACTGTTCGTTCTTTCTAGCTTTTTAGTGTGTTTTTTTTTTTAAACACGCTTGCGGAGAATTCTCTCCGCTCAATAGTGGCTGCCCTGTTTTTCCTCATGGCCGGCTCCACCAGCCGCAGATCAATTTTTCTAGCGTTTCTGAGGGCGCCGTACGCTTTTGAGAGCTGCGCTTATTCGCTCATTATGTTCTTGTACTGGTCGCTCTACAGCTCTGACAATAACGGCAGCGCTACGTACGCTGGGCTATTTAGGCATTGTTTCGGTTTGGTTTGGTTTATGGGGTTTAACGTCCCAAAGCGACTAAGGCTATGAGAGACGCCGTAGTGGAGGGCTCCGGAAATTTCGACCACCTGGGGTTCTTTAACGTGCACTGACATCGCACAGTACACGGGCCTCTAGAATTTCTCCTCCAAAGAAATTCTAGCCGCCGCGGCCGGGATCGAACCCGCGTCTTTTGGGTCAGCAGCCGAGCACCATAGCCGCTGAGCCACCGCGGCGGCAGGCATTGTTTCCCTGGTCTTCGTGATGCATTCCGGTCATATGAGTAGGCTGGTTAACCTCCTCCGCTAAGACCCCCGCGAACGCCGTGCATCTATTGCTTCATTCCAGTGCAAACATAAACCCTCGCTAACCTTCATGAACTAGCCACTACAAGCGGACAGAACACAAGAACGAAGTGGTAAATGCCCCTCAAAAGAGGCCCTCCAGCCAACTGTCACCGACAGATTCTCATGACTTCGTGATTAACCCCCTTGGACCTGCTATTGTGACATCGCAGGGGTTGGCAGATTAAATGGTATTAACCGCGGCTTAACCGGATAAACCACGGTGGCATGAAAGTCAGTCAACGCCATTGGCTGGAAGGCTTCCAGAGCTATCGGGATATATGAGCTGACCTGAGCCTTCAGCCGGCAAGTTGGAGTCAGTCTTGCGTTCAGGAAGTCAAGAATATCTTCGATTCAGTGAATGGTAGCAAATGCCTAATTACTCACGAGGTTTGTTTCCTAAAATGGGCATGATTATGGTGAAGTTAATCAATACGACAAAGAAAAGGACAGTAAAGTGTAATCCAAAAGGTAAAGAAAATGCAACTGCGCGCATGTGCAAACAGCGTTGCGGCCTGTTTGAAATATCGCGAGAGCAGTATGGTTTTTACAAACTGCCGCAACCTTACCAATGTACGCCAGAGCCAAAACAAAAGGATTAAACTAAAGGTGATCACAGCCCCTTCTTCCAGTCTCTGACATAGCATGCGAATGCGCGGTGGCAATGTGTGGAAGCGTGTATGAAGGTTTTACGCAACCTGCACACTTGGTAACACACCGTGTTTGTCAGGTACTCGATTACAAGGGCTGTCCTATAATAAGGCCCAAAATCACCAACTTCCGGGGAAAACACCACGTGAAGACAAACGCCTTTTGCGTGTGACTCTCGCAAAGTTCGTTTATCAGACGAAATTCGGCGCCTGAAGCAGCGGCGCACTGTTAAACCTTATCAGGGTTATAACTGCCGGTGTGCAAATCAGATTGTTTGCCGACTATTGTGTTTTGTGGGGAGGTTTAACTTGTCCTAATGATCGAAAGACATCTAAAAAGCATTCTGATATGGTGCATTGAGTGGGACATGCATATTAACACTCAGAAATCAGTATTTCTTCGTATCACTCATAAAAAAAACAGTTAATTTTTCCTATACACTAGGTTATTCACGACTTCCCGTCGCTAATAACGGCAAATACTTGGGTGTTGCCTTGTCTTCTACAGTGTCGTGAAACATCCTTATTACTACATTTTGTTCTTCCGCTTTCGTGAACTAAGACACAACTCAAAAATACCCCTCCTGATGGGAAATTACTCTTTCACGATTCATTTGTTAGACCAAAGCTAGAGTATGTATGCATTGCATGGGATCCTTACACTAAATCGAATATCAAGCGTCTCGAAAGAACACAAATAAATGGAGTTATGTTTATATTTAATATGTTTGCAAGGCTGGACACCCCCTCTATAATCATGACAGAAAATTCTATACCTACCCTTGAATCACGCCGAAAACAGCTGAGGCTTGAATTTCTTTCCCTGCCTTTTAACAGTAAGCATGAAATGAATCAGTCGTCTTATGTAGCACCAGCAATAATACGCCACATACGACATCATCCTGACTCACTGACACCCTACTACGCTCGAACAGATGCGTTTAAATTTTCTTTCGTCCCTCGCACAATATCGGACTGGAACGATGCTTTACTGACAGCTACGCATGTGATAAAAAACATTGTGTAATTTTGTGATCGCTTGTTCTCGATTTGTTAATTATTGTTTTTTGTGTTCCTAAATGCCCCCTTGCTTGAACCCAAGGGTCCGCAGTATGTACGAAATAAATAAATCTCAATCCGGCAGCAAGCAATGGCTGTGAAAGGATGTCTTTTTTTTACTTTCCATGGGTCGAGACAAAAATGTTTGATAATACACCAAGTTAAATATAAGTCATTCGTCAACGTCTTTGAAGGCAACAGACTGCAACAATTATCTTCTCAGGATGCGACTTTGGAGGAGGGGGGGGGGGGGGGGGGGCCTGATCACTCCTTGTGCATACCACAAAACGCCTTCATGGGCACATTTCAGGTGTGGACGGGCATCAATAGAAGCATCCTCTTATCAGCGCTACCTAAGTCTTCCATTAATTCACTATGGACAGCATTTGTGGACAAAAATTGATTCGCATTTTTTTTTTCATCACGTACAGGGTGAACTATGTGACAGATTTCACTAAAAAGCAGCCTGCTACAGATTTATATCTATTCTTTCACACTAAACCCATTGCGCGTTAATTCCAAATGCCTAAAGGCTAACCACCTACTCACCTCTCGACAAAACACTGGAGGGTCTGATCGTTTGCCAAATTTCACTTCCCAAGCTCTACGCAGGGCAGTGAGGGACGGCGCAGTCGAGGGCTGCATATTAATTTTGGCGACCTGGCATTCCTCAACTTGCACTGCAACCGCACAATACGTGCGCTGTTTATGCGTTTCGCTTCCATTAAAATGCGGCCGCCGCGACTGGGATTCGATCCCGCGGCTCTGAGCTCTGTAGCCGAACGCCGTAGCCACGCAGCCAATGCAGTCGGTGGCAGAAGACACGGGACAAAGGGCAGACCAAAAAGATACTGCATTAACATCTATTTTTGGGCTAGTTGGTGCATACTTGAATTAGAGATAAACTAGCGCCAAACCATGCACACCACAAGAAAAGAACGAGGACGAGACACAGGCGCTTGTGTCGCGTCCTCGTTCTTTTCTTGTGGTGTGCATGGTTTGGCGCCAGTTTTTCTCTAATTCAGGCAGATCAAAAAAACAAGCGTGAACTGCCATTAAATTTTTATTACACAGAAACACATTTTGTGTCCATACGCTCGTCACGGGTGCAACTGAAACTAAAATGATTCATAAGCATGAATATATTTCACAGGATCCCCGAAATTTTGAAATTAGGCCCGCCCTACCGATGGTTTAAGGTGGATTGCAGAAGGACTTGAGTCTGGGCTTGTTAATGTAACATATTGGAAAACAGCCAACAAATGGACGACACGTAGAAAGGAACATATACACAAAGCTGCGAACGAGCAAATATATAGTGAATTGAGGTGGAGGGGGTAACAAAAGGGAAGGTATGTTGCGCAACGGCGGGTGAGCAGAAGTAGTCACGTCACTGCGATAAAACCATAAAAAGCATAAAAAGTGAAAATCATACAACACTGACAAAAATAAAAGACAAGAAACAGCGGGGTGTGAAGGGCCACAGCGGAAATAAGATAAAAAGTTGAAAGCAGCAGTTTTTAAAGACGGTAAAATTGTCCAAGATAACCAGATTCTTTATCTGTCAGTGCGAGGGACGGAATGCTAATACAAGAATGTGTTTTGCGATCGCCATTGCTTCCAAAACTTCTCTTGTTAGTTGGTCATTTGTTCTCGCCAGGAAAACAGTCTCACAAAGAGAGGGAGTACATCCTCTCGGCCCACAGTGTTTACAGTGCAGCGGCAAATTGCTCCCAGAACTGTACTTGGCGGATCTTGCTTATTCCATTGCACGTTCATTGTAGCACCTACCATTCTTGCCAATATACACCTTGCCGCACGACAAGGTGGATTATTAGGGACTAGTGGCTGGATTAAAGTGGATCACTCAGGCTTAATTCGTCGGTTAATCTGTGTTATTGTAGATTCGTTGGCGAGTTAGTGGGAATTAGTGGCTGTATTAGCGTGGTTTAGTGGTGTATTAAGAGGGAAGAGTGCGTCCGGTTAATATAATCCCCAATGATAATACAATGAAAGCTACTCGAACATTGTAGTCATCAGATTTTCAAGTTTGGCGGTGCTGATGACATCACGACCCTCTCGACCAATCAGGTAATTTCGGTACGGAGAAACCGGGTGGTTTTTGCGAGACGGCAACCTAAATGCTATTACATTAAAATACAGATCAGAAGAAGAACCTTCAATAGCCACACACGAGTACAGAAGTAACGGAAAGAAAAATTGATAGTACTTACTGCACTGCGCGGTATTACTTCTGATGATACTGTGCCACGAAGAAAGACATCTCTTTTCTTAAAATTGCCCTTTACGGATGCCTGAGGCACAGCGGCTCGTTTTTCCAAACATGAAACTCCATCTGGATATGAAACGCTGTAAGGTGAGATAGCTCATCCTGTGAAGTAACGAGGAACTGGCGTGCGCATTTCAAATGTGGGGAGGCGTCGGCGGAAGCGGCCCCTGTTCCCTGGGGAACCTGTCGCTCCAGTTGGCAGACGCACATTGCGCTGAAGTAGAGGTGGTCTTGTTGGACCGTAGCCGAGAAACTGTTCGAGAACTAGCTCGAAGCACGAAGATAAAAGGTGGTCATGCGAGAAAAAGGCACCCAGTTGAGAGAGTTGTCTGAGAATTGTCCAAGCACGCTTGCTCCCTGTTTTCTCAGTTAGAACAGAGTGAACCAAAGTGGTGAACATTTGAGCATATGTTAGAAAAGCCAAGCACCCTTTACCTTCAGGCTAAATACGCTGGAGGATACCTGCCTTGACCATTATGATTCGGAGACTGAATGCGCAGTCTACAAATTGGAAGGTCTATGACTTAGCACCCCCCGGAAAAATGCGTAAGGCTCATCTGGCAAACTAACACATATTGACTTCCTTGGAAGCAGCGGGGGAGGTGGTGAGAGATTTCCTGCCAAAATACGGCGAGAGTAACGTTGGACATACTACGCTTCCCTCTAGATGGAACTCAAGAAGTCCGTTAAAAAAAAAAAAAACATGCGCACAGGCAGTCTAAAGGTGTCAAGATTGGCGGCAATACGCCCGCTAACAATTCCCGTAGCCCAAATGAAAAAAAAGTACTCTCAATCTCTAGTTTTCCGTAGTTATCGCGTCATATGATTTTCACCTGTTAAGATCCATGAAGTGATTGTTGAAATTTAGACGTCATACTGACGGCAGCGCGTTAATCGCCCAGGACACTTCATGATTGTAGGACCAACGTGAGGACAGTAGCATAATATTTGCAGCAGCGTAAAGCGATGTCGGGAGTGTGCAGCTTTGAAAACAGCCTATGTACAGACAGGAAAACTGGTAAAATATAAACTAATAACTAAAACTTTTGCAACTTAATTTTTTTTCGGCGGATTTCGTATAATGGGGCGGGTGGCCGTAGTACTACTGCCTCACGCTTGGTGGTCGCTTACTACGTGCTTTTGATGGCGTAACTAGAACTCCTATATTTAGAACAGGGGCTATGCGCACCAATGCTACGAATAATACGTAACAGTTTTGCCATTCGAACCAGCTCATAATGCGTGGGCCGTGTATATCTCCAGCCACTTTTCCGTGCGAGAAAAAAAAAGCTAGGGAGAGGAAGAAATCTTGCGCTCAGTGGCAAATTAAACAAACATACGCACTATTTTAACGGGGTTCAACCGGGCAGTGACCACTGCTTACCCGGCATTATACAAATAAATATTCAGCATCACGCCAGATACATACGAAATCAATATTCATAAATTATAAACGCGCGAACAAGCTTAAACATTCAAGGCGACATGGAAATGTGACGTTCATTAAAGCGACGCTTAGAGTGTGTATCGCCCTCGCCGTTCGATCACATTCCACATGACACTCGCGGTAATACAGAACGTACCACGTCCACCGCTATGGACGAGAGCGGTGCTGGTGGCGTCGAGGGTGGTTTAGGCTGAGCTACCCCCGAAGAAATCGGACAGCCGTAGCCGCAACTCAGTTGGCACAGCACCGTACGCTAAATTTGGGGGTCGCGGGTTTGGATCCAAGTGGAGGCATGAGGTTTTATTTTTCAGCTTTGTAATCAATTATCTTTCGTCGATAAAATACATACATAAATGATTTCCCATTTATCAACAACGCAAATGAAAAAAACATTCACGCTTGTGCTCTCCTTGGTTGTTTTAACAATCCCTTCATTTCTCTACCTTTGTCTGCTCAACATCACGACTGTCAAAGATGAAAAGTAGACTGTTTGTGCACGACGAAGCCAAAAAATATACGGATTGGTCGTAAAGGCGGATCATATAGCAGCTGTCATTCTCCTCTTTTGAAAACACCGTAGCGTAGAGAAAACACTGCCTGGGCCTTAAAAGCGCAGCAGTACTCGGATGGTTATGATGCTCATTTCAAGTCTGCCTGCAGAGTAAAAGCAGTAAGGTTTTTCTTTCCACATTCACCAAATCTATTTCAATGCATCGATGCACCAGAGTGGGTCTGTTTGCAGAGCTTTGAGCGTGACTGTAGCATTTGTGCGTTCAGCTACTTAGCCATAACTCCCCGGCGCCTACTTTCTTTCCGCGTTACCGTGAACGCATAGGCGGAAAAAAAATCACCTTTGCGAGAGAGAAACTTACATTCTCTCAGCGTACGAAAACACTTTTTTTCTCATTCCTTATACGTCGCAAAACCTTCGTGCAAACAGTCGCCTCCAAACGGCATATTTCCCCAGCTATGTTCGCTCCTTCTGCCTTCTGTCTTATCTTGGTCTCTCTTTCGAGTGCACTGAAAGGCAGGCACTTCAGAAGCGCTTCGTTCCAGAAAGCTCCTCTTCGACGTTCTGCAATCGGCAACTGAGCGTCTTTTCAACAACAATGTAATCAATGCATTGCTTCATTTGTGTTTACCAGAAATTCCGCTTAATCCTGCTGCTCACTGCTGCCTCCGCACTGGGATTTATAGAGAGAAAAGGCGGGAAATAGGAAGGGAGCACTGCAGTGTTAAGAAAATCTGTGTCCTTTCCGCGAGACACGCGTGTATAAAAAGCCATCAGAAAGGGACAGGCAAAAAACTTGGACCAAGAGTGTGCCCTTGCCGGATCAGAGATTTGCCTTAGTGCACTCCGCAGGCTGCAATAGCGGGAGGGGTTACGCGTGTGCATAAATCTGTGAGCGATGACAAGAACCTGTGCTTTCTCAAGTGAGCGACGCTAGGCCGCATTCTGGATTTAAAAAAGAAACTGCACGTGGAATGGTGCATCGTGCCACTCTCTTCCTCGGCCACCTTTATGTAAATTCGTAGGATTTGGGGATTTCCTGCAAATGCTCAAGTAATTTGGTATATATCTATTACAATTATCTATTTACTCATCCAGCACAAAGGTGAAAATAGAAAACGCTCGAAAAACACCCCTCATCTCCGAAATTACCTGATCAGGTACACCTCGTGATCCGTATAAAGGGTGTTTCACTTAATTTATTTTAAAAAATAGAATTTTTAGTTAGAAAGACGCTCTTTTTGCATAGCCATGTAAGCGGTGCAGTACATAAAAATACACCTAAGGCGTTCTAAATAGCAAGTTGGTTCACTAATATTGAATAGTGCACATTTTAACTATTACTGTTAGGCTCCTTAGATATTAAGACGTGTGTAGCCCACCGTAAGAAATATCCATATCAGTTTTTAGAATTTCAGAAACGCGGTTACCCTTTCCGCTGTGGCCCAACAAATTTTGGCTATTTCGATGAGTTACGTGCACTGGAGAGGTTGCTTTACCTGCAAGCTCCTCGAAAGCGGATGCATTTTGTCACGATGTAGCCACAATTTGTTCGACCACAGCGCGGAGGGCAACCACGTTTTCCGAATTCTAAAAACTGGTATCGATATTACTTACGGTGGGCTACACGCCTTTCAATATAATTACGGAGCCGAACGGCAATAGTTAAAAAGCTAACTATTCAATATTAGCTAACAAGCCTGCCAGTTAGCACCTCTTACTTGTATTCTAATGTACTACCCCGCTGGCAATGCTATGCCGAGAAAAGCGCTTTTCTGAAAGAAAAATCCTATTTATAGAAATTGGGCAAAGTCTTAGGTAAAACAACATTTATAACATCGTTTTGAATAATCGCAAATGAAGGCAGAAAAAAAAACAACGTTCGAATACATTATTCTCCTCACTACGGACGTAAGCATTCTTGCTTAGCCATTACTTTCAGAAATCACGCCCTTTATGCCAAAACACACCGTTCGCATAGGGAACAGTCTCCTTTTTGTTAGTTTCTGATACTGGAAACCTAGGGATATGGAAAAATTCTCAATTGTAAGGCTATTAGCGGTGCGTGGTACGATTGGTAACAAACACACACTCCCACGCGACAAAGTTAATAGAGACCTTTAGCATACCGTGTACCGTGTTACCGTTTCCGGAGTACCGAGAGCCCGCCCACCGCTTGTGCGCACGCTCTGATTGGTACCGAAGGGGCAGGTGTTCACACAGCTGCCGGGTTCCTTGCGCCACCAGGCGACCTCAAGAAGATATCTGCGCATGCGCACTGACGGCGCGCGGGCTCCTGGTACTCCGGTAACGGCCACGGTACGCGATATACTAAATGCGTCTATTGCTTGAGCTACGATTTTCGACGTGCTCAAGATGTCACTGGCTCAAAAAAACTACCGTAAGAGGAGACGAGGGGCATAAAAACGCTTCTTTTTTATTTCTTAACATATTTTCCTGAAACAGCATGCAGACATACCATAGAGAGCTCATTCCAAATGCGCACTTCATTTCAACTGTATCGTCTGGAAGGAAATATATGGCAAAGTAGCATATCGTAATGAACTCATATCTTATTGGCCTTTTCTGGTGACATATTTGAAATCAAAATGCAATCTGAAATCGACATTCGATACCGATATCATGTACCTGCATGCGAAGTTTCAACAAGATACGTTGAGAAATAAAAACAAGATGCCCAGGCTTAGCTTGGTTAAGCCAAGAATGCGTTGCATATTGCGCGGTCTTTTTGCGCGAGGTATTGCTTGGCGGCACTCGATTTTCGCAGCAGCTTTTCCTCCGTGACGTATGGATGGATGGATGGATGGATAGGACGCCTCCTTTGAAACGGGGTGGTGGCAACCGCCACCATGCTCAGCCGTCCTTTTTTTATATTTTTGTTCCTTTTTTTCTTTTCTTTTTTCTTTTTTTTATTGGTTTGGTGACGTCACGTCACCACGTGTCGTGACGTCACCAAACCAAATGACGTCACGTCACATGGTTTGGTGGCTGCCCGGCCGCGCCCAAGGGCTGAACTGAGTGATTGCAATATGCTACGCATAAAAGCAAGTTTTTAAGACCCTCGTCCCCACTTAATATTTCGTTTCCTGCCTCCTCGGTTCTTTTCGCGTGTTCTAAAATCTTCAATAACGCAGCTTCAATGTTTGCGAATATCGAATTCGATTCATAATTCATTCTGGACGACCAAAAGCTTTTGCATCATAGCCTCCGTTCCAGGACAGGAGCCATATTCTGTAAAGATTATCTTCCCGTTCCTTCGTTTTTTTCCTTTGTACGACTGGCCTGCCGTGTCTTTGTTGCTACAGCCAGCGAACAACATCGCATGCTGCCTCCGCCCCTGAAGTTACACGTGTCAGCTGCCAATCATAAAGCAGCGAAATGAGGAATCCGATAATGAATCGCTAGAAAATATGGCCCTATATTTTGTTTGAAGCCCCCTTGTGCACAGCAGTAATAGTGAATTGATAATCAAGCCATCAGCAGTAAGAACACGCAGTACCGTGGGGGCTCGGCAGTGCCAGTGCTCAGCGAAAGTTGTCGCTGACGTGAATTCGAGAGACGCTTTTCGCCAACCTGTTCCAAGAGCAAACGGGATTGGCCGCCGTTGTTCAGCCAGTGCCGCTGAGCCCATTCATAAGGTACAATATTTAGTAGCTGATGGAAGCGGAATTCTTATCTAAGCTCCGCAGTCTTCCATGATAAATTGGCGAAAATTACAAAATTTGAAAACTTGTGAACAGCTGCGGTTACAATTCCATAGGTCCATGAATCGAATTCGAATGGATAGGTTACTTCAAATGATACCGATATATTACCTTTTGCTCTTCGTTTTGCTGTTAGCGTACCTTAAATATTTTTGCCCCTTTCACCTTTCTAACAGGCGTAATTGGGGACGCTTAAAGTTGCAATATGGAGCGTCATATTTTTCAGAACATAAACCCAGGCTTTCATTTTTTTCTTCCGAAAACCCATAAAAGGAACAGCGTACGGAAATATGGATCCAGGATTTTACCACATTTTAAATTTTATTTTTGTGGTACATTAAGTCGCATGGAAAGGTGCTCTGAGCTGGCCTAACGAGCTCATTCCTGCGCCCCTAGTTAATCGGATAGGAGAACTGGCGTTAGGCCTTGAGCTTAATCATAGAAACTAACAGCACGTAACCGCAGGATCGAGCCCCATAATGGACGTCCCGAGAGCTGACCTTCAACAGCTTTCATTGGAAAAAGAACCAGACATATATCCACAAAAACCTATTGCACGACCATCACCAGCATCTCACTCAGAAACAGGGATTACCTTCCACTGGCATTGTGAAAACGCGCTCTTTCACACGCCCCATTTATCTCGCTCTAAAAGGTACAATTCTTGTGCCATCGGCGCCATAGAAGCGACGCCAGCGCAGTGTTCACTACAACTAGCTATATGCCCGCTGCCTCGGTCGTGTGTCTTACCAGCATCAACTTTTGCTGCATATTAACTCCGTGGCCTGTCATTTGGTTCACTGCCCTCTTTTATTCGACCATTTGTGCAGGAATGTACGCAGGCGGCTTGCGAAAAAAACAGAAAGATCTGAAAGAGCGGGCCAAGGCCGCAGAAAGAAACTGTAAACATAACGATGTAGAGTAAGCGTCCACCCTAATTAAAAACTGTTATTTTCACGTATGACTGAGCATTCGGGCGTCAGCTTTAGTGTTTTCGGTGCTTTATTACGTCCTAATTATCGGAATGGTTCGTTTTGTTGGCCTCATTGTAACAACTTTGCGCAAAAGCTTTCATTGACGCAACCCGAAAGCTCGTTCGGCCAATTAGAACGAAAGCTTTCGAAACCTGAATATTGCCGGCCAGAGGATAAAGACCAAAGTAGCATAATAACGAGGAGGCGATTGCACAAAAACCAGTTAGTGAGCTACAGACTAGCTGGATGTTCCTCCTGCATGCATGTCCATTCGACATAATGTGTTCTGAAGTTTTCGGTTCCCTGTGGTGCTGCCATGGATTCATTACTGGGAAAAGACGCAATCTTCCTCACGTTTTTCACAGTTACATCAGTGCTTTTATGCCGATAGAAGAGTCGCACAAATGAGTGCAGAACGCTGCCAGCACGATCACAAGCCTCTGCACACCCTCCGCTGTGGCTCACTGGTTACGGCGCTCGGCCGCTGACCCAAAAGATGCCAGTTCGATCCCGGCCACGGCGGTCGAATTTAGATGGGGGTGAAATTCTAGAAACCCGTGTGTTGTGCGATGTCAGTGCACGTTAAAGAACACCAACTAGTTGAAATTTCCGGAGCTCTTCATTACGGCATCCCTCATAGCCTGAATCACTTCGGGATGTTAGCCCCTCATAAATCATAAGCGAAAGCAGACCAGACTCTGCAAGGTTTGCACCAGTCACTACAAGATAGCTGTTAGCAATAGTAGCAGTTGTTGGTGCCTCTCCGTGTACTACCCAACCATTGGCCTCTTCGATTACATGGCTGCCTGCGGGTTGCCCGCGCGGGTTGCCAGAGAGAGAAATGCTTGACTGATTGAAGCGCGACTTTTACTAACAGCCCTCAAGAGAACATTGCTTGAAGCATCTGCGCGAGCATATGTGGCCACACAGCTGTCACGGCAACCGAGGCGGGTGCTGATTCGGTCGTCGTCGAAGCACACGCGGTACATGAGGCGCCGACGCGGCCAGATTGTAGCGCCTTTCATTCGAGTGCTAGCTCTCTACGGTAAAGCTGTGGCATACGGATGCGATATGCAGCTAAATTTGTGCAGTACACCAGCTTGCTCTAGAAGAATGTTAAACCAGCTGATATGCGCTTTTGTCGAAATTATTCGTGTATTCCTTGGCGACCGCAATAGCCGGCAGGCGGTAACCCGCGTATCCCGCGTACAGCCCACAGGAAGCAGTTCACGAATGTAGAAATCGCAAAGACCACAGCAGAGTCAGTCACTATGCAGGGTCGATCGTCTGGTCATACTTACCGCGTAGTAAAGAAACGTGCGATAATCCGAGAGTACAGCGTGTCGTTTGATCGGCAACGCACGCGCAATTTTCCCCTCCGGTCTGGTGTCGACTGAAAGACGTTAGATTGCGATTGCTCATCGCATGCTTCTGAGGATTTCTCGAGGCTTACACAGCACACTGTGCACCGATGAAACACGCTCGTGTTGTCGTCGTCGATGTATACGGGTGCGAGTGCGATCAGCTGTTTGTTCTACAGTCTGCGAAGGAGCCTATTTCTGCCGTACGCGTGCGTAGCAACAGAAGCAGTTGAACACGCATCAACGGAAAGCATCTACCCTCCGTGATCCGTGGCTAGCCTTACCGCCGTGATTGCCGGCCGGCTGGTTCCGGTGGCCGCCAGTCCATTTGACCATGGTGCGCCTTGCTGTCAGGGGTGAATTTTCTGGCGGTATCGGGCTGCCCGAGCGCGGTAAATCGAAGAGGCTCGTTGTTTTCAAAAGATGACGTCATCCTTGTATTACAGTTGAACCTCGCCATAACGAAGTTGAAGGTGCCCAGTGACTGCTTCGTTATAGCCGTAATTTTGTTATAGCCCGTATTGACTGAGCACCCAAGGGGAATCGTCATTCCTTCGTTATATCCATTATTTCGTTATAAGGAGGTTCGACTGTATTTATGTATTTCTTATCTCTATGACGTAAACCTTCCCGCTTTTTCTCTGACTGCTACGGTCCTGCACTTTACGTGCACTAATCCGTAACTGTTCGTTCATGTGTCGCCGAGAAGACGCGGATCCACGTTCGCGTAAAGGGTGGGCTTAGTCGTAATGGGAGCGAAATTTTTTGGGCTGTGCCGACGATAAGCCTGCCAACGTTTCGCATTTTGCTCGCGCGTTCGAGCATGCTGCTTTACCGTTTTCCAGCTGTTCTTGGGATTCTAGCCTTGAACTCTGTGCGCGGGCTGCACTTTTTTTTATCGCGATAGTGTTAAGGCTCTCGTTGTGCTGAAAGTCCGGCGTGCCCGGTGGCGAACCTGTCACCAAGGTCACGTGGCCTTGCAACGTCATCGCAATCTGCCCAGCGGGCTATAAGGAAACTGCTCAACGCGGCAGGTGGCAGTTAAATTAATGATTGGTCGCGATAATTTGGTAGTGAAGGGCAACCTGGGCCTCAGAAGCCCCATCGGTGGCTCTGCTTGAAACAGTCACCTGCCAGAGCAGTGACGTATCGCTTAATGGCTGCACCACTGCGCCAGAAGAGATATGAGGACTCCCCCTGATCGATGAATGTAAAGTAGAGAATGACCATTTCCGCATGTATGGTCATATAGACAGAGCGATGCGTAGAGAGGCATCACAGGCCGCTGAATGCTCTCATTCGCTTATTTTTCTTTTCTTAACGGTTAGCACGCTAGCCTACGAAGAAAACGAAAGCAGCGAAACTCCTAGATAACTTTCAACTTTTTCTAAGGCTCCGCCATGACTTCCAGGAAGAAAGCACGGATGGGTGCTTCATTCTTCGCTATTTATCACGCTTGTAATAAAGCGAAACCTCTCGCCTTCGTGCGACCGCTGGCAAGAGCGCAATGCTCCTCTAACCGCGAGTGGGTGTGTGTCGTCACCCTGTCGCAGGTGGCTGTTCGGCGACGGCGGGTGCCAGGCGTACGCCTTCATGGGCTTCTTCTTCGGCTCTGCTCACATCGGGACACTCACCCTGCTCGCGCTGGACCGCTACCTGGCCACCTGCCGCATCGGTCTCCGTACGTACCGAGCAGCTCGACATCGGCTGTTGCATAAGAGGCGACGTCGAGCTACTGATTTCATGCACCTCGGAGTTTCACGTGAATTCAACATTTCATAAAAATGTGTGTCACAACAACAAAACTGTTTTTTTATTAATTTGTACTCTTATTAGGGAAGTTTAGCTTAGAAAGTACTGCCGTCACGCCAGCGTTTCCATGCGCTCTTAATCTTCACTTCCCTTGCACGGTGGTTTACAAAGCAGGAGATGTTTAAGCAACAAAACTAAAGTAGTGTTGGTGGGGGGTTTTCTTGAATGTTAAGAAGCGTTGTTTTTTCCTAATTCATAGTTTCAGTCGTCAAAACGTATTAACTGAATTTTTATCCAGTTACCAGCTGCCAGAACGTTCAATTATGCAGTTTAGAACCGTCGCGCGAAGTATCAAAACTTGTGTGACGACACTTCTGTGACGACAGGCATCTTTAAGGCCGCAATACAGCATCACCTCCCCCCACACCCCTCCCCGTCACTTCTCTTGTCCTGTATTCCTGCCAGAAAGCCGCCGCAGTGCCTCAGTGGTTAAAGCGCTCGGCTGCTCGCCCAAAAGACGCGGGTTCGATCCCGGCCACGGCGGTTGAATTTCTTTGGAGGCGAAATTCGTGCGAATGTCAGCGCACGTTGCGAGTGTCAGCGCACGTTGAAGAACCCCAGGTGGCCGAAATTTCCGGAGCCCTTCTCTACGGCGTCCCTCATAGCCTGAGTCGCTTTGGGACCTGAGCCATAGAGTTAATCGCCGACTCCAGAGCCAAAGTTGCGCATCCCCATCCTAACGCAGCCATTAGTGATCGGACTAAATGCAGGCCATTTGGCAACAGCGATCTCTTCAGACCGCGCGATTCAGCCGTTACCTTGACGACTGCTGTATATTATCATGAAAATGAATCTTGCAGACAATTCATTCTAGTGATGTTTTTGAAGTCAGGGTGCTCAAGAGGACAAAAAAAATCTTTAACGGGTTTCAACGCTTGTTGCGGTGTGGTTGAATGGAAAACGATTCGTTGGTACATTTATTGTTTAGCGCCTTTATGATTCATTAAGAGGAAAGTATATAACAGCCGTATGTTACCGGTATTAACCTAGTGGGCAGAAACGTCGTGGTTAACAAAAAGGTTTCAGCTTGGATTGAGGAAATCATAGCGAGCTATGGAAAGGGAAATGATAGGTGTAACGTTAAGGCACAGTAAGAGAGCAGTATGAGATTAGGAAGTTTTAATTTATAAGGTAGCCGCAGCTGGCACAGAACAGGGTTAATAGAGGTATAACGAGGCAAACTAAAGAAAGGAAAAATATAGATTACGAAATCCGGCCCCTACAACTACGCTCTTCTCTGTTAGAAGTTGCGTCACTGCTTCAAGTGTTTTCCTTTCAAACACTCTCAAGGATGGCGTCACAGTTTCCACATACGACCTACTACGCCAGCAACAGACCGCTACATCGTCAACTCTTGATAACCTTTCTAAAGAGGATGAAGTCGTAAAAAACGCTGACCAGAATGCGTGCCAAAATCGAAATGTGCGCTACATGAGCGCCTGCTCCCATCAACCCGTGCCAGCGCAGCAAAATGACAGCAGCCGGGGTCGCTATCAACGTGTGAGAGGGAGGTATTTCAGGCACCTGCGTGGTTTCTCTTGGGAGAATAAAAAGAAACATCAAGATTAAGCTATCTTTTCAACAGATCAAATCTCAGTGAATCAGCATTTGCTTCTTAGTAAGTAATTTAATAAAAGTCCTCATCAATGTACTACGGCATCGATGTCAATAAATTTATGTGTATTTCGTGCCCGCCAAATGATGTATGTTATATCTTTATACCCTAGTTATCGATCGGTTAAACATCCTGTTTAGTGAACGCAGCATAGTCTGTGCGTTTCTGTTCCGTCACTCGGTGAAAGTTCCACTGCGGGATGATCAAATACGACGACTGTTATTACGGGCGACTTCAAGCTCCAGAAACGTGTCACTTTACAATATAAAAATCAATCCCGACGTGACGCGGCTGTATGTTGTCTTGATTATTTCGCGGATTCGACAAGGCTTTCGATTAGGCAACTCTGACTTCGTCCAAGTAGACAATAATGGCAGGAAATATATTCACTGAGCTCTATTCTTTTGATCAGTGCTAAGAAGAGGCCAATGCTCCAGTCTTCCTCCTGATTTTTTTCAAGAGCCGGAGATACTTACACAGCCGCAAGTTAAGGGAAACCGGATCCTTTATTCATAGCAGACCTGATGTATGAAACAGGACGCATGAATTGCCATCCAACATGTCTTAAAAACGAAGTTAAACCAGTGGCTAAAGGATTAAAACTGAAAAAAAAATTCGGGGGGCACTTTGACTGTCTAAAGTGGGTAGAGGCGGAAGCGTTTTCCGCACCACCTTCGCTGTTTCTGTGGCACTGGTGGCGTCACATATAATTGAGTACTAATTACTAAGTGATGGCAAATCACTAATTAATTGTTAATTACTGATTAATGCCTGAATACTAACCAAACTGCTAATTAATGACGCTTAAGCTTCGCCTTTAGGAGTGGAACGCGACAGCGCGTTGTAGCGCTGCCAGGGAGTCCATGGAACGCCACCACCCGTTCGGCGCGATGCCTTGCCCTTTGAACGCAACGCTTTTTGAGGAAAGGAAATGGCGCAGTAATTCTCTGTCATCTCGGTGGACACCTGAACCGCACCGTAGAGGAAGGGAGGTGGGAGTGAAAGAAGATAGATAAAGAGGAGCCGTAATGAAGAAAATGAAAATTGTATTTGAGGAAAGGAAATTACGCAGTAACTGTCTCACATATCTCGGTGGACACCCGTCAAAATTCAGGGGGGCACTTATTTGACCTAAAGTGTGGTCACTGATGTGTGGTTAAGATGTTAAGCTTCGCCCCTAAGAGTGGAATGCGACAGCGTCTTGCAACGCTGCCAAGGAGTCCATAGAACGCCATCGCCCATTCGGTTTTACGCCTCGCTCGTCGGTGAATTGGTTTTTGAGGAAAGGAAATGTATCTGTCTCTCATTTGTCGGTGGACACCTAAACCTCGCCGGAAGGGAATGGAGGAGGATGAGAGTGAGTGAACACACCGTATTCACTAGACGCGCCTTTGTTCATTCCGAACCATCGAGCTGGCATGGCGGAGTGGATAGCGTGCTCGTCTCTCACGCCGAAGACCGGGGTTCGATTCCTGAGCTCGACCAATTTCTTAATCGCTTTTATTTATTTATATGGCCTGACTAGTAAAGCTAATTAGGCTAATTGGGTAATTAAGCAATTAACTAAGCTCAGTTCCACTTACTTGGAGCGTCACTATACGATCCCTTCAATTGGTTGTATGCTTACTAGCCAAAGTGCAATTGGCCCCGTTTGAAATTCGCGCACTGTGACGTCACGACCGTTTCCACCAATTGAAAAGCGTGACATTTTCTTTGACAACTGCTGCTTACAACGATGAGACATTAAAGGCTTCCGCATTAAAAAAAAATCCTTTTTGGCGCAGCAACCTCTGTCAGTGACCCAAATACGACATTTTGTCGGCCTATTGAAAGAGCCAAAATTGGTTTGCGCATGTGCGGCCATTTCGTTTTATTTCCGACTCAACACTAAATTTATGTGACCAAGCAGCGAGTAAATTTTCCAAGGTCAATGAATTTGATCCGAATTAACTTTCATCCCACATCCCTCTGCCACTTGTTTGTTGTACTTGGTTTCAGCTACTAATGAAGCATTTACATGAACCAAGCAGTGTGGTTTCCTAATAATGTAAGACCGCCAGGACCTTTGCCAGATAAACGCGATACTGACCCAGACGTGACCTAATGCACACTTTCAACTCCCCTACACTAATGGAATTTCACCGGCTTATTCCCACCGTCTATCACATGCTAAAAACGCCCTCATAACGAGAAGTACCCGGGAAGTTTAGTGACCCGGTTTGAATACCAATGCAGTAATGCAAAGTAAGCCTCTGCATTCCCCTGTCTGTTCGCGACATATATACGTTTGCATGAATTAGGCCTTGCCACTGAAGAAAGGTTTCGACTTAGCATTCTGCAGAACCGCCTTCGATGGCATTTTAGAAATTCTGAATAGCGCGAACTCCAACGTACCATACCCTCATAACCGCCAGCGTTCTGTACGAGCGATATCTAACGAGAACTAGCGCTATTAAAAATGCCAGTTCTGGTTGTCTTCGTCAGTACGTCATGCATGGAACTTGGACATAACATTTCTAAAAATTTTTAAACCTTTCGGCAGCTCCTAAGAGTACTTTTACACCTAACGATTAGAAATACTTTGTGTTCTAGCCTTGCTTATTTACCAAACACTTGAGGGCTAAAATTTTATGGAACAAAGTAACCTCGTTTTACATTATCAACGGCGCTATTGCCACTCGTGTGGTGGCGCTGCTTTTAGTTTAATTATTTCTCTTTTTTTGTCTCAATCTTTACAGAAGGACGTCATGTTCGTCATCATACTCTGCGAAAATGTGTGCGTAAACATTCGATGGGCTATTGGGCTAATCCTTCGGACTGAATGCAAACGCCAACGCTGGTGCTTTAACAGGCGGCCGCGGAGTAGCGGCGCACCTGATTTCAGAACTTTTTTTTTTTAAGTGGCAAAGTAACCTGGAGGCCCTGCTGGTTTTGTTGCTGACAACTGACGGAAACCCTAAAACCCGGTGCCCACTTGCCGACGCAGTAAAGATGATTTTGTGGCACTCACCTTCTCTAGCATGTAGTCTCTGCGGCACCTTTGACAGCAAAAGGTGCACTTACTGTCTGACTCTCCCCACAGGTGTCTTAAATTTGTTTCTACGAGCCCTTATTCTATAATTTTGCCATATTTCTATATTTCCTTCACTTTCGTCTAGAAGTTCCTTTCTTCACAGAGAGCCGCGCATTCTGAAATTTAGGAAATTTAAATGGCATATCTAGCATCAAAACGAATAAAGTGCATACGCACTTTAATCCTCTGCGACAATTGCAAAAGCATCCGGGGAATGGGTTTGACGTGTTTCAAGATGACAGTAGACTTACGCCCCCCCCCCCCCCTCCCTTTTTTTTTCAAGCCATTTCCCCAACGCAAATAAAACAAATGAATGTTCTAGTACTAGTTCGTGTGCCTTCGGCAGCTGAATCATCAGCAGCTGAAAGCGCCGCCAGAGAGACTCAGGACGCATGTTCGCTCGTGGCAGATATTTTCCTGGATTGCAGGCGTCATGTGCATGCCCTTTCACGCACTTTGATATGGCTCGGTCGTATCCTCGCGTCCCATACTTACCGCTCCAACTTCCGGCCCCTAAACGTTTAAGAGCAGCCTGCATGGGACACACCGATAAGTGTTGCATATTATTTTCGGTTAGGTTTGTTCGCGAACTACGGTAAGCATTGGTTTGGTTTGGTTTTGGGGGGTTTAACGTCCCAAAGCGACTAAGGCTATGAGAGACGCCGTAGTGAAGGGCTCCGGAAATTTCGACCACCTGGGGTTCTTTAACGTGCACTGACATCGCACAGTACACGGGCCTCTAGAATTTCTCCTCCAAAGAAATTCTAGCCGCCGCGGCCGGGATCGAACCCGCGTCTTTTGGGTCAGCAGCCGAGCACCATAGCCACTGAGCCACCGCGGCGGCAAGTAAGCATTAACACTTGGTGGTTTGCTTTTGTGTAGGAAAACGAAATACAATCACTGCTTTTGTATTTAGATTTCGTGTTTTACTTTCGCAGATGATGTTTCTCTCTTCGGTTCTCAAGCAAGGATGAGCTCAAAATGTTGCTTTCATGTCAGAGAAATCTCAGACTGCAATAAGGGGCTCGTTATACACACGAGAGGAGCCAACAGCCACAGAAACCAAGGAACACACAGGGGATTTTTTTTTTTAATTTGTGATGTTCATCAGTGGAGAATACTACTGAATATGTTATCGCTTAGAGATGTTTTACTAGAAAAGCAGAAGAAAAAACAACCCCATGCCACCGCTGGGAACCGAACCCACGATTTCCGCTTATGGCCTAGAGTGGTGAATACTCTCAAGGTTAGGTCACGCGTGAACTTAAAGTACCCCCGAAAGCAAAAGATCAGACAGCCGTCACCGTAGCTGAGCTGGCAGAGCACCGGACGGCTAATACGGAGGTCCTGGATTCAGTTCCCACCGGCGGCATGTGGTTGTTTTTTCTTCTGCTTTTCTAGTCAGTTATCTTTAAGCCATAAAATATGCGCTAATAATCGACACTGATCAACACTACAAATTATAAAAATAAATCCCCTGTCCTCCTTGGTCTCAGTGGTTGTTGGCTTCTCTCATCAGACGGCAATAGTTGGCTCAGGGACATGACACCTGACTTTATTTACTCCGCAGGTGGCAAGCCTACGTACCGCCGATACGTCCAGCTTCTGGGCACCGTCTGGTTCTACGGCTTTTTTTGGGCAGTCATGCCCCTCCTCGGGTGGGCCAGGTAAGTCTCTGCAGAGTGCTTCGAAGACCAGCTGAAGCCTTCGTCGCACATCAGGGTATGAACTCGCGCTCTGCCACGTTTGTTCTGCACCGCACAGATTAGCAACGGATATCCGCGTCCAGTTTTCCACTCAGTGCCAATGTTCTATGCGCACGTGTAGGTAAGGCTCCGTCGGGGCCGTTCGCATGAACTCGCTGGTGGAGCAAGCAAAACCGTACGCGCAAGTCAGCGCACACGGTGGCCAACTCGGCAAACTTGCTTCTGCCAGAGCCTGAATGAAGCCCATACACATCATCCGGTTCGGTGTGTTACGACGACATCAGAAACTCAAAGACGCCAGGTCGCAATTCATGCTCTGGAATACGAAATGCACCGCACACGCTTGGATTCGTCGGCGCACCGGCACCCGCGACGGAAAAGAACGACGCTTTTCTGCTCATTCTGTGCCACCCAAACAGAAGCATTAAAACCTTGGGGGTCAGAGACCCAGGTATAACGGTTGCCTGTCACGGCAACAACGCGTCTGTGTGCTCACGCTGGAGTCGTAATTACTAGAGACCACGAAAGCCCATGTGCGCCGCGAGAGACAAAATCGATATCAGGACAAGTGTGGTGACTTTTTGCAGAAACGCGAGTTCTCGCACGAGAGAAACAGCCCCTTTTAAAATGAAGGTCCCTATCCATTCACAAACTGAACTGTTCTAGGATATGATCATAATGATAGGTGCGCCTTTTTAAAACTTGCAGATCACATACACTTAGCGTTACAGGATATATTGTATTGTGACTGCGATGTACTCCATGCGAAAAGGATAACAAAAAAGGCCCAAGAAAGATCGTGGTACTTAGCCACAGCTTACTGCAATTGCCTTGTTTCAAGACGAGAAGGAATGCACGACAAAAAGAACGGTTTCGCTAGATCGTCTCCTAAAATAGGTCTTGCAGGGCTTAAAGTCACAAAAGGACTCAGAAGACCGCCCAAATCCTCTCTTTAATTCTTACGAAACCCTCTTACCCTGCTAGGAAGAAACGCAGATTAGAGAGTGAGGGAGCGTTTTTCCCATAGGTGAGGCGTATTACATATATCCACAAGAGCCACAGGAGGCAAACCGGGGGTATGCACGCTGATATCTTATTCCGTCTGTGAAAGCGCGGGTCTGATGCGTACGTGCGTGTCTCCATGAGTGCGTGAGAATATAATGCTCTCGGGTGTATTTTTTTTCACCTTGCGGTTTCCTTCGAAACCATAAACTGTAACCATTTTATCCTCCACAATTGTCTGCTTACCGAAGGATATTTTCCTGCATTTTGCCATTATTAAAGGAACTTCGTGTTTCCAACACTCGTTGCTATGCTCCGCTTAGACGTTCTCTATTTTGATTTATACCCAGTCATGCCTTTAATGTAGCGCAAAAATTCAATAACTTTCAATAAAGTAGCCTGCAACGAGCAAGCTCTCATGGTTTGGGGACCGCTAAGCAGAGTTGCGCCACCAGCTGCTGCACATACGAAGTGCGCCATTAGTTTTGCCAGACACGCGGGTCTCAAGCACCGCAATTCTGCACACCAAGGGGTGCCTTGTTCAGCCAGCTGCAAACCTCAACGTAAGAACTGACCTGAAACACTTATTTGCTTTAATTTCCTGCAATCAATGCAGATAATCTTTGTACGTGGTTGTGTGTGTGTGTGTGTGTGTGTGTGTGTGTGTGTGTGTGTGTGTGTGTGTGTGTGTGTGTGTGTGTGTGTGTGTGTGTGTGTGTGTGTGTGTGTGTGTGTGTGTGTGTGTGTGTGTGTGTGTGTGTGTGTCAGAGAGAGAGAGATAGAGAGAGATGGAACGGATGGTAGTGGAGGAAGGAAAGATGAAGGGTTGGAATCAAACACGGCCTATTAATAGCATCATTTTTGTGTGTGTGTGTGTGTGTGTCAGAGAGAGAGAGAGATGGAACGGATGGTAGTGGAGGAAGGAAAGATGAAGGGTTGGAATCAAACACGGCGTATTAATAGCATCATTTCAGCGCTTGGTACGCAAGTCAACAAGACAAAAGCGCGTCATTACCACTTTAAAAAAGCCACTCAGCATCCCCAAGCACTCGGCAACACCGAACGACTTGCCAGTCAGTCGAAAAATGGCTTCGCCTCTTCGGAGTCAAGGCGGCGGCTGGTCCTTGGGAGGATCGCGACATGCTACTTCACATCACTGAATACCTCGACGAGGACTCATTCCACTATTACATCACGGACATCTGCGAAAACGAGAATTCATGGGACGACCTCGAGGGTCTCATGCTGTATCGTTTTGTTGCCGCTGCCGAACACCACTTTGGCTTGTTCAACGACTACTGCTTGTCCAAGGGACCGAACGTCAAAAGTTACTACGACGGGAAAAGACAGCTCAGCTTTCTCGCTCTTTTTAAGGACTCTCGCGTCACCTGTGGCCTCAATGATGGTGTGTCCCCTGACATGCACCTTGTCCTCGCGGGCATGACCATCACGTACCACCCCGTCGCAGAGGCTGACCGTGGCGCAGCGAGCCGAGGCAACTCTCAGTGGGGTGAGTTGATCTCCTTTCCCCGCCAGGAGAGTATCGATGAGACAGAACAACCGTATCCGGATATCCATCGCGGCCAATGTCCTTCGTTAGGAGACGAGCCCTTCCGATCTCCGAGTGTCGGCATTGCTCCACGCCAGGTGTACTGGAACAACGAATGTCCACGCCGCGCTACTGGGTCGGCTCTTTACATCGAGCACGGAAAATGCGCAGGGCGACTCGACTCAGAACTTCACTAATACGTTTTGCGGGTTACATCAACGGGAGATCTGTTACTCTAACTCTTGACACAGAAGCAAGAATCACCTGTATAAGTGGGGTCGTTTATAATAAATTGCAGTTCCAGTTTATGAGGGACTCCTCGATCAGTGTTTCGTAAGTTACGTCCATTGCAAAGTCTCTGGGTCGTGTATATGTTGAGCTCCAGATTGACGACATGAAGAGGAAATTTCAAGTACACTTATACTGCAGGGTATAAAGGCTGACCTACCTCTTGGCCTAGATAAAGTGTTCTAGTTTAGCACAGCAGTGCATTTGAATGACATAAGTGAGCCTCAAGGAGAGGGTTTCTTGTCTACACAGCGCAAGACAGCAGAACTGCATTTACTCAGCACGATTTCAAGTAGAGCCAAATCGTCCTGTAGTGACCTGACGCACCATAAGCAGGTCCTCCTTGTATAACTTTTCATAAAATACGAAGCCATTTTTTCAAGTCACAGACGAATACTGGTTGCGTAACAACCGAGCAGCACAGAGTCAATGCTACCGATAACACTCCGATTCATCGCCCACCGCACAGATGTTCGCAAACACGTCGAGTAAGAAATCGAAAACCTTCTTGTGAAAAATTTTGTGAAAGCTTCTTTGCCACGTTACGCTGCTCCGATCATTCTAGAAGAAAAGAAGGAAGAAGGACGTGCGTGTCTGTGAATTGATTATAGCCGATTGACCGCCTTCATCGCCCCTGATTATTAATTCCTCGAATAGACAATGTTTTAGACTACCTAGAGGATTCCGAGTACTTCACTACTCTGAACATCACGTCAGAGTACTAGCATATCCGAATGCATCCTGATGATGTGCACAAAATGGCTTTTGTCACACCTAGCGGCTATTGTGAATGGGTAGTGATGCCGTTCGGTTTAAGGGACGCTCCGACGACATTAGAAAAGGGCATTAAAGCAGGTATCAATAAGCGCTGTCTCAAGCATGTATTGAACTACTTTGAAGACGTCGCTGTTTACTCGGACGCGTTCGCAGATCACATGGAACATCTCGAAGCAGTACTGAAAGCATTTCGCGCCTAGCACATCAAGCTCCAGCGCAAGAAGTGCTCTTTTGCTTAGTATTTCGTTCAGTACTTCGACCGTGGGATTTCTGCGGGCGTTGTTACACAGAAACCCACCAATATTTATGTCGTGCTGTGTTTCCTCACACCTAAGCGGCAGAGGACCTTCAAGAATTTTCGAGAACCGTCAGCGTTTACAGGCAAAATTTCCCCATTTTAGCGTCATTTGTCTTCCGTTCACACAGTTGCTTCGAAAAGACACGAAATGGGTGTGGTAGCCATTGTGTAGCAGCAGTAGTGTTTATTTGGCCATACTGTACAATATGCCCCCGAGGAGAGGCTAAAAGAGACGTAGAGATCATGCCTCCTGACAAAGCCTAGACCCCGGATTACAAACAGCAAAACACATTCACAACAAAGATGTTTTTCAAAGGAGCACACGCAGGAACGTGAAAAGTTAATTAGAGCGCAATAAAAGGCCAGTGACAATCCAAAAACATCTAAGCACTAATATTACGACAAAACAGAACAGTTACTTGTCTAAGCAATAACACAGCACAATGGCAGCAAATAAACACTTTACACGCTAAATACTCACAACATAGCAGTATAACGAAATACACTTAAAAGAAAATTTGGAAATATGAGCAATAACAGGCGGACGACAACTATTTAGTACAACAGTAACAATTTGTCACGGGTGAAAATTATTCAGCAGGAAAGGGCATCTTAGTTTCTTCTTAAAAACAAACACACCGGTTTTTTCTTGAGCAGTTTCTACAAGGCATTGACTCGCTTTACACAGGGTAGCAATTTGGTCAGTATATGCTTTGTTTCCCATAGTTTTTCCTAGACCTTTTCGAGGATAGGGAAACGACACGCAGATCATAGGTTACATTCCTTGAAAGATAAGTATTACGGAAGAAAATGAAGTCCTGCTCGGCTTTATGGCAAATAGAAACCGCCCAACTGAAGTTGTAACAATGAAAGAGATTGCGGACACGAAGAGTTTCGAAAAACTTTGTTTTGTTTGCTGGCCGTGTACACAATGCACGCATACAGGGCTCTTTTCTGAAGTGAAAACAATTTATGGCAACAAGTTTTATTGCAGATTGACCACGTGAGAGCGCAGTATACGAGACGGGAATGAACAAGAGCAAAATATAATTGTTTTTTAACCAGCTATGGGAGAAGATGTCTTACACGATAGATCACGCAAATAGATTGGACCATTTTCACTGTAATGCCGCTCACATGATCTGGCCAGCTCAGACCACTGCGGAAATGAACACCAATAAACCGGAAATTGTTCACCGGCAACTTTGAACACGCATTTGCAGAACTGCAGAAATTACTCACTGAAGAGCGCACTTTGCACGTTTTTCATACTATCAACCATGCATTAACTACTATGATACATCAGTCGAAGGAATTTACACCGTCCTCAAACAGCCAGATGACGACGGTCAGGAACATCCCGTTGCGTACCACTCCTGCGAACGTCTGAAGAGTGAAACTAACTATGCCATCATAGAAAATTAGTTTTTTTTTAGGTTAATGGGGTTTAACGTCCCGAAACGACTCAGTCTATGAGGGACACCATAGTGGAGGGCTCCGCATAATTTCGACCACGTGGGGCACTTTAACGGCCACTGACATCGCACAGCACATGGGCCTCTAGCGTTTCGCCTCCATCAAAATACGACCGCCGCGGCCGGGTTCGGACGCGTTTTTGGGGACACCAGCTGAGCACCATAAAGACTCAGCCACCTCGGCTGCTCTCATAGAGTGTGTCCTGCGGTTGCTGACGCTGTGGGTCAGCGGCTTTGTTACTTGCATGGCAATCCTTTTGCCGTAATCACAGACGAAGTTGCGCCCCATTGGTTGAAGACGATAAAAAATCCTTACAGCAGTTTATTTTGATGCGCGCTAAAACTTTTGAAACAACGAAACAGCGCAACTAGAACGATGGGCCATGGAAAGGATAGACATGAACAAGCGTTGACTCCCAGCGTCAGAGCGTCGCTTTTTCTCTCTTCTCGGCAGGGCAAGTAGCGTAGGCATTGTTTTAGTTGCGCTGTTTTGTTCTTTCAATATGCAATATTTACTCGCCCACTTTGCTATGTTGCGCTGAAATTGGTTTTGTATGACATCAGTATTAAACACCTGAAAGGCAGCAGCAGCATCGAAGCAGACGCACTGTCCCAAACTCCGATTGTCCAATTTTTCATTAAGGAAGAGCTTCAAACCCATAGTGCTTACTATCCTGAAGGGAGATACGCAATAGAGAACGACATCGCACTCATTACAAAGAAAAAGGTAAGGAAAGTGTATGTTTCCGAACGCTTCGACTGACCGTTCTTTAAAAGACGACTGCATGGGTTTTAGAAATCGGCGAGCTTAAAGGGGTCGAATGCGTGAAACTTTCTAGTAAAACATGTGAAGTCCTTTTGGACTCGCATTTCAAACAGTGGCTTAATAGACGGATTAAAATCGCGACGCGGTCTGCAAGCTTCTCCGTAATGCACAGCTCCATGTGGAGGGGGGGGGGGGGGGTGCATGATGACGTCACCGACGGTACGGGTACGTATCTAATGCATAAACGCTTGCTTTGAAAGAAAAAATACCAACGCAACCAAAGGCAAAACACGTTGAGGGCTGTTCGGCAGCCCTCGAGGCACGGCAGGGTATGGTTGATGGCACCGACAGTTCGAAATCTTACCTTCTGTGACGTCACAACGAGCTTCTTCGCACTCCTCCAGTGCTATGAGGAGAAGCCTGAAATTTATTCGTCGTTTACGTCATCATTATATATGCTAGCTCCAAAACACTTGGCATGCTTTACCTACAGCCGGTATAGATTTCAATTCCTGAATATCGCGGAATTCTCAAAAAGTGCCGCAGTTGCCGTTTAATGAGCTCGCGTCAGTTTCCTACACACAGGTACAACATACTTTCCCGCCCTTACAACTGGCCCGGCAAAATAAAAAAAAAATATATAGCAGTCTTCATTCGACACTATGACACTTGCGAAAAATGCAAGAAGCCAAGAACCAAAAAAATTCAAGGGGCACTTTCGCGCTCTAAAGTGCTGCAAGGCGAAAGCGTTTCCTAGCGCACTATTTTTTATTATGATCTTTATTTTTCATATTTCATTTTTATTTTATTTTTATTTGTTTCTTTACTGATGTTATTTCTTTTTTATTTTTTATTTTCTTGTTTTTATTTTTTATTTATTTCTTTTAATTTATGAAACCCATGCATTCACTAGATGCGCCTTTATTCACACTTAAACCTTGAGCATTCGTGGCGGAGCACGCTTTAGAACGTGTTAGGCGGATGTGCATTCAGGCAGCCGCTAAAACGTTCTTTTTCAAACTACATACAGCGACGCTGCCCGTCAAGACATTTCTTAATGACAAGGGGATGTTTCTACCCTGGAATGTGAATTGCCGTCTGTGTAACGTGCCTGAGACAATTGATCATTGCTTCATCCTGTGCCTTGATGCCATGTTCTTTTGGGACATACTACAACGAACTCTTAAACATTGAAATTACACCATACACTATTAGATTTCTGCCTGTTGACAAAAACTCTGTTGTGCCTTATGATCTGTTTATGTTGATGGGACTATTCAGTCTTTGGAAAAGCCGTATGATGAACAGACATGCCGAGCCACCAAGATCGTCCAAATCTGTGTTTCGTGAACAGTGTGCTTTGGTGAGGAGTGTATATGCTGCACGCGAAGAACCTCCAAGCTGGCTGCCGTGCCTAGATGCATGTGTGTGCCTCCCTGATTTTTGATGTTTTGATGGGGATGCAGTGGTGAGTTCTGTGGCGGGCTCCTATTAAGCAGCCCGGTAACTTGAGACGCGAACCAGTCTGATTGAAGTTTTCCTCCTTTATACGGAAGTTCTTCCATGCAATAAAGAAAAAAGAGCATTCGTGGCGGAGTGGTAGCGTCTCCGCTTCAAATGCTAAAGGCCCTGGTTCGATTCCCAGACTTGACGCAGTTTCTTTTTAGTAGTGACGACGAAACGCGGGCACACTTGCTAACATTCCTTGGTCACGGCAGTATGAGGCATTAAAGGCTTTCGCCTTAAAACTTGAGGGGGCACTGAAGCTCAGCTTTAAGGGTATGACACCTTAGCGTCAATGGGTCCCTGCAGCGGTCTGGGGTCTTATTTGCGTATCTTTGCATAACATTCATAGATGGCGGAGAGTCCCCATATCTCTTCTGGAGCGTTGTTGCAGCCGTTATGCGATGCGCCACTGCCCTGGCAGGTGACCGTTTCAAACACAGCCACCGGTAAGGATTGTGGGACCCGTGTTGCTCTCCCTGAGCAACCTCTCTCGACCGATAATTAAGCGGCCACCTACCACGGTGGACAATTGGCTCGCAATCCGGTGGTCAGGTTGTGATGACGTTACAAGGTCACGTGACCTAGGTGGCAGGCAGGCCGCCTGCTTTTTCGCTCATAATGGCGACAACGCTGACGGTGCATCTTCCTTCTGCAGAACGGGAACTCCAGCGCTGTCGCGTTTGAAAAGGGAATGGGCTCCGCCGTGAGGAACATACGCTGGCAGTGAGTATAGACAGAGACGACGCCAGAGTGTCCATGCATACACAAAAAACAAGGCCAAAAGCCGGAGCGGATTCGGGAAAAAGTGCCGTTTGCGGGCACCTCTTAATCCTTTGCCGCCTAAATAAAACTGTTCCAATAGAAAAAGTCGCTGTCCACAAACTAGCACGTGTAGGAGGAGGATAATTCTAAAACATCACAAAATAAAAGTCTCGTCGGTTTTTTATAAGTCTTTTATAAGTCTTTCTGCGTGATTCCAAATGGAACCAGTGAGACTTGTAGGGGGGTTGCGAAATGCTTTATTTTTGTGACTTTTTGAAAATTTAGATAAATATCATCTGCTTTCAAACCACGCCAGTCTATTCTGTAGTAGAGGGTGCCACAGTCCTTACCAACAGTACACGACAATGACATGGCTCACAGCTTGTACTTTTGTTGTTATTTTTTCATTGTGTGGGGACCAGTACGCGGTCCTATGTAAGCGGAATTCTTGAGTTCGTTGAAGACAAGCACTGGTTCTTTTCAGACATACCCTGTAAGAGGTAGGGCAACCACGCTGTCAGTATCCAGATTTCCAGTCTCGAGCTCACAGCATCTACTTACTGCAGAAACTAAAAATCCGTAACGCGAAAATCTCAAAAATTGAATCGATGTACAAGCGTTTGAAGCATTCGTACGGAGAAAGTGCTTCTTTCAGGAGGGGGTTCTTATTCACGATGTCTGCCTCCTTCAGCAGTATCATGCTGCATACACAATAAAGATTTGCCGTGGTAACTTCTTTGACCGCACAACACGGAGTCCTAGGCTAAATGGACGGCTTTTCGGAGGCTGAAAGCTGTATGGTTTTCAATCTTCTGCGTAGCTGCTCTACCACTCGGTTCTGCATTGTCGTGCAGTTTTAAATTTTCTGGCATGGATGTATTCCATACAGGTTCAGTTCTTTGTTATGCTTTGCCTTTCGGTTGTTGTTGCTGATCTACGTGCGTGTTAGCAAGAAGTGGCCGGATTCTATTCGAATTAAGAAAACAGGTTTATTTTAAGACTTAAGGATACAAGAATGAGATAACTGGATTACTGATACGTAGGAGGTTCGGCGGATCTGCAGAGTTGGGAGGGCCTCGCCGACGCGTCTCGTATCGTCGGCGCCTCTCGGTCGTCTCTCTTCCCAAGCTGCAGCGGTGGGGCTTTTATAGCCTGAGGAACGGTGGCCCCTCCGAACTGGCCAATCCAAAGGCGGCACTCCGAAAGGACCAACCAGCGACCGCGCGGCCAACCGCTTCAAATCTTGCCGCGCGCGCTGGCGTCCGGGGGAGGAGGAAACGGCGCCTCGCTGTCTGGCCTCTTGTGACAAGTCCAGACGTGTTGGTTGAAGATACTTCTCCTTACGACTCCGCTGCCGTAAGGCGCAGCATCGTGGCTTGTCAGGGGGACGCTCGTAGGAGAAAGTTAGGATGCGGGGCGCCTCGTGGTCGCTCAGCAGGAGCGTTAAATGTCGTGTGCTGGCGTGTTGGGGCCGCGTGGCTCGTAAGAAATGTGAATGCTGACACGGCCTTTCCAAAATTTGCGCCTGTCCTCAGGCGCACGTTGTCGACAGCAATTCTTCGGCGTGCTGGGCGTTCTTCGCCGCGTACCTTGTGGCTTGCGTCCAGCCCGTTCTAATACGCCTTCGCTTCCATCTGGGGAGACGATGCGAATTGTGCGAAGTGCCGTGTTTGTCTCGTTCGTTTCGTTTCTTGGTACAGGGAGTCGGGCTTGTACCGTGATGCTCACCGATACCACTGCGTCGTCGTTTCAACCTGGGGACGTGATACGACTTATGCGGACTGCCGTGTTTGTCTCGTTCGTAACGTTTCTTGGTCCAGGGAGTCGGGCTTGTTGGATCGTTCCGCATCCTGCCGTGCATTCGTCGCGGCTCTGGCTTTATGGATGAGCCAGCTCGTCTTGGCAATGGCTTCTGCATTGTAGTAGTAACTTTAGCAGATGCGAAAGGTGCGCCGTGTCGTTGGAAGCACGTCTCGTGGCCAACTCGTGTCGGTAGTGGCTGCTGCACCGTAATATCCGTGGCTGGGGCGCGGGGTCCGTCGTGTCGTGGGGAGCCCGTTCCGTGGCTCGATCTCGGTGACACCGGCTGCTGCACCGTAGTGTCCGTGGCAGGGGCGCGGGGTCCGTCGTGTCGTTCGGAGCCCGTTTCGTGGTCCGCTTGCGGCGGCACCGTGTGCTGCACCGTAGTGTCCGTGGCAGGGGCGCGGGGTCCGTCGTGTCGTTGGGAGCCCTTTTCGTGGCCCGCTTGCGGCGACACCGTGTGCTGCACCGTAGTGTCCGTGGCAGGGGCGCGGGGTCCGTCGTGTCGTTCGGAGCCCTTTTCGTGGCCCGCTTGCGGCGACACCGTGTGCTGCACCGTAGTGTCCGTGGCAGGGGCGCGGGGTCCGTCGTGTCGTAGGGAGCCCTTTTCGTGGCCCGCTTGCGGCGACACCGTGTGCTGCACCATAGTGTCCGTGGCAGGGGCGCGGGGTCCGTCGTGTCGTTGGGAGCACTTTTCGTAGCCCGCTTGCGGCGACACCGTGTGCTGCACCGTAGTGTCCGTGGCAGGGGCTCGGGGTCCGTCGTGTCGTTGGGAGCCCGTTTCGTTATCTGCTTGCGGTGACACCGGCTGCTGCACCGTAGTGTCCGTGGCAGGGGCTCGGGGTCCGTCGTGTCGTTGGGAGCCCGTTTCGTGGCCCGCTTGCGGCGACACCGTGTGCTGCACCGTAGTGTCCGTGGCAGGGGCGCGGGGTCCGTCGTGTCGTTGGGAGCCCTTTTCGTGGCCCGCTTGCGGCGACACCGTGTGCTGCACCGTAGTGTCCGTCGCAGGGGCGCGGGGTCCGTCGTGTCGTTGGGAGCCCTTTTCGTGGCCCGCTTGCGGCGGCACCGTGTGCTGCACCGTAGTGTCCGTGGCAGGGGCGCGGGGTCCGTCGTGTCGTTGGGAGCCCTTCTCGTTGCCGACCCGTGTCGACAGTGGCTGCTGGTCCGTGCTGTCACTCGTGTCGTGGGACACTTGTCGTTGAGCAAGAAGCCTCCGCAGATGGTCTCTCTCGGCTAGCAGTCTTTCGAATTCCGCCCTCTCGGCTTGGCGGCGAACGTTGTCGTCCATGATCCGCGTCACGAGGTCGTCCTTGCGGCCGCTGCACGAAAGTCCTCGGCATCGGAGCTCTTCCACCAGTTGCCGTTTCTTCAAGGTGGTCAGTGCGTTGCGTGCTGCCGATGCCAGAAGGGACAGAATGAGCGGGGACTCCAAGCTCACCGTCGGCGTTCTGCTGGGCTCCACGTTGTCGGCTCGGTCTTCGTTCACGGGTGACGCCTCTGCAGATCCTGTCGACTGCGCCATGTTAGCAAGAAGTGGCCGGATTATTTTCGAATAAAGAAAACTGATTTATTTTAGACTTAAGGATACAAGAATGAGTTAACTGGATTACTGATACGTAGGAGGTTCGGCGGATCTGCAGAGTTGAGAGGGCCTCGCCGACGCGTCTCGTATCGTCGGCGCCTCTCGGTCGTCTCTCTCTCATGCTGCAGCGGTGGGGCTTTTATAGCCTGAGGAACGGTGGCCCCTCCGAACTGGCCAATCCAAAGGCGGCACTCCGAAAGGACCAACCAGCGACCGCGCGGCCAACCGCTTCAAATCTTGCCGCGCGCGCTGGCGTCCGGGGGAGGAGGAAACGGCGCCTCGCTGTCTGGCCTCTTGTGACAAGTCCAGACGTGTTGGTTGAAGATACTTCTCCTTACGACTCCGCTGCCGTAAGGCGCAGCATCGTGGCTTGTCAGGGGGACGCTCGTAGGAGAAAGTTAGGATGCGGGGCGCCTCGTGGTCGCTCAGCAGGAGCGTTAAATGTCGTGTGCTGGCGTGTTGGGGCCGCGTGGCTCGTAAGAAATGTGAATGCTGACATGCGATGAATACTGTTGCTTCATCATCTTTTCAATCGCCATCTCAAAACGTATCGAGGGGCCGCTCTTGAAACTTCTTCCTTTCCGTATGAAAAGTGCTTGCGCTAAATCTACGCATCTTCTTCGGGAAAAAAAATTAGCTGCGGCTTAACTACTGTTGAGCCTGGTTAGAGAGCGAAAGCTGTGGTGTATCGGGCAACTTGACACGGCTTAGCGTCTGTAACGTTCAGTGCGTTCCGGACACTGGAGAGGCGCCCGCCCTGCCACCCTGTTAGTTAATGGCTGATCGCGAGAGTTTGCTCGCCCAATGAACTCTGCGGCCTATTGCTGCAGTGCCGTATGTCTGCCACAACGTCGTCAGCGCTAACGCAAGCAGGAGACATCCCTCTTAAACCCCCCACGTACCTCAAAGTGCGATTAAGGCGTCCACTGACCCAGGGAGCCAGTCATGCGCCCTTCCTTTCCTCAAAAATTCAGTGGGCACTTTGACTGTCTAAAGTGGGTAGAGGCGGAAGCGTTTTCCGCACCACCTTCGCTGTTTCTGTGGCACCGGTGGCGTCACATATAATTGACTACTAATTACTAAGTGATGACAAATCACTAATTAATGGTTAATTACTGATTAATGCCTGAATACTAATTAACTGCTAATTAATGACGCTTAAGCTTCGCCTTTAGGAGTAGAACGCGACAGCGCGTTGTAGCGCTGCCAGGAAGTCCACGGAACACCACCCGTTCAGCGCGATGCCTTGCCCTTTGAACGCAACGCTTTTTGAGGAAAGGAAATAGCGCAGTAATTCTCTGTCATCTCGGTGGACACCTGAACCGCACCGTAGAGGAAGGGAGGAAGTGGGAGTGAAAGAAGATAGATAAAGAGGAGCCGTAATGAAGAAAATGAAAATTGTATTTGAGGAAAGGAAATTACGCAGTAACTATCTCACAAAATTCAGGTGGGCACTTTTTTGACCTAAAGTGTGGTCACTGATGCCCCTAAGAGTGGAACGCGACAGCGTCTTGCAACGCTGCCAAGGAGTCCATAGAACGTCATCGCCCATTCGATTCTATGCCTCGCTCGTCAGTAAATTGGTTTTTGAGGAAAGGAAATGTATCTGTCTCTCATTTGTCGGTGGACACCTAAACCTTGCGGGAAGGGAATGGAGGAGGATGAGATTGAGTGAAGACACCGTATTCACTAGACGCGCCTTTGTTCATTCCAAACCATCGAGCTGGCATGGCGGAGTGGATAGCATGCTCGTCTCTCACGCCGAAGACCGGGGTTCGATTCCTGAGCTCGACCAATTTCTTAATCGGTTTTATTTATTTATATGGCCTGACTAGTAAAGCTAATTAGGCTAATTGGGTAGTTTAGCAATTAACTAAGCTCAGTCCCACTTAATTGGAGCATCACTATACGATCCCTTCAATTGGTTGCATGGTTACTCGCCAAAGTACAATTGGCCCCGTTTGAAATTCGCGCACTGTGACGTCACGACCGTTTCCACCAATTGAAAAGCGTGACATTTTCTGTCGACAACTGCTGCTTACAGCGATGAGACATTAAAGGCTTCCGCCTTAAAATCATCGTAGTCTAGAACGCTGAAAACACCAATGAACACAATGAATGCCGACGGATTATAGCTTCAATGCCGCGTTTCTGCAACAATGTTGTGAGTTCCAACGCATGCAGCGCACATCCGTCACTACCGCCACGTAGCTTAAAGCGCGACTGAGGTGTCCACTGTCCCAGGGGGCCAGTTATGGGTCATTGCTTTGCTTTCGAAGCTCCCGCTTTTCATCGGTTTCGACGCCGCTCCGGAGCGACTGAAGGTCGCTGAAGGTCAAAGTGACGGAGTCGGCGAAACTCGCAGTACATGGCGTAGTAAAGCTTTCGCTATGAAAGCATCTATTGTTACATATAGACTGCGAAAGAGGCAAGGTTTACACGACACAAGCGATCACAGGTGTCTCAAATATGACCCGCGCTGATTATTCTACAATAGAGCCTCCATCTACCAGTGAATCCATTTGGAATCATTATTATTTGCGAAGTATTTTCGCGCTTGTAAATGTATTTAGCCGAAAGAATTTTTTTTTAAGGAGTAAAGTGGGCCTTACTGGTACCCTTCCATGTGATTAGAGAAAAACAAAAATGATTTTATTTCTTCTACACGGTGCAAGAGACGGCGTGGCACCAAGAGACGGCGTGGCACCAGGCGACGGCGACAGTAAAGTGTACGCAGTTTCTATATCCCTCTCCTGCTTACTAGCATACGTCAGTCGTGTGAAAGGCCACAAAAATATGTTGATGAATTGCTGAATGTCGGAACTACTGCAAAACAGCAGGACTTTCTCGCTCAATTAAAGACTGGCGGGCCCTAAATTTTTTATTCCAATTAGAATCTGTGGGCCTGGAAAGTTTAATGGCTGGAGCGCTTGCAGACATCTCATTGCCAGTGCATATATTGCAAACTTTTATTTTTCTGTGGTTTAAAGCTGGATTGTGAGGTTTGTCGGCAAGAGCCTATTTGTCGGATCCAAACACTATTTTCCTCACGGTTCAATAACTGCGATGCCCATGTGTCATCTTAAACAATTTATCCCTTTCCAAACACCTGCGTCTGCCACTCAACAATTTCTGAAAACATTCGTCTCATTCTTATTCATTCCGGCTTCCCAAACACCTACACATGCTACGAGAGGAACATAACTCATTCACAAGTCTGGCACGTTCGCCTATGGGAATAACCTACTCCTTGGAGACGGTCCTGCTTTAAGCAAACAACTTAGAAAGTTTCACCCGTCATTGTAATTGGACAATAGATGAAGTTTCGCCTAAGAATTTGCACAATTTGTTTAAAATACGGTTTTTGAATTACAGGAGCGCTTTTTTCAGAATAGCATTGTCAGCGGAGTCGTACATCAGAATACAGCTAAGGCGTGCTGCTAACTAGCAGGCTGGTTAACTAATATTGAACAGTTAACTTTTTAATTATTACTATTGGGCTTCTTACTTATTGATAGGCGTGTAGGCCACGATAAGTAATATGCATATCAGTTTTTAGAATTTAAAAAAAGCAGTTACCCTGGGCGTTGTGGCCCAACAAATTTTGGTCATTTCGAATAGTTACGTGCACTGGAGAGGTTGCTTTGCCTGCAGGCTCATCGGAAGCGCATCCATTTTGGCGCGATTTAGGCAGAATTTGTTGAGCCACAGAGCCCAGTGTAACCGCATTTTCGCAATTCTAAAAACTGACGTGAATTTTACTAACATTGGGCTACAAGCCTCTAAGAGTAATAGTTAAAAAGCAGCCTTAGAGTAATAGTTAAAAAGTTACCTATTCAGTGTTAGTTAACCAGCATGCTAGTTAGCGCGTTTTAGCTGTATTCTGATATAATACACCGCTGATGATGCTATGCCGATAAAAGCGCTCTTTTAATTCAAAAAACGTATTTTTAAGAATTGTGTAAAATCTTACGTAAGACACTCGGTATAAGAACGCGGAGCACGCGGTAGGTTGCCCTTAACAACCTCAGCCACACCATGAAATTACTGGGGCTCCAGCTGTTTCCTTTCGCGGCAACTTCCTTTGTCCAAGTGCCGGCCAATATTCATGCCCTTTCTCAACAGGACACCTATCATAGGTGATGCTCAGCCCCGCTGTCTTTTCGCTGGGGGGCAGCCTTCCTTCGGCTGCGCCGAGAGCCGCACTTAACGCTCCTTTCTTTCTTCTGCCCCTTTTTTTCTGTCAGTCTTCACATTGGCTCCCCTTCTTTTTCAGTATTCTCACCGTTTTCGTGCCTCCTACATCTAACGCGATAGCGCTAAAGGCCCCTTGTCCAGAAAATCCCGTGTCGGCGTTGTCGGCGTTGTGTTTTTAATAAGTAGCTTTTTGAATAGCACAGTTAAGCGCCTAGTTGCAATTACAGATTTCTAGTCGGTCGTTAGTAATAGCCATATCAGTTTTAGAATTTCGAGAACGTGATTACCCTTGGCACTGTCGCTCGACAAAATTTGGCTTTTTTTTCAGTTATGTGCACTGAAGGGGTTGCTTTCCCAGCATGCCTTGGAAACCGCATTTATTTTCGCACGACGCAGCCAAATTCCTTGAGCCACAGCGACGACGGTAATGATGTTCTCGAATTTCTAAAAACTGATATCGCTATTACTAACCACCGGCTGCTACAAACCTCTAATTGCAACTAGGTTAATTAATTAGTTAAATGATTAGTTAACCAGTTAATCAATTAGTCAAGTTTAATTAACTAACTTTTTAATTATTAACTTCAGGAAGAAAGTGTCAATGCGAAAGTTTTAGATCGTCTCAAAAAACCGCTAGTAGTGCTGTTTCCGTCAAGTTACGATTTACGTGGCTTCATTTATTGGCCTTAAAAGAAAGTTGTCACGTGACCAGCTGCTCGCTCACTTCTCTGCCCCAGTGTGCACCCAAAGTCTCATCGAGGAGAGGACTTCAGAAAAAAATGGATTTTATACTTTACGGCGCGACTTGGGACATTGAAGTGGCACAGTTGTCATGTGGAAGCTTTTTCTTATTGTACAGGTATGGTTAAAGGCCGGTAAAAAACCTACTTTACGTAAATATTACTTTGCTGCAAATGTCTCAGTAAGCTGTTTCTCAAAGTGATCTACAACTTTTCCATTGACACTTTGTTCCTCAAGTCAATAATTAAAAAGTTAGTTAATTAAGCTTAACTAATTAGTTAACCTTGAAGAACGAAAAAAATAGTGCAGACTAGGTCACGCGACTCTAAACAATCCTCGTTTGGTTTCAGACGGCTAGGACACCTCGTGTTTTTTAAAACCTTGGTTACATTTAGCTGGGACACCTGATCTCTCTGTGTGTGTGCGTGTGCGCGTGCGTGCGTGCGTGCGTGTGTGTGTGTGTGTGTGTGTGCGTGTGTGCGTGTGTGCGTGTGTGCGTGTGTGTGTGTGTGTGTGTGTGTGTGTGTGTGTGTGTGTGTGTGTGTGTGTGTGTGTGTGTGTGTGTGTGTGTGTGTGTGTGTGCGCGCGCGCGCGTGTGTGTGCATATACGTATATATATATATATATATATATATATATATATATATATATATATATATATATATATATATATATATAATAAATAAGTTGGGGAAGTCACATTGAAAAACTTAACAGATTTATTCAACGTTTCGACCAGGGACTGGTCTTTTTCAAGAATGATCATACAGTGCATGGAAGGGTTTTCTTATAGCAGTGAACATGGCACACACAGGGCTTGAAAAAGAAAAATGAGAAAAAATCAAAGGGGAAAGAGTAAGACAGCCGGGACACGAAACCCAAACGTCAAGGTGCGCCAGCAAAGGCGCCGCCGTGAAAGAGGTGAAAGAGGGTGGTGGGCCTGGGCGGGCACGCGACTAGTTAAGGAGAAAAAAAAAGCGTAGGGGTGGTTAACAAAAGAAGGCAAGTGCCTGCCAATTGTGTGCGTAAGTATCGCCTCTAGCCACCTCTGTGTGGCCCCGCGCGACTCCAGAAGAAAGCACGAGAACGCACAGGTTGCGGTTGACCTAAGTGTCTCCACGGGTGGCACGCGGACCCCCAAAACCAGATGAGGTTGCATATGAAGACCATATGGAAAGCTCCTTCTTTACAGGAGTAGAAAAAAAGAATAAGTAAAGACAAAAAAGACAAAAAATGGCACTGCGATGGCCGAAGGAAACAAAACCACATGAGGGTCGCACGTGAGAACCACATGGATAGGCTCCTTCTTTACAGGAGTGCGAAAAAAAAAGTATAAATAAAGACAGAAAATGGCACTGCGATGGCCGAAAGGAACAAAAACACACACACGCAGAGGCGACATGAATACACAGAATATACACAAAATTGTGTCACTTTTGTAGCATTCTTTAGCAGAGGATATGTGGGGAAATGCGTAAAAGCCCACAAATTAAGTTAAAGGCAGCGCCAGAGTGTTAGAAAGTGTACCAAAGAGGCAAATTTCATTACAGGAAACACCGCTTAGGAATAACACAACAACAATATTAGAATAAATACAAATGGCACTCGAGATAATACAGGCGCCCAAAATAATAGAGTTCAAGAGTGTGAAAAATTGTCCCAAGAAACAAAGTTTACCCAAACGCCGTGATCAGCACCAACAAAATGATAATAATGCGGTGAATACACATGAGAGACGAGCGTCACAGAATTCGTGCTTAACCACAACAAAAATAATGTCAGTACCTCGACTAGAAATGAAAGTGTTAAATACATAAGAAATCGTTATGCAACTGTCATCATAGTAGATTTAAGAAACAATATTTTCGATGCAAAAGAGTTCACAAGGAAAAGAAAAACAAACAAACAAAACATTGCAGGAAGATTTAGCCAGAAAGGCAGGAGAGTTTGCCAGGGCTTTCATTAATTCCAGCAGACAAGGTGTTAAATTTAAATATTAGATATGATTCACAGGCTTCCCTGTCGTAATGTGTCTGGAAGCCAGATTGGAGTATGGTGGCCTTGAAGTTTCCAAATGAATGGCCTTTTGTCGTTACGTGTCTTGAAAGAGGCAGATCTGGCAGTGATCTTATGTGTGCTCTGTGTTTATTTATTCTCAATCGGAAAGGAGTTTCAGTTTGCCCGATATACTGAGCACGGCACACACCGCACTCGAGGAAGTAGACTACGTTGCTGGTGTCACAGTTGAAATCTCCTCGAATTTTGAATGAGAAAGACGACGCTGTGCTGCGAGCTTCTGTGACCTTATTCATCA
Organism: Amblyomma mixtum; assembly: GCF_055824585.1. Taxonomy (NCBI): domain Eukaryota; kingdom Metazoa; phylum Arthropoda; class Arachnida; order Ixodida; family Ixodidae; genus Amblyomma; species Amblyomma mixtum. The sequence continues at coordinate 412,995,559 of NC_143014.1, forward strand.
TTGGACAAAGTTTACAGCGCGGTTTATTGCAAGGTGTGCACCCTGAGACTTCACCGTTGTCTAGTTTCGAGGAGGTTACGGCATCTTTGATATTTCTTGCCCTCCGATATACGACACGGGGTGGTTCGGGAAGCAAGCGCTTCATTTTGTCGCTCTGAAGGAGAATGTTGTGATGCTTTCTGAGAATAGCGTTAACATTCGATACTGTTGGAGAGTATGTTAATATCAGATTAGTTGGGTAGTTCGTCTGCGCAGTCTTGGTGTTATTTAGCATTGTACGGCGGTCTTGTACTGCAGCTTTTTCCAAGGCATCGTCGATGATAGGCTTCGGGTAGCGCTGTCGGACCAAATCCTTGCGGAGTGTCTCACAGTTAGAAGCGAAGTCCGCTTCACGGGAGCAAATGCGTTTAAATCTGAGAGCCTGGCTATATGGTATTCCTTTCTTGCAATGATTTACGTGGCTACTTTTAAAATGCAAGTATTGGTGCCTGTCCGTTGGCTTCCTAAGACACGTAACGACAAAAGGCCATTCATTTGGAAACTTCAAGGCCACCATACTCCAATCTGGCTTCCAGACACATTACGACAGGGAAGCCTGTGAATCATATCTAATATTTAAATTTAACACATTGTCTGCTGGAAATAATGAAAGCCCTGGCAAACTCTCCTGCCTTTCTGGCTAAATCTTCCTGCAATGTTTTGTTTGTTTGTTTTTCTTTTCCTTGTGAACTCTTTTGCATCGAAAATATTGTTTCTTAAATCTACTGTGATGACAGTTGCATAACGATTTGTTATGTATTTAACACTTTCATTTCTAGTCGAGGTACTGACATTATTTTTGTTGTGGTTAAGCACGAATTCTGTGACGCTCGTCTCTCATGTGTATTCACCGCATTATTATCATTTTGTTGGTGCTGATCACGGCGTTTGGGTAAACTTTGTTTCTTGGGACAATTTTTCACACTCTTGAACTCTATTATTTTGGGCACCTGTATTATCTCGCGTGCCATTTGTATTTATTCTAATATTGTTGTTGTGTTATTCCTAAGCGGTGTTTCCTGTAACGAAATTTGCCTCTTTGGTACACTTTCTAACACTCTGGCGCTGCCTTTAACTTAATTTGTGGGCTTTTACGCATTTCCCCACATATCCTCTGCTAAAGAATGCTACAAAAGTGACACAATTTTGTGTATATTCTGTGTATTCATGTCGCCTCTGCGTGTGTGTGTTTTTGTTCCTTTCGGCCATCGCAGTGCCATTTTCTGTCTTTATTTATACTTTTTTTTCCCACTCCTGTAAAGAAGGAGCCTATCCATGTGGTTCTCACGTGCGACCCTCATGTGGTTTTGTTTCCTTCGGCCATCGCAGTGCCATTTTTTGTCTTTTTTGTCTTTACTTATTCTTTTTTTCTACTCCTGTAAAGAAGGAGCTTTCCATATGGTCTTCATATGCAACCTCATCTGGTTTTGGGGGTCCGCGTGCCACCCGTGGAGACACTTAGCTCAACCGCAACCTGTGCGTTCTCGTGCTTTCTTCTGGAGTCGCGCGGGGCCACACAGAGGTGGCTAGAGGCGATACTTACGCACACAATTGGCAGGCACTTGCCTTGTTTTGTTAACCACCCATACGCTTTTTTTTTTCCCCCTTAACTAGTCGCGTGCCCGCCCAGGCCCACCACCCTCTTTCACCTCTTTCACGGCGGCGCCTTTGCTGGCGCACCTTGACGTTTGGGTTTCGTGTCTCGGCTGTCTTCCTCTTTCCCCTTTGATTTTTTCTCATTTTTCTTTTTCAAGCCCTGTGTGTGCCATGTTCACTGCTATAAGAAGACCCTTCCATGCACTGTATGATCATTCTAGAAAAAGACCAGTCCCTGGTCGAAACGTTGAATAAATCTGTTAAGTTTTTCAATGTGACTTCCCCAACTTATTATATTTTTAATCAGTTGCCTTGAAGATTTTGTTCTCCCTTATATATATATATATATATATATATATATATATATATATATATATATATATATATATATATATATATATTCTTCTGCTTTTCTAATCAGTTATCTTTAAACGATAACATATTCAGTAATATTCTAAATTGATCAACACCACAAAATAAATAACTTAAAAAAAAATCCCCTGTGCCCCTTGGTTTCTGTGGCTGTTGGCTTCTGTCATATATAGATATATATATATTTGTGCTGTTGATCAATGGAGAATACTACTGAATATGCTAACGCTTAAAGATGATTAGAAAAGCAGAAGAAAAAACAACCTCATGCCGCCGGTGGGAACCGAACCCGCGACCTCCGAATTACGCATCCGGTGCTCGGGGTTCAGAGGTCATCGGTTCGGTTTCTATCGGTGCATGTTGTTGTTTTTCTTCTGCTTTTCTAATCAATTATCTTTAAGCGTTAGCCTATTCAGTAATATTCTCCACTATGAACAGCAGAAAAATAAATAAATACATATGTAAAAAAAATCCCCCCCCGTGTTCCTTCGTTTCTGTGGCTTTTGGTTTTTCTCATATGAGTAACGAGACCCTCGTACCCCTTATATATATATATATATATATATATATATATATATATATATATATATATATATATATATATATATATATATATATATATATATATATATATATATATATATATATAAACGTAATTCGGTTGACACACGGTAGAAAAACAACAACTTTATTCTAACGTTTCGACCAGGGTCTGGCCTTCGTCAGAGTGAACTCTGACGAAGGCCAGACCCTGGTCGAAACGTTAGAATAAAGTTGTTGTTTTTCTACCTTGTGTCAACCGAATTACGTTGATGTTCTACCGGATCGATCCGATCTTCACCCCCTTCTTATATATATATATATATATATATATATATATATATATATATATATATATATATATATATATATATATATATATTGTTGCCTCGCCGTTAGACAAGACTCTGTCAGAATGCTATCATATATATGTGCGTGTGTGTGTGCGTGTGCCTGTTCGTGTGTGCGTGTGTGTGCGCGTGCCTGTGTATGTGTGTGCGTGCGTGTGCGTGTGTGTTACGTTACGTTATACGTTATATTTGTTTGTTGATACATGCGAATAAATATCAGGTGAAGATTTGAAATTTACGACGCGTTTTGCTCCCCTCTCGGCTACCAGATGATCACAACCTCTTGAGAATATTTGTCAATATTCTCTATTGACACTCTAGGTTTTACTTTTATCGCAGGTGAATCACGTCTGAAAATATTCACCTGCGCTATTCGTCAGAGTAGTTGGACATCAGAAATTCAAGGTAGGAAAGTACAACTTGATTGAAGTGTGAATAGAAGAATGCGGGATATACATGGAAAAAGCACATTCGCACTACTAGGCCGAAAGGGAAAAGAGGTGCCGGTATGAATTAACCTTACAGCACTATGGTGGTACAATAGCACGAAGTGCGGGGGTTATCTAGAAACGAAGAATGGTGCCAGGGGATACTTTTTGAATGTGCTAATGTGCCTGACATCAGAAATGCGATTCGGGCTATAACCATACCAACTCCCTGTTGGGATGTTGGAGTTAACTGCTCACGGCAAAACAACAAATGAAGCGGTAAACGGAGACATCGTTCGAAGCCTGGAAAGCCCAGAGTAAAATCTTGTATGAACAACGGCTGAGGAAGATGGACGAAAGCTGATGGACAGCTGGGAAATTTTAAGCATTTCTACAGAAAGAGCGACGACTCACCGTCCTGGAAAGGGATTAAGAAACTAACCTTTAAGTATGTGGGAAACCATAATGTGCTAATAAAGACAGTTGCACGCAGAGCCAAAAAGGCAAAGGGTGTGAACTGGACCATTTGCGTGGAAAAGAAGCTGACTACTATGCAAGAGGAAAACAGGAAATGAGAAAGCATTCTTGCAAACTATTTAAAGGGGCAGAATATCATGGTTGCTTGTAATGCACAGCTATAAAAAAACTGCTGGTGGTTTAGCATTGCTAACCACGAAATATTATGCGAAAGCAGCTTTTTGGTGTTGGATACCAACGCCACGTACAGCCGCCCACAGACTTAACACGAATGACGGAAAGCGTGGCTTGGACTGCCGTCAGCGCCACGAAGCGATAGTAATAGGTGCGAGACAATGCTCTCAGTATGTTTGCGGTGGCGGACGATAGTTGGTGCGCCGCTCGCTTTTACTGCTTTTCCGCTCGTACCTGATCGCCGCGTGGACGGGGCGCTCGACACGGGGGCGTTTCAGAGCTTTTTGCTCGCCGATTCGGTCTCCACGGCCCCGGCAACGCTCTTTACAGTTTTCTTATCGCGGCAGCCAGGAACTGCCCGCTAAGCTGCCGCGGTTCGCACCTTATATCGTCAGACCTCGCAAACATTACGAGAGCATTATCTCGCACCCGATGACAATCGCTTCATGGCGCTGACGGCAGTCCAGGCCACGCATTCCGTCATTCGTGTTAAGTCTGTGGGCGGCTGTACCTGGAAGCACGATTGAAAGCGCGTTTCCTTTCCTTTCGTGATGTGCGCACAGATGCAAGTTGATGACGCCGACGTGCAACGCACAGCGCGAGAGTGTGTTCCAGTTTAACACAAGGCGTGATGGGTTGCAGCGATTAGTGCTATCATGCAGTGGCCAGAGAATCTGATCTGGTCGCGCCGCTGCGGGTTTGAAAGCCAGTCGGGGTAATATTAATTTTATTTCGCAAGGTTGGCCCAGTTCACCCTCATTCAAAATCTCGTTTATTTTGCGCCATTTCTTGCATCACGTGAGCAACTTGAGAGGCTTCACCACACACCCGCATTTGGCAGCTTATGAGGCCAATACTCCTTCCGCAATAAAAAAAAAATACTATCTCGTCGTCGACAGTAGGTAACAGAAAAATGCCTAGCAGGAAATGAGTAGCGCATCTAGTGTGGCTCACAGATGGCGGTAGGCGCACAACGGTATAGGCCAGGGTGTTTGGCCTTCAAAAAATTGCTAGGACATTTTGGCAACTAAAGTGTTGAGAGGCGAAAGCCGAGGATTCCGTGACGACTTCCGGTGGATGTAGCGCCACGTCGTTCCCGTGGCTATATCGATACTCAAATTATACATCTTTCGGGGATCATAAGTGTTAATTACCCTTAATTACACATTTTCCCATCTAATTTGACACAAATCCGGTGTTTTTCCGACCATTCTATGACAATTTTCACTATGCCCTGACGACTTCCGGTGGATGTGACGTCACACCATTCCCGTGGTTATATCGACGAAATTTTGACATTTTTTGCTATAATTAACTATTTACTCTACAGTCCTCAAACGTGGCTTCTAGGTTCATTTTATCCTCCTCTATCTGAAGCAACCATTCGTTTTCTCCTATCTTTTTTAGTTCTCGAGTTAACTCGCTGCCAAAGGTGTGACACCCTGTGCTAACGGACGACAGTATGAGCCATTAAAGGCTTCCGCCTGAAAAGAGCCCCCCGTTTTCGCACGCTTCTGTTCCTTCGGGATGTAGGCAGCGCGCTTGGTCTGTCTGATTGTTTCGTGACTTGACGAGCCTGTATCATCAGCCGCTTCCTTCGACGCTTTTCGCGCTTTATGCGTCGCCTGCTGCTTCTGCTTTTCATGACGAGCAGCGCGTTCGGCATTCCTCGCTGCTTCCGCGCATTGACGCGCCGTGCCACGCGGGCGCTTTTTGCCTGAATTTGCCGATTAGAAAGAAATATGTCTAGGCAATGATACACGTGCAGTTTTTACAAGTCACTAACCTCGAGGCCACAGTATCAGGGATATCAAAGGTAATGTGAGCACATTTCATTTCATTTATTGGTTTTGTTTGGCCAGTACAGAGACTGCAAAAAAGGGAGAGCAAGCTAAAGGCGCTTAGTAGCGCCTGACAGAGGCCTGCCCTCCCCATGTAAAAAAAAAACAAATCCGCGATACAGGTCGCTAAAAAAATGGTTCCAGTATTCGGCGGCTTAAAAACAGCGCAGTGACCTAAGAAAAAGATTAGAGTTCAAAGTCGGTATCCCTTTGAAGTCCCTGGAATCTGCATTTTATAAAAGGTGAATTTCAAATGATTGCTTTTTTAAGGCTGAATGCAATGGCTTTGAAAAAAAATGAGGAAATATACTCAGCCTGGTTGGCACCGGCAACTATCACGTTTCAAAGGGCGTACGCTCTAGTATCCATTCATTCTATACATCCATCTCGGTAACCCGCTCCTTTCGACTTCAGATAGCCCAATATGCTGCCTTGAGCTCCAAAGCAGTTTGCTGCAAAGGTGCAGTGTTTATGTCGTTTATCTGCGCACCGTGAGGCTTCCAACCAAAGGATCTGATTTGTAAAGGGCCTTGAGGTGACCGTGTGAAAAGGGTAATAATTCATGTACGCTGCCGGCTCAGTATTTCTTTTGTGCGCTTCTGATTTCTATAATACAAACCTTTTCTGCTGATCATGAGAATTTCGCGCACTTTCCAGCTAAAGGGCGTAACAAATATTGGTGTTTTTTTCTTTTGACAAAGCATTCTTTAGGGCATTTCCATATGCGAACTAACAGACTTATAACTCCGCAGAATGCTGACAGTTTGCCCGAACATTTGCTTGGTGTTCTTTAAGTTCTACGCATAAAAAAATTCTGCCCGCCTTTTTACTTTACTTTTGTTGCTCAGGCGAAAACCATATTGCTTTTGCCTCCGAAAAAGTTTCTCACACTATCCTGTTTAACTCTCTTCGGAACATTTTCGAAGTGAAGCCTACCTCTCAGCCTTCCAGTTTGTTTCTCATGTCTTTCTTTAAAGTCATGCCGTGGACAACTTGACGTTCGACAACTTGACGAGGGATAGTGTGACACGAATCGCCGGTCCACTTGCATACTTCCGCACAAGATGCCCTACAGGCATCCATCCAATTCTCGTGGACGCATGATTCCCTTCTTGCATCCAGGCTTCCCAGTTCTTACGAACATTGCTCCTGATGGCCCCGTTTACAGAGATGTCCTAAGGCTGAGAGTGTTCAGTCATGCCACCTGGGAACATGACAAATGCAGTGGCTGTCTTCTCCAGCTTTTCTTTCAGACCCTCCACGAGGTCCACACAAATGGAGTCCATTACCGAGAGGTACGTAGGGCTATTATGTCCCTTCACGTTCCTGTCGCACTTCATCAATCCACTTGTGCATGATTCGTTCGCTCATCCACTCTTTGTCATTACAAAGCTGTTGTGTCCCCTTATTGCTTTTGTGTGTGTGCGCCCCCTCTTAACGACCACTCGCATTCCCCTCCTAACGACCACTCAATCCTCCTCCTAACGACACTTGCCCCTCGTCGCACGCTGTCACCAGATGCCCCCCCCACGGTGCGCCCCCGCACCCTCCTCCTGTTCTGGGAAGCCACTCCCTCCCGTGGACGCCTCCGCTCCCTCCTTTCTTCGGGCGGCCAGTTCGGCTCCTGCCTCGGTCGACGCTGGTCGCACCCTCTTCAGCTTTAAATAAACGAAGTCTTAAAGTACCGTGTGCGTCTTTCGCTGCATTCAACACAGCGACCGGACACGACAGTGGCGACGAGAAAGTGGATTCGACCCGCGCTACGCAACGCTATTGACAAGCCATGGCTACGCGAGGGTTTCCCAATCAGATACCAGAATTCAACGGCTCATCGTGGTCATCGTGGGTTGGACGCCTTCAGTTCTACTTTGAAGCTAACAACATCACAGACCCAGCCTTGAAGAGGGCCAACCTGCTGACGCTGTGCGGGGAGCAGACCTACGATACTGTCTGCGCCCTTATTCAGCCAAGCACACCAGCGGCAGTGTCTTACGACGACATCGTAAAAGCGCTGCAAAAGCACTACGACCCAAGGCCATCCGAGGTCTACAGCCGGGCTCGCTTCCAACGACGAGATCAACTGGGAGGAGAAACTGTGAGCGCCTACGTAGCCGCGCTCAAGAAGCTCGCTGCCGACTGCAATTTTGGAACGCTGTCGACAACAGCTACCGGGCAGGAGGGAGACGCAGCTTCTTCTGCTAACACCACCATGCTTCCCTTGGACGTGATGTTACGCGACAGATTTGTGTGCGGACTGAGTGACGAGTCACTGCAGCAGCGCCTGTTCGCTGAGAAGGACCTCACATTCAGCAAAGCTTACGACATCGCCGTTCGAGCGGAGAGCGCCGGTCACCAGCAGAGAGGGATTCGCCGGAACACCGAGCCGGTACACCAGACAAGCAACCAGGTGCGCAAGCCTTCTGTTGTTGTAAAATCGGTCAAAAAGGCACAACGCTGCTGGCGGTGTGACGACCAACACAACCCCCAGGGATGTCGATTCCAGTCAGCCACGTGTAATTTTTGCCACAAGCGAGGGCATATCGAAAGAGCATGCATTACGAAACGGAGACTTGCCAAGATTAAGTCACCTTCCCAGCCTAATCACAGCGTCAACGCCTCAGAGAATACGCCGCTATCTGATCTCCATGGAACAACATCAGCAACACCATCTGTGTTGTACGACCTGAACACCATGAATCTCGGCACGCGACCGAAGATTTTTACAGAAGTAAGCGTACATCACCAGCTGATTAAGTTCGAGGTGGACTCCGGCGCAGCCTGTACTCTGATCAGTGAGGACACGTTCCGAACTTCATGGCCATCTGACGCACCCGCCCTGCAACAAGACGACACGCACCTGCGAACGTGGTCAGGACAGAATCTGCCACTATTGGGCTCTGCCAACGTGCAGGTTAACTACAACGGCCAGACCCATACGCTACCTCTGCTTGTTGTGAAGGGCACAGGATCAAGCCTTCTAGGGAGAAACTGGTTTTCTCCACTAGGCGTGATGATATGCGGCATACACCAGACGCCGAGCCAGAACATGGTTGAGCAACTGCAGGAGAAATACAAAAGAGTATTCTCGGAAGAGATTCCAGGAAACGAAGGGCCCCCGGTCACACTGGAGTTGTTGGACAACGCGCAACCCAAATTTCTGAAGGCCAGGCCGGTGCCGTTTGCTCTCCGAGATTCAGTTGAAAAAGAGTTGGACAAACTGGAGCAGCAAGGTGTCATCGAGCCGACGCAGCATTCAGAATGGGCCACACCACTTGTCGTAGTTCGCAAGAAGAACGGAACCATACGCCTCTGCGGAGACTACCGGAGCACCGTCAATCTTGCGACTAAAGCGTCCTCTTACCCGCTACCGACACCTGAAGAAGTATTCAGTGTACTACGTGGCGCAAGAGTCTTCAGCACATTGGACCTCACCCAGGCGTATCAGCAGCTGAAGGTGAGCGAGTCAACTGCTGAATTATTGGCAATTAACACACTGAAAGGCTTGTACAAAGTCAAGCGACTGCCTTTTGGCGTAGCTGCAGCCCCAGCCATATTTCAAAAATTCATGGAGACAGTTCTTCAGGGCCTCCCAGGAGTTTGTGTCTACCTTGATGATGTCATCATCAGTGGCACTTCCACTGAAGAGCATGCAGTGCGCCTAGAGCTCGTTCTCGAAAGGCTATCAAACGCTAATTTGTGCATAAGCAAATCGAAGTGCTGTTTTGCGGTGCCAGAGGTGCAATTTCTGGGACACCGAATTGATGCGGAAGGCATTCACCCTACCGAGGACAAAGTGCGAGCGATCACAGAAGCACGAGCTCCAACAAACAAGCAGGAGCTACAGGCTTTTCTCGGACTCTTGACGTTCTACGACCGGTTCTTGGAACAAAGAGCTACCGTGGCCAACGACTTATACCAACTCCTTCGGAAAGATGTGACATGGACATGGTCGCCACGCCATCAGCAGTCATTCGATGCCCTGAAAGACCTGATTCGAAGATGTACAGTCCTCCGCCACTACGACGAAAGGAAGCCTCTGCTTTTGGCTTGCGACGCATCACCGTACGGAGTCGGCGCGGTTCTATCGCAAACTGACGAGCAAGGAAGGGAAGCTCCCATCGCCTTCGCCTCACGTACGTTGTCGCAAGCAGAACGCAACTACGCGCAACTTGACAAAGAAGGGCTAGCCATCGTCTACGCGGCGACACATTTTCACCAGTACATTGCCGGCCGGAAGGTGACCTTTATGACCGATCACCGACCGCTATTGGGCATTCTGGGACCACAAAGGCCTATGCCACCAACTTTGTCTCCGCGAATGACACGTTGGTGCATCAAACTCTCAGCGTACGACTACGCTCTGGTCTACCGCAATGGGAGTAAACATCAAAACGCCGATGCGCTAAGCCGTCTGCCACTAGACGCAACTGTTAACGAACCATTTCCACCAGGAGACGTTCTGATGTTCGAAGCACTGCCAGAACCTCCGCTTACAGCAGGCACAGTTGCAGCATCTACGCAGAAGTGCGCAGCTCTCCGGCTAGTTTACACAGCTGTTCAACAAGGCAACGTGCATAAACTCAAAGGGGACAACTTCGACGCTTACCGCAGGCGAGCTACAGAGTTGAGCACCCATCGCGGCTGCATCATATTTGGGTCCCGAGTTGTGATGCCGAGAGAACTACGCGCACAAGCTATGTCTCTCATCCACGCCGGACATCGGGGCATCGTTGCAATGAAAAAGTGTGCCAGAAGCTACATGTGGTGGCCTGGCATTGACAACGACATCGAAACAGTGGTGCGAGAATGCAAGCCTTGCCAGAGCAGCCGGAGCGCCCCGCCGAAAGCTCCTGTCCCAGAATGGGAAAAGCCAGACACACCATGGCACACACTGCACATTGATTTTGCAGGACCAATTGAGGGCTGCACTTTCCTTGTGGTCGTAGATGCCTACACAAAGTGGCTTGAGATAAGGCAAATGGGACAGACGACTTCGGCAGCAGTCATTGACAACCTCCGATCACTATTTGCAACGTTCGGCCTGCCGCGCAAGGTAGTGTCGGACAACGGAACACCGTTTGTGTCTGCGGAGATCCTCAAGTTTTATCGCGACAACGGGATCTCATCAGTTACATCGGCCCCCTACCACCCAGCGACAAACGGACAAGCCGAGCGCTACGTAGCCGAGCTAAAACGCGCCCTTGAAAGAGATCAGACAGGCTCGCTGCAGCGCCGCCTTGCGCGCTTTCTCTTCAAGCAGCACACGACGGTTCAGAGCACAACAGGCGAGACCCCCTCGAAAATGATGTTCGAGCGTGAAATGCGAACCCAGCTCACAGCCATCCTCCCCGAGCCAAAGGCAGAGACGTTCCGGGAAGAAAAAGCAATTCCGCGCTGCGGCACGCTTAATGAGGGGCAGCGCGTCCTCGCCCGACAGTTTCTGAAAAAGCCACGCTGGGAGGAAGCTACAATTGTCAGACGCATAGGCCTGCGCTCTTGGCTCGTCAACATACATGGCACAGTAGCACGCCGACATCTCAACCAGCTGCGTAGATTTACGACGCCGTCTGAGAGCTGTCCGCCAGCGGAAGGAACACGTGCACCATTTTCCCACATAGCCTGGCACCTCTTCCCGGAAGAAGAGACTTCGCCCAGGACAGACCCAGGAGACACAGCGAACAACAGCCAGCCTACAAGTGTTTCTCCCCCGAGCGCACAAAGCCAGCGCGCCTCCACGCGTGAGCGCCGACCCCCTGCACGATACCAGGCAACTTTCTAAGGGGGAAGGAAGTGTTGTGTCCCCTTATTGCTTTTGTGTGTGTGCGCCCCCTCCTAACGACCACTCGCATTCCCCTCCTAACGACCACTCAATCCTCCTCCTAACGACACTTGCCCCTCGTCGCACGCTGTCACCAGATGCCCCCCCCACGGTGCGCCCCCGCACCCTCCTCCTGTTCTGGGAAGCCACTCCCTCCCGTGGACGCCTCCGCTCCCTCCTTTCTTCGGGCGGCCAGTTCGGCTCCTGCCTCGGTCGACGCTGGTCGCACCCTCTTCAGCTTTAAATAAACGAAGTCTTAAAGTACCGTGTGCGTCTTTCGCTGCATTCAACACAGCGACCGGACACGACAAAAGCACACGGTAGTCGTTAGGCAATATCTTTTGGAATGGTTCAGTGTTTGAAGAGAACTAGTGGTCGTAGCTTGTTACTGCTTATGCTGCGTGCGAGAACAAGTGTGAAGCCGCTTCATTCGTTGCTGTCTGTCGTAATGCTAACGCTCTCAGCAGGGGCATTTGGCGGAATATCAAGGACATTGGCAAGCCGCCGCGGTGGCTCAGGGGTTATGGCGCTCGGCTGCTGACTCGAAGGACCCGGGTTCGATCCTGGCCGCAGTGGTCGAATTTTGATGGAGGCGAAATTCTAGTGGCCCATGTACCGTGCGATGTCAGTGCACGTTAAGGCCGATTCACACGACGGTCCGTTCGCCCGCGGGCCGCGCATCGTGTGTTCATGCGCCACTAAAAACTGTCCTGCGATCCGATGACGTCAAGCGAATGCGACAGACGAAACGACCAGACGACGCGCTGGGTGTGTCACAGTTGCCAGGTTATTTTAAAGTGTTTGGCAACGCTGGTCGGACTGGTTTTTCCTCCCGGTCCATGACTATGCGATTGAATTAAAGAGAAACTTTACTGAACTGCAGAGGAAGTCCTGCGGAGCGGGTACGGCTCTTTGTCCAATTCCTCAATGGCCTGGGCCGTCTTGCTAGCCCAGTTTCCAGAACTAGCAAACTCATCTTCGCGGGCCGGCGCTGATTCCCGCGAGGGTAGAGGCACCTGAGCTTCCGCAGGCCGACAGCGCGCCTCTCAATGTGGTGACGCATGAACACCTGGTGCGCGGGCCGCGAGCGAACGGACCGTCGTGTGAATCGACCTTTACAGAACCCTAGGTGGTCGAAATTTCCGGAGTCCTTCACTACGGCGTCCCTCATGGCCTGAGTCGCCTTGGGACGTTAAACCCCACAAACCGTACTGAACAAGCCTTCACAAAAATTCTAATAACAACGCTTAACTGCTCAGTTAACATATCTTTCGCAGCAGTCCTACTGCCTTCCAGTCAGATATTTCAAGCACAATGCTGATATGTTCCTTACAAGCAACTCTCTTAGCTTTCAATATCCCAGCTTCGGCATCAATGCGTTGTTCGACCTTTTCAGCAAAATTAACCTTCGTAATTTATGCACAATCATTACGCAACTACAAAACAGAGGAAGAACTACATGAAAAGTAAAAATATACTCATACGTATATAACTCTACAGGATGCAACCTTACCGCAAAAATAACATGTATTAAAATCCCATGACCCGCACATGAAACAAATCAAAACCATTGCAGCTATTTGAGGATCTGTCAACCGTATGCAGAACGGAATTTTTTGCAGAAAACAAATGGTAAGGGATCGTCTGTCAACCGTATGCAGAACAGAATTTTTTGCAGAAAACAAATAGCTTGATTTCACCTGCAAACTCAGAAGGCAATACATTTCCAGACATTTAAACATGTAGCCGCCGCGGCTGCTGACCCGAAAGACGCTGGTTCGAAAGGTGAAATGCTAGAGGCCCGTCTACTGCTCATTGCAGTTTAAAGAGCCTCAGGTTGTCAAAATTTTCCGGATCCCTTCACTACGGCGTCCCTCATAGCCTGAGTCGCTTTGAGACTTTAAACCTTCGTAAACGAAACTTAAACATGTGAAGGGACATGCGAATATTCAAGGCATAGAAGTATTTGTCTCCTGTTATTACGTAGTTTGCCCGTAGCAAATTAAAACCTGAGAAGCCATCTCCCTAGTTTAAGACAATTTGTGTAGAACCATGCCCAACAGTTCTGGACAAAAGAATCTTTGAGCGGGAAATCGTTTATGAACGCAATTTTTTCATATAGTGTAGGAATTCCAAATAGCGATCAATATATCCGCTGATCACCCGATGACAGTCTTGCATTTTTTTCCTATTAACGTTTTTGCTGCCGTCAAAAGACTTCCCAATTGTTTTGTTTTTCTCACAGTCTTAACTGGTCGGTGCAATATATGCAAACACTTAAAAAGAAAGAATTTGCTACATATTTGAAGAATAGATCATTGTCTGCGATATTTCCATAAGAGTGTTTACAATTTTTCAATTTTCAAAATTTTTGCCCGAGAATGTTGTACATCAGCTTCCACAGTTGACGCCTATCGAGAAATATAATTCCTAAAAGTTGGCAATAAGACACTTATTCAAGTAATTATTGCAGGTCTTACAAGCCCATTCAGTTGACAGCAGTAGCTTTTGTTACACCTAATTTTTTTTACTATACTTTATGTTCAGCATAGCTGAGTTTTATTTGTAGGGAGCAGCAACTCTGAACAGTAGTCGCAACCGTGTATGCTTCATGTGCATGAAGACACAGAACATGTAGTCTTTCTTTTTCCAGAAGTTATCAAAGCAAAGTGAACTTCACTTTCTCTTCCACTGAAGAGTGTAATAGAAGCCCGAATTATCTTTCACCCAAGGAAATTAACAACATCGTTCTCTCTTCATGCACATCAATTATGGATGCTTAATTTTGGCAGCGACAAGAATTGCAGCCTTGCCAGAGTGTACTGTTTCCAGTCAACGTCATCCTTTCACAAATTTTCCTCTTTTTCGTTTTAGAAGCCTTCCCTCTTCAGAAACCACAATTCTGAATTTAAAATAAGGCTCCTTCCATCTTCCATAGCCAGCATTTAGATCGGGGTGCCCTGAAAAAGCAACACTGGCGCAGTAAACTAAGCAAATATGCAGCATCACAAACAGCAACGAGGGCATGATTTCCTATAACCCTAACTTTCAACCAGCTGGGAAATCAAACTGAATGCGAAAAACATGTACGTAAAATGCCACACAACTCAGTGACAGAACATATATTCTAAAAATAATTCGCGCATGTCTGTTTTTTATTATTGTTCATGCTTTTATGAGTTTCAGAACGACATAGTCTTATGTGCCTATTTAAAGTCCAGAGTTGGACAAAAACTCGTCTGGTCGGGGGCAATCATAATAAAACGTAAAAAGCACGCCGACCAAAAGGAAAAACAACAAAAAAGAAACAACAAACAAAACCGTCTTTGGAGTTTTGACCTGCTTATTTGTTTTTGTACTTATCCTTTTGGTCGGCGTCCTTTTTAAGTTTTATAATGTGTATATTTACGCGCAGTCTCTGAAATAAATGTTCATAGCAATTCTAGAAGATTTTGTTCTTGTGATACTGAGCACGCACTGCAGCAGTACAAAAACAAAAAGACCAAACCAACTGCTCAGTATTGCTAAGTGGTCCTCACCATCTGCTCCGTCCAATGAGCAGTGAGAGTGCCTGCATGGGATCTTCAACGAGAAAATACTTTCATGGTTCCCTGTTCCATGGCCGTAACGTTGAAGCCACCGTCTTTGGATATTCGAACTGTAAACCAGGGAAATATTTTAGCACTCATATCCTACGAAAGTAAACAACAATATTTCCTACGTCGGCCAATATCACTGTCTGGGTTCGTGAAGTATTATGATCTTGGTTCGAGTAGAAAGAGCAAGCTTTCTGCTGCAGAGTTTTAAACCTTATATCATGAAATTTTGTTGACACACGAGCTTACCTTCACCTGTGAGGATGATAGTAGCGGCACTGCAAAAGCTATTAGACTTGGGGGGGGGGGGGGGGGGGGGATATGAAGCAGCTTTATCCAAGGCCTACCTTCAATTTTAATTACTTTCCTTTAGACCTAGATAGAGAGGTTTCAGTGCTTTAAAATATTCCGGGCGTCACTGCACTGTGCACTTGTATTGAACATCGGTTTTAAGGCCTTGTGTGTTCTTCACTGCATAACAAACAACTTGCAAACTTACAAACTCCAGTCAGCTGTGAAGTCTCAAAATTTTCCCTCGAACTGCACACGCGAATAGGTATCCTCATGCTGTCACAGTGGTGCGCGAAGAGCTACCTGAAAGCTGAATGGGCTCTTCTTCTTTCAACTGGGGAGAAAACATAGCTTACGAGAGGGGCTCTTCGGGAATTTTACAAGCGTTATATACTAAGCTCTCACCGAAGCCGCCCCATATTCTAAAGTAACCTACCTATATGCCACTGATGCGAAGTGGGCATTGGTCAAGTCTAAGATCAGTATGGTAGTAAATTTGCCAGTAACACAATTTTTTACAAAGGCCCACTGAAAGAACAGCAGTTCGGTCCAGCGGCCCTGCGTATTCGATGGACATTGAAACAGTTTTGCCGAATCGCAGCTATGACTGCAGCCACATTGATACTAATGAAACTTCGTTATACACAGAGAGGGCATGGAGTCCAGGAGCAGAATGGTTATCATGAAAACATATTTTCTGTAATTAGAACCATTAAAGTTTAACCCGCTTATTACATTTACGCCTAACCCATTAAATCAATGTCGTACCAGTGGCAATGCATTCAAATAGTGCAACGTGCTATTACAGCACGAAGCCATTTTACTGACTGATATCCCTAGTTCTAGAAAAAAAATGGGAGCTGGTATTTTTCCAGTAAAACTATCGTTGTTCAAGCGTGTAATGCGATCCTAGCTTTTCATACCTCTCCTGTACGCCCTTCTTGAGTATATATATGTTCATATTAATGTCTGATTATCTAAATATTACAGAATCCAAGGGATGTCGATAAAAAATTTCAGGCAAATGGTTTTTAAGTTTATTTTGCACTTGTTGCAGCCTACGAGTGCAAAAAACAACTAAACAAACAACTGCTCCTACCAATTCATCGTTTGCTGTTTGGGTTGATGCAGAGTAGGCCTGAAAATTCTCATTTCTAAGCCCAGAGAAAATCGGGCATGCATTAAGTATGGTTTAGAATCCCGTCCCTTATTCGCGCGGCTACACTCCGAACCGAAAGGAGTAAAAATTGAGTAAGCTCTCCCCCAGTGGGAGTGCGCTAGAAGACAACTTTACTTCCTTTTTACACCCATGTAGGCGTATTCTTGTTCAGAGTGTACGGCTGCAGACGAGCGGATGCACTCCCAGCAAGCAAACGCGTGCCGCTGGCTGTTGGCAACACACTTCAATAGCTGATGAAGGGCTACCTGGTGACGGTGGCATGAATGCACAGCAGTAATATGATAGCGTTTTCGAGCCGCCAAAGCAGGCCGTTTTCCATTACGATAATGCTGGAATTTTAGACGCGCATGTTCTTCACCGACCAGAGCAAGAAATGAAAAAATCAAGGCACATCGGCTTTCTCGGGTGCTTCCACATCTTCCGCAATAAATAACAAGGCACAGAAGTTTAACAGTTCGGCACTACTGCATAATCCTGGTTGCTCGGCAGGCGCGGCCAGCAACGCTCCTGTGAGTGCGCCTTTTTATTTATCATATATCGCCACATGTAGTAGACAGAAAGCGCAGCATATTACACAGTGAAACGAGGCAACGAACGATGAGGCCGCACGAGTTTCAACTGTGATGTCACTCACGGGCCCCGCAACGCTGCGCCGTCGGTACAGAGCAACACGCTATGACGCATTCACGCTCATAAGTTTTATGACTGCACGTGCGGCGGCAGACTTTCGTCAGGGAGACCTGCAGACGCGCCTGCGATCTTACTGCCGAAATTTGGGCAGCCCAGCGTTACTGCTTAAAATATTTGTATTGTGAAGAAGATGAGCACTAGCCCAGCCGCACTGCCACCGCTCCAAGCGAGACCCTGCCCAGCCTAACCGACGGGGAATCACCACTGCTTCACCGCTGCTTCCGTCGTTCCCATCGTCACCAAATAAATCACTCTTACATTTGGTGGAGGTGCGGGGTGTCGATCCCCGTACCACTGCTTCACTGCCGCTTCCGTCGTCCTCAGCGTCACCAAATAAATCACTCTTACAGTACGTTAAAAAGTTTGCGCATACACTGAAAGTAATAAATTCTTTAAGCTGTTTATATACTATTCTATCGAGTCCCTGTATGATGTTGTCAGCCACACACAATAGCACGACGTCAATACAACCTCGCGTTCCGGTTATTGCCTGAGCAAGTCGGCAAATGGTCGTTCTCAGGTGTCGGCCCAGTGTCTCTGGCCAATTTTCTGCTGACGTTGCTGGCCCCCATTTGTTCATAGGTGTCAAGTCAGGGTAATCTGGCTGCCTATCAACGCCCAAGCTCTTGACAAGCGTTGGCCATCGTTGGCCAATTCCACTTGCGACGTCGCTCATAGCCAAAGTGCCCTTCGGTTTACTCCACATTTCCAGGCGTGCATTTCGTATTTCATCATCATCAGCCCACTAACGTCTATTGCTGGACAGAGTTCACTCCCGTTGGCCTCCGATGAGTCCTGTCCTGCACCGGCGGCAGCCACCCGATCCTCGCGAGCTTCCCAATTCCATCCCCCCACCTGACACTGACGTTCGCTGCTTCGCGTGGAATCCACTCCGCTGCCCTGTGAGGCCATAGGTTATCTTTCCTTCGCATTACGTGCCTTTCTCATGTTAATTTTCTCTTCTTGATTTCCGCATCTTCTTATTCTCATTTCAACACCGAACGCGTGGGGTAGACAAAGTCGGACGACCGGCGTTACGAAAATAGGCGGTATCGAATTTGTGAAATCGTCTGAAAAACCACTCTGGATCCTTCAGCAGTGATTAATACCCGAAAAAATAAGACAAAAAACTACCTTCACGTCGCTCATCCTCACCTCCCTTTCAGAGCACGATCATCGGGTTTCAGTCAGTTCAAAGTTACACAAAAAACTGCCATGAAGTGCTGCAACGAGCGGCGGTAGCTCTGTCGAAACTAAAAAAAAAAAAAAGCCATTGCAGAAGCCACTTTTTTTCTGTCGCGTTATAAAAGAAGGCATCTCGCTCTTTCATCTACTTGTTCAGCAACTCATGCGGCGTTTATTATTTTTTCAACGCACAAAAAAAAAGTTATTGCGTGCTTGATCAGAGCGTCTTGTGACACATTTCTGCTGTCCCTGACTTTATCAAAGTTGAGTGCAGCTGGCGCTTTAGAAAACAAAGTTATCGATTTTTCTCCCTCTATGACGTTCATATTTTGGGTGTTGCATGTCACGAGAATGGTTTAATTGGACAGTTTTATTCATATGATGCCGTGTGCATGCAAACGGGACACTAGAGTCGCATATTTTGATAGCAGATGCTAAACTTCTTATTCATAACAACGTTTTTAAATTAGAAATATTGGAACGCTGTCACTGTCATTGATTAGAAAAAAGATTACAGCAAGCGTTATAGAGTCGTTTTAATTTGCCTTGAATTGAAAAGACTAAATGTGGGATTTGTGCCCCCAGATACCCATGTCCGCCGTTGTAGTATCCTCAAAGAAAATTTAAGAACCCTGTTGAAAGCAGGCAGATTTTATCTCAGCCATCTCGATTAGCTTCAGAAATAAATCCGTTCCCTGCTTTCTTCGGAGATACGGGGCAGAACTCTGAATTTCTGACAGAAGAAAAAAATCTATTTTTCAAATGCAATTCCTAGAAATTCCCCAGTCGCTCGAGCACCCGTCCACTAGTTTTCATTCAGGTCTGTACAGCAGAAAGCAAGAAATTCTATTCTATTAAACTGTTACTGTAGGCGTCTCGAAACACTGCTCGCCAAGGCGCTTTTCAAATTGCCTTTACGGAGCTCATACCAAACTGCACGGAAGGGATACCCTCCTAAGGAGCATCATTTTTTCCTTTTTCCAATACATATCATAACAATGCTTGATAGAACAGGGGTTGTTTCATTTTTCATGCAGATTTTTTGCAACATAATAACTAAGCATTAATTGAATTATGCTAATAATATTGAATTATTCACAAATATGGTCATCTGGTCACGTAACCTAACCTGAAATGTGTGTTTTATTACTGATACAGCATTTTTATGAAGTCTCTTCCGAATAAAATGAAACTCCCGACTCAAAAACCTTCTCCAACACCGAATTTTGACTACATACCTTTATTAGGGTTCTGAAGGAATTGTTCAGTCAACAATTAATTGCAGAGCAGATTTTGAAGCTTCTGTTCAAATATAAGCTTTTAAAATAAAACTTATGCCTCTAAAACTTGTACGAGTTTTTCTTTATTCGAGTTTCTGCACCATTTCGCTAACTGTTGAAAACTATCACAAAAACAAATGAGAATAAATCCCTCGAGCGCACTTTCTGAACCAAGAACTGTAAGAAAAATTCAAATGTCTGCTTACTTTTATGCAACTGTGGTTGCTGTTCTACTAAAAAATAACATCCTAAAGGTGTTGTCAAGAAAAACAGTATAATACTTCATGGGAACTACTTTCATATTTATATACCATAAATTTCAGTTTTATTTTCATAGTTTAACACTAGGGACCTTTGTCAACGAATCCATTTTATGAAAAAAAAAACTAGAAAATATCTTGCGTTTGCTTAACGGTACTTTTCCTAGCTAAGTGCACTCCCTTTTCTATTCAAGTGTTTATTATTTTCTGTAATACTGCGCGAGAATGGCGAAATTTCGCGAAAGTACACGTGGCGCTGATGCACATCACCTTGAATTTTTTATGCATATCCGAGAGGTAGTTCAGATTACATTTTTCTTTTAGCCAAAAATGGTAGAATTTTTACCAAATCGCTGTGCTCTGTAATAAAAAAATAGGATAAAACCAAAGCGAAAATGTTAGCGTGCCTTCTCGGAAGCAGCCCTTTCTGAAAAGTGTTCTGGTTAGGGAAGCCGAATACACATTCGGATTAAGTGTCGAGTCTGGCGCGTATTAGCTAGCACCCCGTCAGCAACAGCTAGAAGAGAGCTTTAGTTAAGAGCGCAGCGTTTAGGCGTTGACTTGCTCTTCTCAAAAATGGAAAACTAAAACTGCTGCAAATGTTTTTTGTACCCTCTATGTCTGCAGTGTTCAAATTTCACCCGACAGTTCAACGCTGCATTATAAATGCATGCCTCAACGGGTCTTTCAGTTTTACAGCGGGATAAAAATCGCCAATACCGTCCTAAAGGTTGGAACCGTGGCATGCGCCGCTGCAGAAGCGCTTTCGCTGAACACCAAACTGCAATAGTTTCTGGCGGAAACATTGGGAAGCTGTTCCAGTTACAACAAGCACAGAGATTTAGCTTCACGCCGCGAGAAAGCAAGGGATGCACGTGATTAAAAATCGTTGTGCCTATTATTGCTTGCGGCTGTATAGCGACTGAGAAAAATGAAACGTAAAATTGAATGAGGCGGTATTTGTTCTTTTTGCATAACTTTTTACTCGCTAAACGGCAGTCTCTTCACCTTGAAATGCGCAGAGGCAGCGTCAGATGGCAAACTTGTCACGTTGGTAAATGCTTATTGGAAACCTGCTCCGAAGGCACAAGGACAGCAGCACAAAAAGGGGAAGTACTGAGTACCAGCTGAATCTGTCATTCCAGACACAGCGTATATATCGATTTGACGACGTCCGCGCATATGCTCACACTCTGGGAAAAAAGAAACCTGCGTCGACAAAATGCTAACCAGACGTCCACTTTACCTGACGCGAGCACCCTAACTTCTTAACATGCAGGCCGTGTTGTCTGTGGCGGCATGCAGCGAATATTATTTGACCCTTTTCATGAGGAGTGCTGTCAGCAAGAGGAGTACGAGGTGCCGTTTTTCTCTCGTAAATTATTTGTCCGTCCATTCGCGCCATAAATAAACGCAAGATTACGAAAGCAAAGCATAGCGTTAAAAAAAAGGCAGCTTTTGCGCTTTTGGCCACTGTGTGTTGATAATTCGGCTGCGTTCCACTTTTTGAACACGCGAAGGTTAAATTTCGTGCCAGGAACTGTAAGACCATATAGGTTCAGGAAGCCCGCATTATCATAAAGGGGGGCAATACAGGCGCCATACAGGCTTCAGTTCTGTTGTTCAGGCGTGAATCTTGACGTTAGTCAAAGCGTTTTATTTTTCACTGTTTTTGTTCGTCTCCTTATTTTGCCGTGCACGTGAGGCTGTCCATGAACGTTGCTAGGGGGGAATATGAGCAATGTTTTAAATGCATTGTCCATTTCGCGAACAGAGTGTACGCCGTATCGCTTTTCCTCAGCTCGCTCTCTCTGTGTTCGCTACTGCCTTCCAGTGGAAGCCCAGAAAACCAGGAACCACTGGTCTGACCTTGCAACAAATTCCAAGATAGACGCTGAAGAATTTGAGCTATGAGCCAATTTTTGTCTCCGTTGCTATAATAAGCATAAAGACACTCACATGGAAAAACGCCGAAATTCAATAACGAACCTTTATAAAGTGCGTGGGAAGAGCCAGTAGTTATCGAACGTTCAGAACATCATCTTTCTTACGGCGTAATCCAATGTGTGCATATGAAGTCATCATAAACCCAAATTTCTTTAAATATTTTGGGAACTTTGGGTTGCAGACTTTCAATGCCAGCACAAGCTCGACGGGGCGACGGGACCTGCTGGCGGAGGACGCGCTGCGTACGGCATACGCCGAGAAGGGTCGACCTTCGCTGTAAGCTGAGCACGCAGCTGATATCTGTGAATAATTCTTTTTGCGCTTCCGGGCACTTCGCGCTTAATCCTTGTGCTAACAATGGCAAAGGCGTAAAGATGACGACTTATCCTCCGGCGCGCAGCCTGAACGTCAAAATTATCGCAGAAATATCTGAGCTGCAAAACATTTGTAACCTCAGGCAACTGCTGCCGAATAATCCAAGCTCGTGCCTTGCGACCACCAGACACTGTCGCTTTCACGAACCGCAGACGGCCACAACAGCCTATAAAAAAATGCCCCTTAGCTGTGATCTAGCTCGTAAAAGAGTTGAAACCGGGAAACTGGGCACCTTAAACGCAACCCTGGTCCCGCTGCTCGCGTTGCTTGCGTATTCATAGCCAAGCCTTGCAAGACATTCGTAGCCAGTGTGCTTCTCACGGCAGCAAATGAGAACGAATGCTTCGCTAACGCTGTGTTTCGCCTTTAAAACTGTCGGTAATGAATTTCAAAAACGCTCGCCGTGTTTCGGGCTGCTGCTAAAAAATTGCGTAGTCCATGGCACCTGCATTCCTCTTGGACTTTATCTGCTGCTTTGCGGTTGAATAATAATTTGCAGAACTTGTGGTTTTCCGGGTTTCCTTCTTACTCATTTGCAGGATCACTGTGTGCAGTGAAGCACCTTTGGCTGCGAACTTTGCCGTTTGCTTGGTATATAAATATTGGTTTACGCATTCCTGCTGTCCCCTCTGGTCCGGCAGGCGCCTGTAAAATGCTTGTATTCACAAAATAATGAACAGTTCAGCACAGAAATGGCTTCCTATGCTAAGCATGCTATTAGAATGTATGTTAAGCTGAGGAAAAAAATATCATCCGAACAAAGCCCAAAGAGGAAGAAATAGAAAGGATTCCAATGAGAGGCACGTTTTCTGTTTGGAACCCACTTTTTGCTCAGGTTGCAAATTTGTTCTGCAGCCAGAGGAATGTTTTTCATCACATGGGCAAAAGAGGAAGAGTTGATACCATTAAAAAAAGACTAGGAGGACACTCAAGTTCACCTTAAGAGTATGACGCGTTAGCGATGAAGGGTCCCTGCGGTTGGTTGGAGGTCCCTGGCGCACACTTTCGGAGACATCGACACGCTTGTTGCCATCGCATACTGCTTTCGGGGCTCCGTTGAGCGGAAAATCCAGCGTCGTCTCGTCGGTGTTGTGCAGCGAAACTCACGTCACACGTGAATCTGGAGAGTTAAGTGTCCCTGACGTGTTGCCCGAGTCTTTTGAGCACATCATCGTCTATATGAATTGATGACGCTAATTAATTACTCAAATTAACGAAGTTCCTGCAATGTAATTCGCCAACTGTCCGGTGTGGGTCACTCGTATTCTACGCCTGCATTTATCCCAATGTGCGAGCGTTCCTCAGAGGAGTAGAGGTAGCCTGCCCGGATCCCGACTCAAAGGAGCGCAGGTCAAATTCCGCTGGACCTCCTTTTTCCCATTTTCAGCGAACCTGTTTTTCTACGTCACTACCCTCTCAACCAACCATGATATTTCAGTCACGCCGACGCCGGGCCTTCCGCCGAACGGAATTTTTAACGCTGTCGTGTAATACTGTTCTCGCAATTCTTTACTGAAATGTTGGACCAGAGGGTGAAAATATTTTGCACTTTCTGTTTTTATATTAACGGATCATCTTCCGTCCTTCCAGAGTCCCATTGTTGCCAGGCGATCTGCCTCTCTTCATCAAACGAAGCCTGTTTTCATTCATCTAGCTGCTCCATTACAAACGTTAAGGGGCCCTTAAGCGATCTTTCTGGAAGAAATATGCCACCGCGTTCTTTCTTTTTTATATCTTTCTTGCTTTCGATTGCTTTCAATTTCCTTCAAATGTCTTCTTTTGCGTCACCGAAAATAAAATGCCCCATTAAGTAGTTTCGATCCTGCCCGCGGAGAGAGAAATTAATCCTCGACAGCGAAGACGAATGCCAAATAGACCATCGAGACGAGCGCCACAATGCGCGGAGCCTAATGGCCCGTTTTCAAGGAAGACAGCAGCGCAGAAAGCCGTTTCTTGAGTACGCGCTGACTCGTGTTCTTCTGAACGAGGCGAAGCGAGGCGCACGCATAATGCAGCGCTTCACAGCGGTGGAAGCGGGTGATCTGTTGATGCTTCACTGCTTTCCATACAGTATCCATGACTTTGTGCGCTACCTCAAGTGTCTACGCCATGCTACCGCGTCGATGAGGGGACACAGCCTTGTATTACAGAGGTATTAAGGAAGGTAGCCATTAGCTTGAGGGAGCTTGAAGCTCACTGGTCGTGGGTTCAGAGACCGCGACAATATTCACGGAACGCCACTCCCATTCATCGTGCCGCCACCTACGAGCAGCTACAGCTCAGTAGAATTGGAGCACGACATTTTCTTAAATAATACTTGATAATTTTTTATTATCCGACTCCAAAGAGATGCTCTCGTGACACGCCGTAACGGAGGACTGCGCATTAATTTCGACTATCAACGGTATTCTTACTGTGCACCCAAATCTCAATACCCGAGTGTTTCTGAATTTAGCCTCTAATGAAATGCGACAGCTGGGACCAGAATTGAAGCCTCCACCTCGTGCTCAGTAACCCAATGGCACAGTCACTGAGGGACTGCGGTGGTTCCCGGTAACTATCGAGGTGGTAGCTATCCACGTGGTGCATATTCAGCTGTTAAAATGGTAAAAAGAAAAAAAATCTGCCGGAGATTTCTGGCCCATATGATGCCTGTGGTTCTGAGAGTGACCAAAACAACACTATTTTGGAACAGAAATGGACAGAAAGTAGTTATTTAAAAAATATATATATTTCTCAAACCGCTTGACCTAGCCTGGGAAAGCTCTCACCATCCGGGTTGTGACGTCAGCCTTACCCGTTGCAGGCGATCACCAGCACGGACAGCACGAAAGGGAACGCGTTTGGCGTGCTTTTGCTTCGTTGTATAGTTCATTTTGTTCGGCTTTGTCGTTTCCACACTTCACGATTCTCTGCCTGCACCTCGTGGTTCTATACTTTTACTGACTAACTGCCTGATTCGGTCAGAATTAATCAGAAATCCCCAATCCCCATCGCCTCCAGGGACGGCGAACCAAAAAGCAACATATCGCAGAGACGGCACTGGTGGCGCCATCTCGCGCCCGCTAGAGAAAGGAGCGGGCGGGGATTCCTGAGCTGCGCACTGCTAAGCCAGCTTGCCTACGACGCTTCTGAGGATTGACGTCATGCCGTAGGTGTGACCTCATGCCTGCCAAGTCGTAGTATAGTGTTCTAAAACGCTTTACACGTAGGCAGGCTCGTACTGAGTGCGACCCGGCAGCCGCTCACAAAGCGCCCAAAATACAGCCATCCGCTCAAAAATAGCCAGAATAATGACTTTATACTTTGGTAATCGTATCCTACGAATGAACATTTAGAGCTTTATGAGAATTCCCAGATTTTTAATCAGCATCCCTTAGGTTATCCGGTGCGGTACACATTATTTTCGAATCAGCGTATGATCACAAAACTGCAAGTCGCAACTTGAGCCAGCCGTGAATCGGCTCGGCGTCTGGGGGTCGTTTGTGGAGTCCGCACCGTTTACCACGGGAACGGGCACGTGCTACTCTGAAAGTGCGGTGCACGTGCCTCGTGGCCCGCTCCACACGAAGAAGCGACCTTTGTGCCTCCAGCGTTCCTCTTTGAAGCAATGAGACAAGCACGTTGCAACGCGTTATCGCAGGCAGCAGCAAATTCGAGATAGGACGCCGCAACCGGGCAAAGGCAGCACCCCGCCGCTCTTCAGCACTGATGAGCATTCGTTCTGTGCAATAGATTGGAGGCCTTGTACGACAAAGCTGCAGTGCTTCGCATTGTGCTCTTAAAGGTAGCTTAAGCGACGTCTTTTTCTTCCTCAGTATATCGCAAAGTTAAACTGCGCTCAAATTTCCCATCGGGAAGGACCGTAATCGTCGGTAAAGTTTGTTTTTTCTTCTCTGCAGTTTCTAGCAATTCTATTCCTGCTTCGGCAAGGCAGCACAATTACCGGTTCCGAGCGACCGCCAGCACCGACAGGCTCATGGCCGCTGTGGGTATAGCTCACCGATGTGAGTGTCAAGGCAATTGGATTGCCGTCTTGACCGACGGCGGATGGTTTCATTCCCTTTATTGCTTTACGACCTGGACGGGCAGTGGTTGGGAATGATTCTAAGGGAACGCCAGCAATGAGCGAGAGCTTGCCTTGCGCATTGACCGAAATAATACGACGAGTCTATTCCTGTCGTATTCATCTCCTTTTCATCTTTTTCGCTCTCATTCATTCGCTCACATGCCACCAAGCCCATCGACCGCTTGCCGCGGTGCACGATAACAATTAAATAAAATTCGAGAATAATGAGAGCTATACCGGCACTTGTTGCTGCTGCCTGTAACCACTCCAGGGCTTGGAATGGAATTACCGCGTGGCTTCTTGGCTCGTGCGGCGTCATTCTGCTTCTGAGGCTGAAAGCTTGTCTCTGTCCCGCGCACCCTACGCGAAAAGTACAATATAAAAGAGAAGAGAGCTCCGACTAACAAGAGGGAGCCCCGGCGTCTTGGGTGTCGCTAGTAGCCTTGAGCGCCGCCGTGCACAAGCGCAGCAAAGAAGCCAAGATGCGTCGTGGGTTGACGCCAGAGGCCTCTTAGCGACTCTGCAACACAGAGGGGTTCGTGTAGTCCTTTATTCTACTTGCATGCATTGAACCCGGCAAATGATGACGATAGAGGCTCCCCAAAACGCATCCGGCGGAATAACGTCCGTATTCGTTGCCGCGGTGTTTGAAGTATGTCGCCGGTGCAGACGCGACAACATTAATGGACCATATTACCATATTTCATTACCTGCATGAGACGTCCAAAGCATAATACAAGAAGCTAGACTTCCACGCTCAGCGACCGCGAAGAGACCACTAGAGCTTCTGGAAGCTTCAAGTGCGCAAATCACTACAACCATCAAGAAGCGCGGGATAGCGAAGAACCGGTTCCTGCTTTCACAGAGTGCGAACATCGTGGCCTAGCGTGCAGAAGGCTCAGTTCTAGCCTGGCAGGCCAACTACGCTGAGCAAGCGGAGATCAAACACTCTGCGTTAAAACATTTCTTTTGTGAGTCTTACAGTCTGGATTCACCAATGATAAGGCCTGCGCCGTAATTAGCTGAAACCTCAGCGCTCAGTTGGGCGCGCAAGATAGGGCAACGAAAGCCAATGGCGTTAGGTTAGTAGTGCCGCTGTCCTTAGTGGAAGATGCTTGAATGCAGCGCGGTTTTACGTTCGAAAGAGAAGCGAATGTAGCATGTGCTCTTAATCCACCCAATGGAAAATTCAGAGACCCTGGCCCCAAGCAAGCCGGCGAACAGAAACGGCGCGCCGGAGAGCTCCATATTTCGTGCAGCAAGCGCCCGAACTGGAGGACGCTAATATGCTCTCACTTGTTGTACTCAACTTCGAACCGGAATTGGTGCGGAAGCCGAGCTGCAGTCTTGCCAGAGTAAAGGAGTTCGCCGAAAAGGCTGATAAGAGCGAGCAAACCTCGCTTGAAGGAAAATTACCGTTCGTTCGCTCCTTTCGCGCCGTGCTAACGACGAACTAATGGTGCGCAAGGCTTTCGCTTTGTCTCCTTTCGTCGGCCCTCTCCACGATAAAGCAGCATCGTTTAAAGACTGAACCTCTGTTTTGAGCGTATGATGGTAATGAGACCGATGCTGTGCCTGGTGGGATTGCTATGTCTCCATGAAGACACAACGTCAGAACAAGCTGGATGTGCAAGTAAGCTATGGTCATTAGTAAGAATACGAGGAAGTTGGTTAGCAGTAATATTAAGAAACAAAAAAAGTTAAGAAGGCAGGACAGCAGGGAAGAGTAGACAGAACGTGCCCTAACTCGAAACTAAGAACTTCCCATTCATGTTCGAATGTTGGTATGTTACAACTCGAATAAGTTGCCTGGATGCCAGTCAGCGCGCTTCGGATCTGCTCCTACCGTCGTCTACCCTCGTCTCGTGCGTCTCTTTCGCGCTGTGTTTTTTTTTTATTCCTTAAGGTGAATGACTTAGTAAATTGATTTTTTCGATCGCGCATGTATGCAGTCTAATGCAGCCTACACTAAAATCAGTGAGTAAATAGAAATATGCTAGTTTACATTATCAACAGCGTCGCTTTCTATCAAGAATAGCATTGCAAGAGACAAACAGCATCCAGACGCGGTGAAGTGCTATTGTAAAACTGCATTGCTCGCACCGATTCCAAGAGTGGGGAAGACGTGGAATGGCAGGGCTCAGCTATAGAGCTTCCTCTATTCTAAAACTCGCTTTTGTCGGTGGCGGTACACAGCAAACTGAACAAGGAACCACCTGTCCCGGCAACTTTCATTGAGAAGCCATCGAAACTACTTAAAGAGGCTATGGCCGCACTGGCAAGTGCACTTTGTCATCGACTCAAATCTCGTCGCGAGCTGACCGGGCTGTCGATAAAGAGAGGTATCCTGTCCTCTCGCCAAGTCCGCATGCATCGCGTCTATTATTAAGCATGCCGCTGGACTCGGAGTGAGGGGACAACGCGATGGGGCTGAGTTCCGGTTATTAGATACTCTGAGAACAACGAAATTAAGCCGTGCGGATTATTCCAAGTTCAAATGGAGACTTACGCTCGAGTGCGAACCCCATTAAACTTTCGAATACTTGAACTGTCTGCAGTCGTGCTTCAAAGCGGACACTACGCAAACAAACACCCAAAATTTATGCGCGTTGTAAAACGTGGCGGGCACTATCTGCGCGTAAGAACTGTTCCGCGAGTCCAAATGCGCGACCTCCATTTCACCCCTGGTTGGTCGCGACCGCTAGACGTCTCATTGAAACCGCTGTTGTCTCAATAAGACTGCGGCTGCGTGGATGCTAAGTCGACTAATCTGGTCCCGAACTCACAAAGAAGGCAAGAATGATGCTTCAGGGTGCATGCAAAGCCAGTCACTGCCGCTAAGGGTACGGCGATCAAAAACTGGCCGGTCGCAGGCGACTGATCCGCGCAAACTGCTTTCGGAATACGGCTGGCCATAAAGGAACTGCCCTATCGTCTGCGGTGCGACTGGTCTGCTGCGCAAGCATAAGCTATCGCCGGCAGCCACTAGTGCTGCGACAAAACCGAGCACGAATTCTGAACCAAGAATGACGCTCTCCTGCGTGGTAGCCTTCACCATGTTTTGGCGCGCCGAGCAAGGCCATAGAGAAGCATGATACGTCTGGCTTCGTGAGAGCATGGATGTTCATGCCTCGAGATGTTCTCGGGCTGATGGGGCCGTGAAAGCGCTGATCGCAGCTTCACGTCCTAACCAGAGCTTCTTCCTTTGCTCATTATTCCTTGCTGTGGCTCTGCGATTGGCATATAGAAACGTCCAACGCAGGTTCCTTAAAAAGTTTTAGATGAGCGTAGCCTGCGTGACGCTACACGACTCTGGAGTGCGTTGTGCCTCCGCCTTCTGTCGCGGCTTCATCACGTTGTGTCACATTCGTTCAATCTTGAAACAACTATTGCCGTAGAGACCTGTGACAAACCTTGACAGCCTGTGCGATTCGATCAAAATGAGGTATTCAATCAGTCACTTTAGACGACAGCTGGTATCCGCAGCATGAACGTGGCCCTCGCGCCCTCCGTAACCGCTTTACGACCCCCGAAGCCTGTCCTCTTTGTTGGCCGCCCATCACTCTTCTTTCACCAATCGTTCCGACAGGGCCGGGTTAGCGCGGAGCGCACTTCGCTCGGCTGTCATTACTCCTTGGCGCCGAGCTCCCGTTCGACGTTCGGCTAAGCCCTTTCTCGTTCCTCGTGCGATGCTGTAGACAAGGCCGGCCTCGTTCCTCCGTGGCCGCGTTGGGCTTAACGGCATTTCGAAAGCTTTCGCCTCGAAATGGCAACACTCTTCTGTTTCTGGGAAACAATTCCCCGCCTCTTTTATTTGCCGCGAGAATCCATCGGCGCTTTCCTTCCGAGCTCAGGATCGAGTCACCATTGCCGCCATGTTAGCACGAGCTACGCGTCCCTTAGTACGTGGGCAACGGCCTACGCTAACCAAAAATGGTAATTGCTTTAATATCCGGTTGCCGTTTCTGATCTATATATATATAGCCGATATTATGGCTTGAGACAAACACACAACGGCTAAATGCGGGGAATGGCCACTATAAGTGTTAGCGCACTAAAAGTATCTGCCGATCAGAAACGGCAACCGAATATAGTGGCCATTCCCCGCATTTAGCCGTTGTGTGTTTGTCTCAAGCCATGATTTTGGCTATATATATATATATATATATATATATATATATATATATATATATATATATATATATATATATATATATATATATATATGATCACTCTGACGAAGGCCAGACCTTGGTCGAAACGTTAGAATAAAGTTGTTGTTTTTCTACCGTGTGTCAACCGAATTACGTTTATGTTCTACCGGATCCGTCCGATCTTCACCCCCTTCTTATATATATATATATATATATATATATGTGTGTGTGTGTGTGTGTGTGTGTGTGTGTGTGTGTGTGTGTGTGTGTGTGTGTGTGTGTGTGTGTGTGTGCGTGTGCGTGTGCGTGTGCGTGTGCGTGTGCGTGTGTGTGTGTGTGTGTGTGTGTGTGTGTGTGTGTGTGTGTGAGAGAGAGAGAGAGAGAGAGAGAAGCCAACAGCCACAGAAACCAAGGGGCACAGGGGATTTTTTTAATCTATTTATTTTGTGGTGTTGATCAATTTGGAATATTACTGTAAATGTTACTGCTTAAAGATAATTGATTAGAAAAGCAGAAGAAAAACAACCACATGCCGCCGGTGGGAACCGAACCCACGACCTCCGAATTACGCGTCCGGTGCTCTACCAACTGAGCTACGTCGACGGGTCAGATCTTCTTCTTTCGGGGATATTTATGTTTTACAAGTGACCTAACCTTGAGAGTGTTCATGAACGCCCAGTTCTATGTAGAAAGTGATTCGTATAGGCTGTTCCCAATCGTGAGCGGTGAATGAATGAGAGCGTCTACACTTCTGTTGAGTGGTGTTGGGATCATAAACCGTGAGAGGGGGTCAATTTGGTAAAGGTCTGAAATTTGGTTGGAACCACATTTTTTTCGCTCATATTGACTTGCGTGTCTCTTAAAAGACGGTAGAGTTCACATCCTGATCATGGCAGGCCAGACGTTCAAGCATTAGCATCAACTTTCCTGGCTGCTGCATCTACTTCAATGTTTCCTTGGTTAAGGCAATACCCGGGCATCCATTGAAAGGCTACTAAACGCACCATCTTTGGTGCCTTGGAGAATTCTTTAAGCGTTTCGTAAGCCAAACTTGTCTTCCACGCTGCATAACTGGTACTACTGAGGGATATTAATCAGCGTGCGAGCCGCTGAAGATCATCCACCTACGTCGATCTTCTACTGATACTATGAACTGTAGTGCCATATAAATTGCATAAATCTCAGCTGCCGCTGCCATTTTTGCGTGAGCCAGTTTAATTGTTTGTCGTTCACTCAGCTCTTGAATAAAGAATGCAGATATCGACGAATATTTAAGATTTCAGCCGTCAGTATAGACATCAATGTGACCAGAATACCGCATGTATATTTGGTACATGGCTGACTGGCTAGCACCAGGTACCACTATGTCGCGTTTTCTAATTATCCCTTCGACAGACAACTCGATCTTAGGGGTCAACAGGAGTCCTGAAGGGCACGTTATACCTTCCGTCCAATAGTCATAATTTGGAAGGTGCTGTCTGTGTTATAGAAACACTTCATAAATTTCGCTTCCATCACGATCCTGTAGCGCAGAAACTAACGGGTGTTTTTCGTGTTGCAACATTAGACGGAAAATGTGTCGGCAAATCTCAGTTGCTCGCACGAATTGAAATGGCGGCTGCCGTGCCTCTGCAATAGCCAGAGAGCTACCAGTCGCTTCCGGCGCTCCCAAGCACAGCCGAAGACCTCTTCTGTAAGCACTATTCTGTGGTTCGCGAAAGGCTGTGCGGCACCGGTGCAGAGTACGAAATCTTTTGTGGTATGAGTGCATTGTGCGCTTCGAACAGAGATGGCGTCGTACTGCCCAAAGACAAATGAGCAAGTCCGCGAAGCACATTTACCACTGAATTCACCAGAACTTCTTGAGTTTTGACGTGTGCGGCCAAGACAGCTGTCAGTTGAGTACTACTCCCAGGAAACGGTGCTGCTTAAAAGTAATCAACGGCTGGCCTTCCAGACAGAGACGAAAATCGTTTAGCTGATTTCGGGTGAAAGGCAGCACTACTGTTTACGCAAGCAAAAGCATCATCCCTCTTTCTTTCAAAATATCGTGTATGACGTCTTGTAAGAGTGGTTGGCTGAAACTCGCAGCTGAGAGAGAAGCCCAAATGCAGACATCAGCGTAGAGAGAACACTGCAAACCAGATGGTAGCCTTCGTGGTGAATCCACCATAATGCCGTTTAAAAGGGCTCAGTACACTGTCCTGCGGAACTCCGTGCATCAGGCTATGTTCTGCACTTTTAATTTTGAGTTGTCTACATGACAATTTTTCTATCAAGCCGGAAGTTTGAAGTCCATCGCAGCAGCCTTCCACTCGCACCGATTTCTAGTAAGTTGAAGAGTAGATGAACATGGGTGACAGTGTCAAATTCCCGTTTTACACCCAAAACTACTGCAACGGTTACATTACCACGGCTTCACTTGTGCTCCGCGCATGTCACAGTCTTCATGATCGCATCCATTGTGCATCGACGCCTATGAAAGCCAGTCATGCACTCCGAGAAGACTACAGCCTCGTCACACCACCAATGAAGCCTGACCGCAGTCATCTTCAGCATAACTTTGCATAAGCAGCTCGTCAAGCTCACGGGGCGAAAAGAGTCAAGAAGAAGGAGAGATTTACACGGATGACAGGAATCACACGAGCAATCTTCCATGCTTACGGCATAGTCTCCTTGACCCACAGGTTGTTAAATACCTATAACAGTACAGCTGTTCCCTTCGGTCCAAGGCTTTGAAGCATGCTGCACGTAATGACGTCAGGATCTGTACCAGTCTTTGGACGGTGACATTCTTTGGACGACCAGATGCAAGTGCACTTTTAATTTCCCCAATTGTGAACTGATACTCCAAATACGCATCTTACGCTTGAAAGTACGCTCTTACTTTTTGCTGCGCATATGCGGCTGATTTCACAAATTCCTCGGAGTCTATCGAAGCGCTTGGACGAGAAATAAGCTGACAAAGCTTGTCAGCAAGCACTGCTGCTGGAGCCGCTCGAGCGGTTGCAAGCGCTCCGAAGATGTTATTCTGCGCGACGGGTCCACTCAGAGCTCGGATTGCCATCCATATCCTTGGCATTAGTGTCTCAGTGGTCAGCGTGCGGCAAAAGTCACGCCAGCGCTTTCTGCCTGAATTCTGCAGACGTCTACGCATGACAGAGTGCACATTTTGAGCTTAAGGACATGATTCTGAAAAACCACTTTGGCGATAAGTCCTTTCCGCTAGCCTTCTCACAGCCTTCAGGCACCTTGGGATTCCCGTTTAATCGTACCGTTCATGACGCTCGCGATAGGTTCTGAAATTCGAACAACCGCGGTTCTGCACACTTTCGAATCAAAATAAAATTATGAAAGCCGTAGATGCTTATGCACCACTAAACCCAACTCACAAAACAACAACAAAATAAAATCAAACGTGTTTTATGCATTGCTTGGCTAATGATGCTTGCGTGTACACCCCCCGTCGAATGTATACAGCCCAAAGAGTTTGCTTGTGACGCCTGCAGCATGCCTCTTTTTACACCCTCAGCGACCGTAATCTCTCGAAAAAGGAATGGCTTTGTGTCCACAATCCTCCCAAGGTTTGGACTGCTTGATATGCTAGGGAGCCTCGCTAAACAGCTTAGAAGCAAACCCCTTTGGCTGTACACTTTTGACGCAGGCTGTGCGCCTCCTTGTACTCGTAGGACCTCTTCGCCAAACTTTTTGTACTTTTAAAATATAAGTGAGCTCATACAGAACCCGGAGGGGTTTCCTTTATTTCCCGGAAGGAAAACAAATGCACAGGCGATCGCGCGATGGGACCCGACAAGTCCGAGCTAGCAGTATTGGTTACATACATTTCGCTTTTACTCAGATTGCTTTCCCATTGCGGCTTTCAATTTGATTTCACCGTCGCTTTTTCTTCCCGCTGCTGCGTAGGCTTCTTCCTGGTGGACAGTGGGTGCAACTTCTGGGGAGAGGAGGAGGCGGGTTGTGGGCGCAGAGCGAAGGTGGTGGTTAGAGGCTCTAAGGAAGAAGATGATATTTACTGGTAGGTGTCCAGAGGACGTGGTCTCAAACCGTTTGAGAGCCAAAATAGCGGCTGTTTACGTCGCCGTATACACGTGTGCCCGCGTGAGCAACGGTGTAGGAGGGTGCATGAAGACGGTTTTGACGTGCGCGGCGAGTCGTTTCGACGCTTCAAGGCGACTGCACAATGGCTGTGCGACGAACTCGCCGTTGAATTGGGAGCTGTGCGGGTGAGTGCGCGGTCAGTGGAGCGGCAAGTGCTGTGCGCGCTGCGCTTCTTCGCCGCCGGTGGGTTTCAAGGCACCGTAGTTTGAAATGAAGCAAACGTCGGCATAGCCCAGCCGACTGTGAGCAAGTGTTTGCGGCGGGTGGCGGAGACCACTGTCAAAGATAAGTCGCAGAAGGTGCGCGCTTTCCGGCGAGACCCCCAAGACAAGTCGGCGGCGGAGGAGGGCTTCCTTCGCTCAAACTTTCGCCACCGCAGTATCCCCGGCGGCGTCATCCGAGCGTCATCCGGACGGAACGGCAACAACACCAACACGCACATCAAGTGCTTAGCCTGAAGCGTTCGGCATCAGTTGGTTACGAGGTAGAAGAGTGATTGTTGCCACAGTGACCGGAAGTGCCGGCTCTCATTTCCCGCACTGAGATTGCAGGCTCCCAGCAGCTGCACCGGTCTGCTCCCGTATATCGGCAGTTGCTGCAGTGTGATAATCATTGTCGCCAGGTATTTTCTGAACAGAAATAAATAGAACCACGCATCGCCCTTAGAGCACATTTGCCATCGATAGCGGGCGCCGACCGAGAACACAGGCTAGGCGGGTTCACACTGGCGAGTCGCGGAGGTCGCGCGACAGGATTAAATCGATTTGGAACGCTTTTCATGGTATCCCGGTCACTGCATTATGAGCACCGGAGCACTTTTCAATACTCTTTTGATCAATCGAGTTACTTTGAGACCCGCTTTGAGAACTACCACGGATATTATTTATTTATTTATTTATTTAGGATACACCTCAAAGGCCCCAGGTATGGGGTATTAAATGAAGAGTAGAGTGGTTACATAAAAGAAACCAAAAGAAATATATCACTTTTGACAAGCAAGTAATATATTTTTTTCAATTAATGTCTTGAAATGTTTCGGATTGGAGTGGAGCATGGCGTCAGCGGGAAGATCATTCCAGTCTTTCGCTGTCTGGATGAAAAATGAAAAAAGATGCGCATTGGTGTGGGCAGATGGCGGGTAAATACTTTTCGTGTGGCTGACACGTTTCGAAGTCCGGTGAAAAGGCAGGATGACGGGGTTGGATTGCTGTGAATGCTAAAATTATAAGCCAAAGGCGAGAAATTTTACGTAGAATAACGACAGCAGGCAAGTTAACTTGAAACTTTAGGTTCGATACACTAGTTGAATAGCTGTAGTAAGAGTAAATAACCCGAGCTGCCCGATTCTGCACCGATTCGAGAGTGTCAATAAGAAATGATTTATTGTGGTCCCGAATAGCGCATGCGTACTCTAATTTCGGTCGAACAAGGGTTAGATAGGTCATGTGTTTTACAGAGGGGGAAGCGAGTTTTAAGTGACGGCGGAGAAAACCTAGACGATTAGCATCGTTTGTGAGTGCTGATATGTGATCGGACCAAGATAGATCGTTGGTTGTCTTAATACCTAGGTACTTGTAAAAGGGGGTACAGGTGATGGCCGAATCGAAAATGACGTAATTGGGTGACGGGTAGGAGCGCTTTCGATGGACAGCATAATAAGACAATGTTATTGTAGCATTTTAGTACCTTAGTTAAAAAGCGCTGCAACCAGCTGCATAATGAGCGCTTTCGATGGACAGCATAATAAGACAATGTTATTGTAGCATTTTAGTACCTTAGTTAAAAAGCGCTGCAACCAGCTGCATAATGAGACAATGTTATTGTTGCATTTAAGTACTTTCGTTAATAGTACTGAGGCACTGTTCCGCCAATTCAGGTCGGGGGGCACCACCTCCTCGCCTAATGCCGCCGGCTGTGCAGCGCCATCTGCTGAGACTTTCATCAAACGGCTTAGGAGCGTTTCTCGGTCAACGAATTTTTCCGCTGCATGTACGGACACTTTCTAAGCACAGTGAGCAACCGTGAACGTGGAGCAATACATAATCAGAACAAAAAAATTGTCAGCTTCTGCTTTTGGTAAGGTTAAGCATTAGTTTCACCGCCGCCGTGAGCACGAGGACCAGATAATGCGCAGCCCACTCAGTCAATTCTGAGTGCAATCTGAACATGAGAACCAAGCTAAGACCTGAATTCGCACTTACGTTTTCTTTTAACGACCCAGTTGTTTAACTCCGGCATTTTTACTTTTTGTTGTGGCGGTACGGCGGTAAGATCTTGCCATGCGCCTTCGTAATGTACACTGCTATCATACTGCCAACAAGGTGACTCTGGGGTGAGTGGTAAAGTATGTCACCAACCAAAGCAGTAAGGCCGCCCTCCGTCCCAATTAGGAGTCGGAAACTCATTTGGGATTGTAGATAATAGCCATGGGATTGCAACCACCATGATAAGCCTTTGGCAAGAATGTGTTCGTACAGTTTGCAAATTGCAGGCACGAGGAAAGTAGGGCGGAGACATATTGTGGGAACTGTCCCGACTTTGGTATGGGGAGCACCATCGAGGGAGTTTTTAGTCGTTCTTTACAGACCAGTAGCTCTGAAGTAGTGATATCAGTAGCAACATCATCGGGCAGCAAAGCTATAAAACGGAAGGAGGTGTAGGAGTGCAATCATAGTGAGGGAAAACCACTGACGGGCCGCCTGTGTAGCAAATGAATCTTCATTCACATTTAGAACGCGGCGCATGCTTGAATGCTTTCTCCATAATCACCAATTTCAGTTGGGCGCTCCATGGCGTGAAATATGCGCCAAAAATGTTGCATGTAAGACAGGCTGCACGACGTCATGTGTCCCCCCCCAACGGTGGGTGCAGTAGACGTGCACTTCAGACTGGAAGACCTCTTTAAGCCGTGCTACTATCGGAAGAGGCTGAGCGAGAGAATTTACGGCAAGAATATGCAAAAGCTGCCTTCTTTGGTTAAATTTTACAACATCTGTAAGGGAAGATCTAATATCGGCGAATGGTCTTCATTCGTAGACGTGTCGGTCATGATGAAAGGTTGATACGCATTAAAAAGAAACAAAAGGATTCAACATGACGAACTTCTACGTATATTGGCTTCCGTCAGCGGCACATCAGAGCTCAGGACTGGCGTAACAAAACATTTCTGTTCAAAATTTTGTTTCATTTTTATTTATTTCGCTCCTCGGGATTAAAGTTCGGCAGGTTCGTAACGGCTTCCTAAATACAAATCTATTAACCAGGGGGTGTCCTGTCTTGTTCTGTGCAGTGCCTTCGTCTGCAAGCTCGCTAGTAAATATGAATTTAGGGATGGAATCAAAACGAATGTAATGGTTACTTCATACAATAACCCTGGTCCACCTCGAAGGCCCCTCACTGCGGTAAAATAAGCATGTATACATGCGCTTTCTAGAGTTCACTGAAGTGAAGAAGGTGATGTATACAGTTAGAGACAGTATCGACATTTGCTGGTAGCGCTTGTCAGCAACTGCACACGGACCTTCCTCGATAAGAACTAAAAACAAGCGTCGTTGTTCACAATTACTGGACGACCCACTAGCTTTTGTAAATGTTCTCGAAAAAAAAAGGCGGTTGACGTACAACTGAATAAACATGGCAGCTTTCCGCCTGCGCGACAGCGCACTCACTCTTAAAACATCGCATCAAAAAGCGGAGGTATGGCGTGAAAATTTGCATCGGCATGGTTGCCGGCCGCGGTGGCGCTCCTATCAGCGGCGAAAGGAAGCTTTGTCCCTTTCCACTCAAGCCA
Organism: Amblyomma mixtum; assembly: GCF_055824585.1. Lineage (NCBI taxonomy): Eukaryota > Metazoa > Arthropoda > Arachnida > Ixodida > Ixodidae > Amblyomma > Amblyomma mixtum. The sequence continues at coordinate 413,034,130 of NC_143014.1, forward strand.
CTGTGCCTTATCAGGCGCTCTGTTAGCGAAGCTCATTGGATGGGGTCGTTTGTGTAATGGCGTCTAAGCGATGAACAGTGCGGCGCAGACTTCCTTGAGATCTCCTGCGCCGTTAACTAGGAGTACACCTTGCGCCATCTTGCGCGTAACTCCCTCCCACAGTCCATGTGCCCTAGAGGCGACCACATTTATCGGGCATGTGTCTTTTGAAAGCCGTAGTCCGCCTCTGGCCTGTGGTCGCGATATCATGACGCCCTTTGTACGCCACACTGTTGTGCGCGTCTGCGACGCATGGTCTAACCGCGCGCCGTTTAACGTTTTAACGTTCACTTGGTGCATGAAATGCCGCGGCTGTCATTTTCCTCCGCTGTTGAGTTTGTGCTCCTCGTGTTTCCATCTATTTTTCACGCTCTTTTTTTCGACATTTTATTATTCCCGTTTCTCCTCCTTTCTTTCCGTAGAGACCGTCTGCAGAGAGCACTTTTCGCCGTGCGCAATAGGTGGCACCACTAAGACGGCCGTCATTTGGGGTCTTCGGATTAACAGCGCTGGTGGGCAGTGTGAACCGCTGCGCCGCAGATTTTGTGCTAATGGCATATCTGTTCACAACCCGCTGCTTTGGTATGTATGCCAGGCGTGTTTTTATAAGCACCGTGCAGGGAAGTGGAGGAAAATGTTACCGTGATCAGTAGGGGATATTCAAAATTTCGCAAGTGCGCTTTCCCGAATAACAATGTTGCCCAAGACAAAATGGCTGACCATGCGTTTCCAGCTTAAACAAAGCAAGAAGGACTAGCTTGTTGTCTGATTCATCCAAAATACTTTTCTCACATTCTATCCACACCCTTAGCGCCTGTCCTGTAGCCCTCGCAATTTTTTTTTAGACAAGAGTCGACCATCTTGTTTTGACATTGTAGTGTGTGGAAAAGCGCACTTCCGTAATTTTGATTACGCCCTATCGGTGGCAAATTTGACGAAGCTACTTGCATGTCGGGCACTTCGCGGCAATGGCCGCTGTTTTTCTGGGAACTCTTTTGCAAGTTCGTGCTTTCCGAAACTTTTTCCGATATAAATAACAAGTAGGTCTCAAGCCAGCTTATTTCAGGGCCAGCACTAGTGCGGAAATGCGAGCACGAACTGGTGGCCTTCAGAGCAGCAATATATGGCACTGTAGTATTGTCCTAGTGTATTAAAAATAATCTTGTTGTTAATATTATTGAGGGCACCTTCATCAACAAGCCATCGTGTGAAAAAAGGCAGGTCAACGAGTGCATTCCTGAGCCTTGTCACTTTTGGCGGCAGTGATACAGTCCATCGAATAATCAATATTGTAACAACATGCATGTTCACGGGACCATAAGAAAATTTCTCACGATAGCAGTTTGCATATTTCAGCTGACATCTGCGGGGCCTGAATTCCTGTGCACTTTTCAGTATTATTGTTTCCAGAGCGATAGCCGGCTCCACTAAACGCTTGAACCAGCCTTTGAGCAGCTTTCGAGCCCTAACAATGAGCAGAAGGTGAGATGTCTAAGCAATAAACGAGTGAGCACACTCGCGTGCGCGTTCAGCTCTAAATCTTGTGCTGAGCTAAACGGCGAACATTTTTTAATAAGTCTTTACGCATTCCTTCTTTCGGCAAAAATATTGAGCCTCTGAGAGCAAGCTCTCGGGCAGTACTGCGCTTGTAATGTGCGCAGTTTGACAACAAATTATGTTGACGAGAAAGTTAGACGCCAAACTGAGAATAACAAATCGCAGTAGGCTAACAAGTAGCTCGACGCATACGTGCCGATGCCGGCAGTCATAAAGTGACCAGTAAATGAGGTGACTCAATTAGACATTCTGCAGCACATTGTGTGCATTCGCGCGGAGTTTTGGTGGTATTCGCCACTTCGTTATTCCCAGCAAAAGTAGCAGCAGCGCATTGCAGGAGGGCGTCAGCGCACCGGCAGCCAGCAAACCATTGAGGCCTGAATGCAACAATGGTGGACTGGTCACGTGACACAATATGGCGGCGTTCGCGCTGTCGTGCTATAGCAAGGGCCGCTGCTATGCCTCATTGGGTATAGTGCTTAATATAAAACTCTTTTAGTAGCACTTTTTTGTAGTTACCGCTAAATCCTTTCGAGGCGAACAATTTCAGCAAACTTGCTGTCGTGATCAGAATCAGTAGCCATGGCTAGCGCACCAGAGCTATAACTTTCACCGAAGGCGCAACACGGTATGCCCGGTGTGCAGGCTCGGGCGCAAGATGGCACTAGCAGAGGTCTACATCCAGATCAAAGAGCGTTGTCATACCTGTCCGCGCGCGAAAGCGACATCCAAGAGTCCGACAACGCTCTCACTCAGTGAAGGGCACAAAAACATCAGACGCAGAGGAGAAACGAGCGCACAACACAAAGCCCTGCCTCTCTTCTGTATCCTCATGTGCGTGCTCATCCTATATACAAGTTTACTGGTCTTTTGTACGAGTGCATTAGCACTGTGTACTCGTCTCTTATGTGCGTACAAAACCTTTTTGAGCGTCATACAGGCCATGCAACGCGACCTATCCCGCAGAACCACGCACGGCCTCGTAACTTTTTCGCTCAGCGCCTGAAAGGGACAGAATTCCAAATTTCCTTTCTTTCTCTGTGAACACACGCCTGGAGAATGGCCTCCACACAGATCGCTATAAAGCCAGCCTGAGCACAGGAGGACCCCGAGGGCGGAATGCACCAACAACTTTCGCCAGTGCATATACCCCATTATATTGAGCATTCTGCTACAAATAACGTGCATACAAAATAGAACAATGCCGCAGTAGGAGTTCTTGCGGGCTGGTTGGTTCATTTTCGAGGAAGGTTAGAAACTGCGCAAAAGGACGAGGACAGTAGGTAACGAAACGAACACGAAACCACGGGCGCAGACTGCCAGCTGCTCATTCAACGAAGCGAAAGCAGTGGCTATTTTGAGGCGGGAACCCAAGAAGCGCGACCACCTATGTTATTCGCGCATGTTGTGGTAAACACAGGGGAGAGAAATCTACAAAAAAAAGCCTGCAAAACAACTCGTAATAATACTTAAGGCTAGCTAAATCAACAAGGAAATCTGAAATCACACCACGGAGCAAGTCACGAAAAAATATTTAAAACTATCAAAACAAACGTGCAAACATGGTATATTGCCTCTTAACAAATAACTGGAGTAAAGGCGAAATGTGACGCAATAAAAACACGTACAATGGCAACCTAAATGGCAAAATGCAAAACCACAGTTAACAAGCGTAAATGTGAAGGCGTGACGATAAAACTCGAGATGACTACGTAGGTGGCATAATGTAAAACACCAATTGACCAGAATAAAGGCGAAGGCGAGGCATTAAAACATGATAAGTCACGTGAATGTGGAAGAACAGGCATGAGGGCAGAGCAACAACAGTGAGCTATTGAATGGGCATAAAAACAGGTAAAATATTAACACTTTGACCAAAAACTCACGAACCAGTAAAGAGGGAAAGGGTGGAAAAGAAGCGGGAACAGATTAAAAAAATTTACAAATGGCTTTTCAGAAAAGCGATTTGTTTCGGTGGAAGCAATATGGGCGGCGTGCTGACACAATTGTCTTTCGTTTTTACGATGCGAAATGCTTCTACCACCTCGCTTTCGGCTCTCTCTTTCGGTCTGAACAAAAAAGTCGTTTTTCAAAGATTGGTTTCCAAGGAATTTTTTTTCTTGCCCTCGCCCTTACCTTCGCATGGCTTACAATGTTGGGTTACGTGTCCTCCTGAGCCGCTGACGGAAACAAAACAAAAATAATAAT